>NC_134535.1:15089015-15391629 GCF_050624435.1 Tenrec ecaudatus | reverse complement strand
TGCCAATGCTGAGATGCTTATAACGCCGCTGGGTCCACAGGACTTCCCACCCGCTGGCCTGTGATCTTCCTGCATTTGGCATAATTGCATGTGTTTCGTGAATCTGAAGAGGGCATTATAGATTGGTATCAGACATATGGGTTAATACTGCACTTACAGACTTGATTTCGACTGGGCTGGGATCTTTCTCAATATTCAACTGCTCTTGTATATAAAGCTCTTTCTAATACACATATGAATGTCTCTATGGATGTGTTTCTCTAGTCTCCCCAGGCGAATACATATGCACACACAAAGCAAGGCAAGACCCCGTCTGGGAGAACTGTGTGCAAAGCAAGGACTACCAGGATCCCTCCTCGGTCAGTTAAGTGGGCAGCCAGAGAGTGGAACAGCCAATAGGTGAGCCTCAACTCGTTCCCATCAACCTCCAGTGAACCATGGAACCTCTCTCTGTGCCAGTGCCCATCTCTGCTACCCAAGGATGGAAGAAGTAGCTGCTTCCTGGGTGTTTGCCAGGTGGACAAATGAGTTCATTCTGCCAGATGGCCAACAGGAAGCCTGGCAATGTTCAGTAAGTCGTAAATGAATATGATACAGCTTTCTCTGTTCCCCTACACCTGCTGCCTGGAGGGCTCAACCCTCTCACCCTCCAGCCTCCTCCATGCCTACCTCCCTTACTTGGGTGCATCCTTGAAGATGTAGGCTCAGGCATCACCTCCTCCAGGAAGACTTCCTGGCTTTCCTCCTGTTCTATGTATGAGTAGATGTTTCTCTCTCTGTTTCACAACCCAGCCCCCCCCCCATCTCCACCAATTATATGTTTGAAATTGGCCTCTCCTGCACCTATTCTTAGAAGTGGCACAGTGTAGGCGCTCCGTGTTTGCTGAAGAGCAAGAAGGAATAAGCTGGCTGGGTTTCAGGAGCAGAGCAGAGGCTGGAGGGTGTTGGGGGAGCCACAAAGCAAGGGGTGAGAGGCACCCAGAGCTGAGTCTCGGAATCCTTCTATACTCGATTCAGCTCTTCCTGGGCCCTCAGCCCTTTTCTTTCATGCAGCCACTGTAACTGAGCTCTGACTGTCTTCTAAACCCTGTTCTTGGCACTAAGATGGAGCAGTAAGCAAAGTTCAACCTCAGGCTTACTGCCTTCGAGTCAGGGCTGACCCATAGCAACCCGACAGGGCAGGGTAGAACTGTTCCTTGTGAGTGTCCAAGACTAATTCTTTACATGAGTCAAAAGCCCCATCTTGCTCTCCTGGGGCCGCCGGAGATTCCAATCTGCTGACCTTGCCGATCACAAGTCAATGTGTCACCCCTACACCACCAGAGCTCCCGAGCAGTGAGCACAGTACTCCTCATTCCCAATCTCTTCTGGGCTCCTGGAAGACACGAAAGCCTGTGGGAATGAAAGGTAATTTCAGATGAAGGTAAGTGTTACAGAGAAAATGAAAGAGAGGGAGCCGGGCACAAAGCCCCTCTAAATGGGGTAGTCCCCCGAAGATCGCTGGGAGAAGGTGATGTTTGGACAGAAACCAGAAGGAACGATGAGAAGGAGGAAGTCATGCACCAACCTGAGAAAGGACTTCCCTCTCAGAGGGAGCAGGCAGTAAGTGCAAAGGTCCCAGGGCAGGGTGGGCCAGGCTCCGTGTAGTGGTGGAAGCTGGTGAGTGGTGAGGCCAGAGAGGGGGCATGGAGGACAGAGGGTCCAAGTGCAGGGGGAAGTCCTCTGAAGGGTGTAAGCTGGCATTAAGAATGACTTGGGCACCTGAGTGGTACAAACAATTTATATTCAACTGCTAACCTGAAAGTTGGCAGCTCAGACCCACCCCGTGACCCCACAGAAGAAAGGCCTGGTGATGTGCCAACATCACTGCCAGGAAAGCCTATGGAGAGTTTACCGTTCTGTGACACATGGGGTCACCATGAGTCACAATGGATTCAAGAGCAAAGGGGTTGAATTTGTTTGGGGGTTGGTTTTTTTTTTTCTCATTTAACCAGGATCTGATTTGATCCTTAAAAGGAACCAAGGACTGCGGTGGTAAGAACGGGTTGCAGGGAGGGAGGTAGGAGGGACAAGAATCAGGGGGCTGGTGAGCACGCTGTCCCGGTTGTCCAGATAAGTGACAATAGTGGCTTGGCCAAGAATGGTGACTGTGGAGATGGAGACCAGAATTAGGGGGAGGGAGGATTCCATGGCCATTAGGTCAATTCAAACTCACAGCAACCTGGGGAAGCTCAAACTAGCTGCATGGAGCAGCTGGTAGCTCACAGCGACCCTGTCAGGCAGAGTAGAACGGCCCCTGTGGACTTTGAGGCTGGAACTTTTTTTAAGATCATTTTATTGGGGGCTCTTACAGCTCTTATAGCATCAAAGGTATCGAGCATATTTATTTGTACATATGTTGCCATCATTCTTTTCTAAACATTTACTGTCTATTGAGTCCTTGGTATCAGCTCCTTTTTTTCCTGCCTCCCCACCCTCATGACCCCTTGATAAGTTATCATTTTCATATCTTATACCAACCACTGTCTCCCTTTCCCTATGGTTTCTGTTGTTTGAACTCCTGGGTGGGGGGTAGCTAAAGTGCCAATCATTGCAATCAGTTCCCCCTTCCCCCTCTCCTCTCCCCACCTTCCTCGTATTGCTACCCATTCCTGTTCCTGGATTCCATGTGCCATGAACTCTTATCTCTTATCTGTACCTGTGCACATGCTCCGGTCCAGCCTGCAGTGAAAGGCAGGACTGGGGTCATGATAGTGGGTGTGAGGAAGCCTCAAGGAACCAGAGGAATATTATGTGTTTCATTGGTGCTATATTGAACCCTGGTTGACTCATCCCTTCCTTGTGACCCTTCTGTGAGGGGATGTCCCATTGTCTACAGATGGGTTTTGGGTATCTGCCCTGACGACACCTCTCCTTCTCAACAATATGGTTTGTTTGTTTTAGGTCTTCTGATGCCTGTTACCCGATCCTGTTGACACCTCATGGTCGCACAGGCTGATGTGCTTCTTCCATGTAGGCTGTTGCTTCCCTGCTAGATGGCCACTTGTTTAACTTGAATCCTCTAAGACCTCAGATGCTCTATCTTTTGATAGCTGGGCACCATCTGCTTTCTTCACCACATTCGCTTTGTACCCATTATGTCTTCAGTGCTGGTGCCAGGAGAACAAAGTGTTGTTGCATTGTTAAAACAAAGTTGTTAGAACAAAGTGTTCTTGCATTGAGGCAGGGCTTGAGCAGAGGTCCAAAATCTCTCTACGACCTCAGTGTATTGTCATATAAATATATGTACATGGACCAATATCTCTATTTTATGAATTAATATATTTACATATGTATACACCTAGGGTTATACTTCTATCTATAACTTTGCTTCCTAGATCTTTCCTGTGTTTCCTTTTACCTTCCTCCTGCCCCATCATTGTGCTTGTCCTTCTTCTGCCTCTTAGTAATTCTTCTCTAACCTGATTGCTGTTGCCCCAACACCCCCAGGATCTGTACTTCCTCCTCATTGTTGATTTTAATTCCCTAGTTGTTCCCCTGTCTATGGTGCTGTTTGCTCACCACTCCCTTCCCCTGCCTCCTTCTCCCCACAAGTCCCTCCAGAATCATCGGTCCCACTGCTTTTTCCTCGAGCTTGCTTCCCATGCCTGTCTTATTTAAGTAGGCAACCCCACAATAACAGAGACCAAACAAAAATGGGGGGAGGGAAAGAAAAGGAAAAAATATATATAATTCCAGGTCGCCCTACCTTTTCAGTCCCATTGCACCACACACCCAACTACACACCATGTTGCTGTGTGAACAAAGTTCAGTTCCCTGCCCTAAGATGGGCAGCTCGCTGCCTTCCCTACTCCAGCGGCGGCGCCCACTGCGCCCTCTTCCTAGTGGACCCGTCACAAAGACAGGCACATGCTCCGTACCCAGTGGGTTCCAGGCTCTGATGAAACTCTCTCCATACACTCTCATTTAATATTTTATGATAATGTTGTTGTTGTTGTTAAGTGCCATCGAATCAATCCTGACCCATAGCAACCGTGTGCACAACAGTGAGAACCACTGCCCAGTCCTACACCATCCTCACCATTGTTCCTGTGGCTGAGCCTGTTGTTACAGCCACTGTACCAGTCCATCGTGTCCAGGGTCTTCCTCTTTTTCACTGCCCCTCCACTTTACTAAGCATGATGTCCTTCTCCAGGGACTGGTCTGTCCTGACAACACAACCATAAGACCAGGTCTCGCCATCCTTGCCTTCATTTGTACTTTCTTAACCAGCTGAAGAAAGTACAGATGGTCCCACTTCAAAGGCAAGGGAACTTAGAGTCACAGGGATTAGGTAAACTGAGCAAGGTCAATGAACAAGTAAAGAGAAGATTCGAACATCCTAACTCAACCCCCGTTCCCGCTGTAGGCTTGCAATCTGGTCACTGAGCTTGGATTCAGATTCCCAGCCTTTCTCCTGGAGCCTGACCACTTTTCTCCCTCTGCTCCCCCAGCTCCATCTCCTCTTTTAGCGCCTGGGGCCCTGTGACTGCTGTCATTGTCCAACTTGGATCCTACTCGAGAGTGCAGTTGAGAGAGACAGCTAAAACCCGGCTCTCACGGTTTACTAAGCGCTACACCCTGAGGGCTAAAGCGTCCCCAAGGAGAGAAGCCCTCTGCTTGGCCCTGGATGGTCAGCAAGCTGTCCCGAAGCTGCAAGAGCACCAAAGGTGCCCGGCGACCCATCTCTCACTCATTCTGCCAGAGACTCTCTAAAATGGACCTGGACCAAACAGGTGGTGCTGACCCCTCATCATTTTGGAGGGACTGAAGGGAGAGAAAGGGGTCTCCTGGCCTACACAGACTGATGATGAGATGTGTAGGACCACTTTTCAATTGATGCCTGAATGGCTAAAAATGCTATCTACCTGCTCAGCCTCCAACCGGCCAGGAGGTGGTGGCCAGCCAAAGTTGAGCAGTCCTGAGTCCTGTGTGGGCTCAGGCACAGACAGCTGCTCCCTGGTTTGTTTCCTATTAGCCTTGTAATGTAATACACTGTGTGTAATTGGTGCATGAATCCAGGGATGCACTCCCGTGATGTTCCCTGGGACTCTGCTGGAAGCCTCCCTGTGTCCCTCTGCCTCTCTCTGGCACTTCTCCATCTGTTCCACCTGACCTTTCTGAACTGGCAGAGAATATGTGTGGTGGCAGTCCCTAAATTGGGGAGTGACATATTCCCGGGATTGTTGTCAGAGGCAGCAATAAAACCCCCATAGGACCACCTTCCCGCCTCATTCTGAAGAATGAACCTATTTCCAAGTCAGCCCAGCTGTATTTATCTGGAGCCATTTAACTGCTTGTGGGACCAGTTTCTCACTTCCACCACTGCTATCATCACCATCACCACCACCATCACCACCGCCACCATCATCACCACCATCATCGCCATCACCACCACCACCATCAACATCACCACCATCACCACCATCATCACCACCATCACCATCATCATCACCACCACCACCATCATCACAACCATCACCACCACCACCACTATCTACCACCATCATCATCACCATCACCACCATCACCACCACCACCACCACCATCATCACCACCACCATCGCCATCACCACCACCACCATCACTACCACCACTACCACCATCATCATCACCACCACCATCACCACCATCACCACCACCATCACCACCTCCGCCACCACCATCACCATCACCACCACCACCATCATCACCACCTCCACCAACACCATCATCACCACCACCACCATCATCACCATCACCACCACCATCACCACCACCACCATCACCACCATCACCACCACCATCACCACCACCACCATCACCACCATCACCACCACCACCACCACCATCACCACCATCACCACCACCATCATCACCATCACCACCATCATCACCACCTCCACCAACACCATCATCACCACCACCACCATCATCACCATCACCATCACCATCATCACCACCACCATCACCACCTCCACCACCACCATCATCACCATCACCACCACCACCATCATCACCACCTCCACCATCACCATCACCACCATCACCACCATCACCACCACCATCATCACCATCACCACCACCACCATCACCACCACCACCATCACCACCACCACCATCACCACCACCACCACCACCATCACCACCATCACCACCACCATCATCACCACCACCACCATCACCACCACCACCATCACCACCACCACCACCACCATCACCACCATCACCACCACCATCATCACCATCACCACCACCACCATCACCACCACCACCATCACCACCATCACCACCACCATCACCACCACCACCATCACCACCATCACCCCCACTACCACCACCATCACCACCATCACCACCACCATCATCACCATCACCACCACCACCATCACCACCACCACCATCACCACCACCACCATCATCACCATCACCACCATCACCACCACCACCATCACCACCACCATCATCACCATCACCATCATCACCATCACCACCATCACCACCACCACCACTGTGGCTCTCTCTTGAGACTTAGCCTCCCAGCTCAACTCTATCATTCCCGTGGTCCCCTTCAGCTCATCTTTCTTCGTGACTCAGGGGAGAGAGTAAAGAGAGAGCACAACTGGTCATGCCCCATTGTTAACCTGCAGGTCCTCTGAACTCACCCAGGGATGCATGGACATCCCTAGTGATCTGCTTCCAGAAAGTTGACCGTCAAGAGAAGCCGAAGGAGAAGTTCTACCCTTAAGGCATCAGGCAACCAGGAGCGGAACTGGCCCGGGGACGACTAACAACAAAGTGTGGTGCTATGGGGAGAGTCTGAGTTTGGGAAACCCCCCAACCGAGTGCAAATCTAGATCTAAATTTCTTCACCTGTAAAATGGGCCTAATAGTATCTTTCTCTCCTGGGTGACAGTAAAGACCGGTAAGTCTCCCATGTGGTCTGGGTAGTGTTGGTGTTGGACACGTGGCAGACTGATTCACACTCGTCTGTTCCTCTCCAGCTGGTCCCTGACTCCTCAGACTGCCATGGATGGCTTTTCAGAGAGTAAGTCCAAGATGACTCCTGACTGTAGGCTCTCCGGTGTGAATTTCCCTTATCCTTAAAACAATGAAAAACACAGACAGAAGAACCGATGCATTCGAATGGGGGGTCGGCAAAGAAAATTGAATGTACCGTGAACCACCAAAAGAATGGACGAGAAATACCACCAGGAAGTGTCTTAGCAGTAAGGATGGACGGCAGCAACTCACATACTGGGAACACATCTTTGGATGAACGAGTCCGTAGAAAAGGGCGTCGCGTTTTCTGATGTCGTGGGTCAGCGAAGAGTAAGAAAGGGCCTCCGTGGGATGGTTTGACCCAAAGGCCGCAGCAGTGGTCTCAAAGATATCAACAACCATGAGATGGCACACAGCCTGGTCCTGCCGTGTTCTCTAGACGGTCACCATGAAGCAGCGCTGACCCGTCGGCAGTAACAGCAAGACATCGGGGAGTTGAAAGCATGGGCCAGGGCTCCCACGAGTTTTGTCCTCACCATGACCAAGCCCAGAGCCACGGGTCTTTGTCACAAACATAATGCTTCCCCTCCATAAAGCCCGTGATAGTTAGGATGGCAGTCCCATACAACACTTTGTAATAACAAATGGACATTACTCTTTTGAGGTACGTCTTCATTCCCACATCAAAAATATGGCCATTGTTATCTATGAAAGATGTTTTCATGTACCCGGATGTGGGTTTTTTTTTATATCTTTGTGCACAAAAAGGTACCCTGTCTACTGTAAACTAAGACAAACACTGGATACACTAATGTTCGATAGGAACCACACCCCGTAACAGTTCTGATTCACGGAGAAATCTGACAGATAGACTGTGGAATGGAACTCATCTGTAACTCCGGGACTGCCTGGAAGTAAGATCATCATAAGTCAGTTGCTTCTTTGGAAACTAACAAGCACCGAGCAGGTCTCTAATGAGTCCTTCCATAGTGGGAAGTAATGATTATCCATGAGTCAGCTGCTTTCCAAAGGAGGCCTTTCCAAAATAACACCCGAGTCTCTCAGGGCCCATCACATCGTTAGGTGAGTCACCACTCAATCTCAGAGACAGGACCCGGGGACACCAGCATCCTAGGAGGCCTTGCCACAAAGGAATGAGAGTCGTGGGAAAATAGAAATCTCAGCCACCGAGAATTTCAAGAGCGGAGTGAGGAGCTGGCTGGCAAGCACTCACACGAGGCTGGTTAGGCAAGCCATCGCTGCACATCAAGTCCCTACGACAATGAGCGAGCGTCTTAACTCCTCCACGCCTCGATTCCCTTACCGCGTCAGTAGAAAGTAGGACCTACTGCTTGGAGTTGCAGTCAAATAAATCTATTAATGCACACAAAGAGCCTGGTACATGGCGAGCACTCAAAAATGCTGGTTATTAGTGCTATGTAGAAGGGCTAGACCTGTTAATAATTAACAAAGAGGAAATCAATGTGGATAATGAATAAGTACCTCAAGAGAGACTAATTTAAATATCAAAGTACTAAGAGAGGCCCTTAGGAAAATGTACGAAGCCCTCAAGCACTATTGCAAAAAAAAAAAAACGGACCTTCTTTTTCTCGTGGTGCTGAGAAAATCTAATCAGAAGTGAAGGTTGTCCTGGTACACCATTACACCAGCTTGTCAGAAACATTCCGCCAGAGAGGGAAATGTGATTCATTCTTGGTTCATGCTAAGAATTAGTGCACAATTTTAATTACAATGAAATAGTGCTCAACATAAGCTAAAATTAAGTTGCCTTCACTATATTTGGTTCTAAGTTTCGTTGACAGCTTGGTCTCTCCTCTGGCAGCATAAGAGACTCTCGGGGCTGACATTCCTGAGATGGATGGAGGAGGCCAGCCGGCCCTTGCACAGTGAACTTCTGTGACTGCAGAGGTGGCCCAGCAAGGAGACACTTGATGGAGAGGTCATTCATTCTTCTATCGATAAGTATTTGTTGAGTACCTACTATGTTCCAGATACTGTCCTATATGAATTAGAATTGACCTGATGGCAATGAGTTTTGTTTTTGTTGTTATTTTTAGGGAAGGCCTTATAGGACTAATCATCCAATTGGTGTAGGGTGCTTGAACTCGAAGCCATCAACACATTAAACAAGTAATCTGTAGAGTATGTTAAAAAAAAATCTCAAAACTCAGTTGCCTTTGAAGTGACTCAACTCATGGTGACCCCATGAGTCTGAGAACCAAACTCCATAGGTTTTCAATAACTGATTGTGGAAACAAACCACTTTCTACAGAGGCACATCTGAGTAGGCTTTATTCCCCCCACTCCCCACCCACCCACCCACCCTTTCTGTTAGCAGGCCACGGCATAAGCGTTGGCGCCATCCAGGGACTCCTGCAGGGTATCCATCTGCCAGAAGCATTCAAGGAAAGTTGAAAGAGCCACGTCAGGAGTGATCGGGATGGGTCTGAGTCAGAAGGGGTCTGACTCAAAGAAAGAACGTGAGTAGGGACGACCATGGGATTGTAGTGGAAGGCATGCCAGGCCAAGGGAACAGCAGGCGCAAAGATGCCCATGATGCTGGTGTGTTCCAGGGAAGAGCCAGAAGGCCCATAGGGTTGGAGCAGACTGAGCTGAGGTCAGCGGGATCAAGGTGGGTGCTGGATTTTAACAGGGCTTTGTGGACCGTTGGTGCTCCTCTGCATTCATAGGGAGTCAAGGCAGGCGTTTGAGGAGGACAAAAACCAGGCATGGGAGCAAGATGGAGTATAAACGCAAGTGGAAGGAGAGCAGCCAGGTGACTGTGTAGTCCCTAGTACAGTTGTCCGGAAGGGCACCACTGGCTCAGTCCTGAGGGCAGCCAAGATGACCCTGGGAAGTGGTAGAATATGTTTCATTTCTCACAGGGAGAGTCAAAAGGATGTCTTGCCTATGGACCATGAGGCTCAGCCGGCCTGGACGCTAGGACCTGTTCCCCAAACTGAAGTTCCTCTGCCCAATAGGTCAAGGGTCCGCTGAGTGATGGTGTGTCAGCCACGGCACCCATCACAGTTGTGCCACCGACCATGTACGACCTCGGAAACAAGAATCGCAGGCATTTAATGGGGACTTGCTGTGTGCCAGGCACTGTGCTAGGACCAAACTATTTCATTTAACATTCCAAACATGCCCTTGACAGATAATAGGGGCCATCGGTCCCAGATGAGAGATGAGGGATACTGAGCCCAGTGAAATACTTAGACAAACTCACTCTGCTGATAAATGGCAGAATCCAGATGTGCACCAGGTGTTGGGTGGTCCGGACAGCTTGAGTCGTTAGTTCCTGTATGAATCAGCCACCATCGTTCTCTGTCAGGCAAGTCATTTCCATTCCCTAACCATCTTACTTGGGAAAAGTGACCCCAAGGCCCTAGAGTCTAGGGTCTTACCGCTTAGATATTTTTTGTTCCAACTCATAGCGACCCCATGCACAACCCAAATAAAACACTGCCCAGCCCTGCCCCATCTTCATAATGGTTATGTTTGAGCCCATTGTCACCAGCTACCATTTAGCAACCCACCTCCTTGAGAGTCTTCCTCTTGTTGACAGATCCACTGTACCAAGCATGAAGGCCTTCTCCAGAGACTGGTCCCTCCTGCCACCGTATCCAAAGTAAGAGAGACAAAATCTTGCCATCCTCACTTCTAAGGAGCTTCCTCCAATACAGATTGTTCATTCTTCTGGGAGCCCAAGGTCTACATGCTATGACATTGCTGAGTGCTAAGAAATCTGGTGTCAAGAGACCCAGGTATCAGTCTTGGCTTTTTCTACTAAGTAATCCAGTAACTTCAGGAACGTTGCTTCTGCTTGGTGGACAAACTTACCCATCTGGGTTTGGTGAGTCTGGAAAGTACCAATGGGCCTTGTCAGGGTGAGTTATGGCTTACACAGCGCTCCACACAAAACATCCCCCAGAGACGCCCTGGAAAGCCATCCATCCCTCCAACCTGCCCTCCTCCGACCAGTGACGCCACACTGGCTGGCCGGCCCTCCATGAGTGTGGTGGATGAACCAGCAGCTCAACTCACTCAGGCCCACACAAGGTCCATGACATCCCAGTCACCCTGCCTCCCTCCTGTGCCCGTTCAAGCTCCATTGCTCCTACTGGGCCTCAATCAAAAAAGAACTGCTCCGGAGCCAGCATCTGGTTTTCAACCACAACAAGACGTGTAGGCGCAAGTTACTATTTACTGAGTTCCTCTCACAGCTGGAGCCCTGGTGATGTAGTGGTTATACAGATGGGCTGCTAACTGCAAGTTCAGCAGTTTGAAACCACCAGCCACTCTGGTTGCCATGAGTCAGAGCCCACGCAGCAGTTACAGAAGGCACAGGTGAGCTGACAGCAAGGCCAGGGGAGCAGGCCAACCCCCACCACCACCACCAAGTTTGACCCCACTGCGTGGCCTTGGGAGCCCTGGTGGCGAAGCAGTTCCTCGTTGCGCTGCTAACCACAAGGTCAGTAGTTCAATCTGTAGAGACAGCGACAGGATTAATAATTACCCTGGTGGCATAGTGGTTATGAGTTGAGCTTCAAAGTGCAAAATCAGCAGTTCAAAACCTCCAGTCTCTCCAAGGGAGAGAGATGAGGCTTTCTACTCCTGTAACGAGTTACAGTCTCAGAAACTCACAGGAGGAGTTCTGCTCTGTCCTATAGGGTTGCGATGAATCAGAATCAACTCGATGGCAGTTTTTAACGTTTGTTTGTTTGTTTGTTTGTTTGTTTGTTTGTTTGTTTGTTTGGTTTGGCCTTGGGCAAGTCACCTACCTCTCTGGGCCTCCTTTTCCTCATGATGTTTTTGGGATATTTCAACTAAATGAGCTAATTTTTTAATAGAATACTGGTTTATTCTTTCTTTTTTTCCTTTTCAATTTCAGAATATTTTCTTTTCATAATTATTGGTATAAGTTTCCCAAATCCTCCCAGATCCCCTTGTCATGCCCCTCAACAAACTCCCTGCCATGGAGTCAATGTTGACTCATAGGGACCCTGTAGGGCAGGGTAGAACTGCCCCTGTGACTTTCTGAGAGTGTGACTCTTTAAGGGAGTAGAAAGCCTCCTCTTTCTCCCTCGGAGTGGCTAGTGGTTTCCAACTGCTGACTTCACATTTAGCAGCCCAAAGTGTAACCACTACGCCAGCAGGGTAATTATTGATCTAGTTACATTCTCTACTGGTTTACCTAGGCAAAGATGACAAGATTCTGTCTTATATACTTTGGAAATACTGTCAAGAGAGACTAGTTCCTGGAGAAGGACATCATGCTTGGCAAACTGGAGGGGCCATTGTGAGAATGGTATAGGACCGTGCAATATTTCCTTCTCTGTGCAGAGGGTTGCTATGGGTCTGAAACAACTCAGTGGCACCTGACAACAACAAAAGATTTTAGATACTGAAAATAATACAAAACACAAATAGAAAAAAATGACAAAATATAGAAAAATCTTAATCAAAAGGAAAGCAGAAAATATGAAAAATTAAAACAACTTGGGATAAACAATATGGAAGAGAAAACAACAGGACCAACAGTTCCAGGGGGATATGGGAGAGGGAGAAGTGGGGGAAAGAAAGTGGGTGCTAACAAACCCAGGGACAAGGGAACAACAAGTGATCTAAAATCAATGACGAGAAAGGTGTAGGAAGCTTGATCAAGGCAATGTAACCGAGAAGAATTACTGAAACCCAAATGAAGGCTGAGCATAGTAGTGGAAAAATAAAAGGAAAGAGAGGAAAGAACTAGGAGACAACGGGCATTTACAGAAGTCTAAATACAGGCATGTACATTGTAAATATATTTATATATAATGATAGGGAAAATATCTATGTGCATATATTTATAGGTTTAGTATTAAGGTAGCAGATGGACATTGGACCTTTACTCAGGTACTCCCTCAATGCAAGAACACGGTGTTCTTCTATTAACCTGGCATTCCATGATGCTCGCCTTCCCAACACAATTGCTAAAAGACAAAGTGGGTGCTTTGCTGAAGAAAGCTGATGGTGCCTGGCTATCAAAAGATTTAGCATCTGGGGTCTTAAAAGCTTGAAGATAAACAAGCAGCCATCTAGCTGAGAAGCAAAAAAGTCCACATGGAAGAAGTACATCAGCCTGTGTGATCACGAGGTATCAATAGGATCAGGTATCAGGCATCAAAGACCCAGAACAAAAAAAAATCATGTCATTGTGAACGAGGGGGAGTGTGGATTGGAGACCCAAAGCCCATCTGTAGGCAACTGGACATCCTCTTAAAGAAGGGTCTCCTGAAGGAAATGAGTCAGTCAGGGTGCAGTATAGCACGGATTAAACATACAACTTTCCTCTAGTTCTTTAATGCTTCCTCCCCTCCACTATCATGATCACAATTCTACCTTACAAATCTGGCTAAACCAGAGAATGTACACAGGTACAGATAAGAGCTGAAAATAAAGGGAATCCAGGACAGATAAATCTCTCAGGACCAATAATGAGAGTAGCGATACCAGGAGGGGAAGGGGATGGTGGAGGGGAAAATGGGGAACCTATCACAATGATCTACTTATAACCCCCTCCCAGGCGGGTAGACAACAGAAAAGTGGGTAAAGGAAAACATCAGTCAGTATAACACATGAAAAAAACAATAATAATTTATAAATTATCAAGGGCTCATAAAGAAGGGAGGGTGGGGGAGGGAGGGGGGGAAATGAGGAGCGGATACCAAGAGCTCAAGTAGACAGCAAATGTTTTGAAAATTATGATGGCAACAAATGTACAAATGTGCTTGACCCAATGCATGATGGGTGCATTGTGGTGAGTTGTACAAGCCCCCCAATAAAATGATTTTTTAATTAAAATTAAAATTTTTTATTTTAATTAAAATTAAAATGATTTTTAATTAAAACAATTTTTAAATGGGTCAAAATGGAGATCAAATGATAAGGTGTTGCATTGTCACCTAACCACATCTGCTACAGTGGCCTGTACAATGCTCCTGTCTGATAACCAGGCTATTCACATCGTTGGACTGTGACCAGAGGGGTTTCGTCAGAGACTAAATCTGTGTGGGGACCTGCACATGAAGTTTGGGCTTCCACTCTTATCCATAGTCTTCTGTAAAGTGAGTGTCCAGGATTGAAGCTCTGATCCCATTCCCTCCTTCCGATGTGGATTTTATTATTTACAATCTTGGATCACATGGACTAGTGTACTTTTCCCATGTGGACTTCGTTGATGTCTCGCTTGTTTTAAGGTAAGCTTTTAAGGCTCCAGATGTGATTCTTTCTGAGAGCCAGGAACCACCTGGTTTCATCACACTTTACACCCATGTATTCGCTGATCTCTTCATAAGGGTGAGTATCGGTAACCATGAGCTAATGTAAACATACTGCTGATCGAAGCAGCTACTGCATCCTGAGCACTTTGTACCAGCTGGGAAGAGAGCCATCCAATGCTCACAGCAGCCCTGGGATGCCAATGCTGGCAGTACACCCAGCAGAAGAAGTTGGAGCACAGAATGTTGGACTAACTTCCCCGGTATACTCTAGCTCCTCCCCTTCCTTTGCTGTGTGGTCTTATGCAAATCATCAACCTCTCTGTGAAGTGCCTGTCATACATTAATACTCAGCAGTCAGATCATCACCTTCATCATCACTGTTTCTATAATTACAGACAAAGAAGTACTCAAGAAAGACTCAGCAAAAGAGGGACAGAGCCATCAACAGATGAGTGGATAAATAAAATGTGGTGGATAAATAAAATCAATGTAGAGGATATGTCCAGAGGAATGAGATCAAGGGAAATGCAGTCCTCGGGCATGCTACAGCAAAGGATGAGCCTTGGCAACCTGCTGAGTGAAGTAAACCCACTGCTATCCAGTCCTCTCCAGCTCGCAGTGACCCTGCACAAGGTTCCCAATGCCGCAAATCTTGACAGGAACACATAGCCTCGTCTTTCTCCCGAGGAGCTCTTCGTGGGTTTGATCCACCCCCCTTGAGGTTAGCAGTTTCCCTCTTACCCAACAGCGCCACTGAAGCTCATGAGTGAAATAAGCCAACTCTAAGAGGGCTAAGATTGTGTGATTCCTCATATGTGAACTACATTGAATCAGCAAATACACAGAGACAAAGCGGGAGGGAGTGGAAAGAGGAAAGTTAATGCTTTAGGGACACTGAGCTCCTGTTAAGGGGGATGATGGGGCAGTTGGTAACTCAATTGTGGTGATGGTTGAACAACAATTAGGATGCACATAATCAATGGCTCTGAATTGAGTATGTAAAGATTGTTAAGATGGCAAATATTTTCTCACATGCATGTTTTCCACGATGAGGAGATGTAGAGAGCTTTCTCTCTAGTTAATGAACAGGTTTACGATATTTCTATATACTAGGCTATAACCACAAAGTTGGTGGTTCAGACCAACCAGCTGCTCCGTAGAAAAAAGGTGAGGCTGTCTGCTCCTATTAAGATTTCCAACCATCTTGGGAACCCTAGATACATTTGCTGTGAGTCAGAATTGACTCAAGTAGCAGTGGGCTTGGTTTATATTTGCATGAGAGCCAAAAAGTAGAGCTACAAAAGTGAAAATATCAATATGTGAAACTATGGTTTTCTATCAAGGCCTATACCCTTCTTAAGGTGGTGCACTCCTCTCTCTAACCTTTCTCCAAAGAATCCTACACTCTTTGATTTACACGACATCAGAACAGCAGCTTTCCCATCCTTGAGGGATTCAGGTTGTTTTCCTTTTCAATTTGCTTTGAATTTGGGGGGACAAAAAGAAGTCTGAATAGGAATCCTCAGAGCTGTAGGGTGGGTGGAATAAGGTCTTCCAGTGAATGAGACTAGCGCCCACTGTGCCCAAAGAATGAGCAGATGCGTTATTGAGAAGGAAACAATTCCTTGGCACAATTGTCCTGGTCTTTGTTGACTCATCGGTGCAGTTTTCAACTTTCCTAAAATGTCTTCATAATAAGCCTCTGTTGTTGTCCTTTGAGAAACGCCATCAAGTAGCACCAATGGACTCTCAGAACACCAGCCATGAAAACCTTCGGGGCTGACCTCTCCATCTGAAATTGAAACGGTCCCTTCAGAAGTCGCTGCTTTGAGTGGACCTTCTTGAAAGTACCCTAAGGTGACGAACCACCACTTGTCTGTCAGCTTGTCCTTCTGTGGTGGCTTGAGCGCTGTTGGGATGCTCTAAACTTGTCCCCTCGTGTTTCTACACCAGCAGCGTCGCCCAGGATGTACAGGTTTGGGTGATGCTTCCGGGTTAAGAACACATTAGAAAGAAGAAATAGGCTACCCACTCGTGAGAGATTCACCACTGAAAACCATACAAATAGCATGGAAGTATTGTCTGGCGCAGTCCTGGAAGATGAGCCCCTCGGGTTATATATCACTCAAAATATGACTGTGGGGGAGCTGCCCCCTCAAAGCGGGGCCGACCGTAAGGATACCGTTGGAGCACCACTTTCACGACCTTCATTTTCCAATGGAGCACGGCTCAGAGTAAGAAGAAACAGCAACAAATAGCCATTCACACTTGGAATATGGAATGTATAAAATACGAATCTAGGAAAATTGAATGTCATCAAAAATAAATGGGTTGCATAAAAAGTACTATCCTGGGCATTGGTGAGCTGAAACAGAACTGGTGTTCACCATTTTTGAATCAAACAATCATATGGCTTACTATACCAGGAATAACAGATTCAAGGAAAAGGGCATTTTATTTATTATCAAAAAGAACATTTCAAGGTCTATCTCAAAGTCTAGTGAAGCTCCCATAGGATATTATCTATATGCCTACAAGTAAGTCCAGTTAATACATTCGCTGTTCAAATCTGTACTCCAACCAAATCCCCCTCAGTAGAAGCATGGATAGAACCTTAGCACATGCACACAATGGAATACTGCGCATCCTAAGAAATCATGGTGAAACTGTGGAATCTGGGTGGACCTGGAGAACATTATGAAGTTAGTAGATCACCAAAGGGCAAATATTGCATGCAAACATTGCTGTAAGGAAAACCGCCAAGACAAAGGTTTGCATACCAAAGAGATGTTCGAGTTTCCCAAGGAAGGGAGAGCAAGGTTAAGAGGTTGAAGCAGCAGACTGGAAGGCTGACAGTCGTGACCTGAGTGAAGAGGGAGGAGTGAAGGGGGGAAGAAGAGACGTCAGGGGACAGGGGGAGATGGGATACAGAGGTAGCTATGGATGAGTTGTTCAAACTTGATTGCAGAGTTGACCATCTGAAATGTAAAACCCCCCCATTTAATTCACAATAAATATTTCATTTTGAAAATAAGACATAAAGGAATTGTGTTTGAAAAACGACTCAGTGAACACCACACTTGCATCTTGAGATACTCTTTTTAAAAATAAAGATATTTGTTTTCAATATAAAGAGAAACAATATGGTATTGTGAAGATAGAAGGGGAAAGAGAAGAAAGAAAATAAAATGGAAGGGAAAGGGTGTATTAACAAAGGAATTTATCTGCAACCATGCACTGATCACAGATGCATACTTCAACATGTGTTGTATTGAATAAAAATGTGCATATATGACATGAAACCCTTTTATTGACCCCAGCATGTACATACATACAACCATAATTGTCTATAAACATAAAGCAATACTTCTAGACTTGCCTGGATATGTGTCTACATATACATGGGGGCTTCAAAAGTTTACAGAACAAAAATGAAATTAAGGAACTTTCCTATGAGCTCTTTGAAGCCCAAGATCTCCCAACCTTGGCTTTCCACTGCCCGCCTATTCGTTGTCATACCGTGGTGTTTGCACGCCTGTTGTTGGTGTTGGGTGCCATCAAGTCAATTCCAACTCACAGTGACCCTCGGTGACAGAGGAGAATAAAACACTGGGTAAAGTATCCGAGACTCTAATCTG
Organism: Tenrec ecaudatus; assembly: GCF_050624435.1. Classification (NCBI taxonomy): domain Eukaryota; kingdom Metazoa; phylum Chordata; class Mammalia; order Afrosoricida; family Tenrecidae; genus Tenrec; species Tenrec ecaudatus. The sequence continues at coordinate 15,373,685 of NC_134535.1, read as the reverse complement.
TATGGGACAGGACCCTTGGGGACACAAAACCTGAGCATTCTGCTGCTGAGTGAAATAACAAGGAGACATAGAGGTGTGATAGTTAAGCACTAGGCTGCTTAGAGTTTGGACATACATCCTACTCCTGGGCACTGAAAAAAAGAAGGAAACGGGAATGAGAACGAATGGATGAATACATCATCCCCCTGGAATAGCTCAAAAGAGCAGAAGAGGGTGGGCATGTAAAGTAGATTTAAGCCACAGACCCATGAACAGATGGAGCCTGCAGGTGCAGACAAGTTAAGGACTGCACATCGCTGTAGCCACATACTCCTCCACCCCTTGACTGCTGCCTCCTGTCAATCCCCAAAGCACAAGCCTGAGAGCCATTTGTGCCCTGATGGATGGGGATGCAGAGAGAAATGTCTATGGATCATAATTGGATCATAAATGGTCCCTGTAACACAAGTTATCAGTTTAAGCCCCCAAGCATCCTTCATTAATGTTTCTAATTTATAAGCTTATTTGAGACCTCATCCGGGACAACACAGCTAATCAAAGGACTCCAGGCAGGAGCACAGGGGGATCTGGTACATGAGGAGCAGTAGCTGGTGAACTTTCGAGGCCATCGAAGAAGCCGTCCTCAGGGAGAGGGGCTGCGACCGAGCCTGGAGCCTATCTTAGTGATGGCAGGAAGCGGCTGTCCGTGAAGAGTGGTGCTCCCTGCCTACTCGTGGTTTGGAGGAGAAGAAGCTTCTACCAATCGTGCACCTGCTCTGGGCAGGTCCTTCCCTCGCACTGCCACATTTCAGCAATGGATTTGTGCAGTAGCTCCTCTCCCTCTCGTTTTACAAATGATGCCACCAAGTCTCGGAGAGATTAAGTCTTTCGCTCAGTTGTCGCAGTTGGCAGCTGAGTTGGGTTTCAAACACAGTGGGGACAAATTCATCATCACGGCACCCTTCTGGCCACCAGGTCCTCTGCTGCTACAGAGGTGGGAATTGAGACCCCATGTTGCATCCAGAGACAAACCAAGTCGACGACAGAGCTGAGGCTACAACCCTCCCTGAGACGCTTCCCTGACACAGCCTTGTCCCATCACTCTCTAGCACTTTCCTTCCCGTTCCCATCTCCTGACTCTGGCTTTCTAGCTCCCGCCCCCATACCTGTCTATCAGTTGTCATACTGTGGTGTTTTCATGTGTTGTTGTTGTTGTTGGGTGCCATCAATTCAATTCCAACTCACAGTGACCCTTGATGACTGAGGAGAGTAAAACACACCATAGGGTTTTGGAGATTCTCATTTTTATGGCAGTGGTTCTCAACTTTCCTCAGGCCGCGACCCTTTCATACAGTTCCTCATGTGGTGGTGACCCCCCAACCATAAAATTATTTTCATTGCTACTTCATCACTGTCATTTTGCTACTGTTATGAACCGGGTGACTCCTGTGAAAGGGTCGTTCGATCCCCAAAGGGGTCGCGACCCACAGGTTGAAAACCACTGCTTTATGGGAAAGGCCCTTTGGTGACACAATGACTGAGCCTCCTGCTGCTGAGTGAAATGTCAAGGAGACGTGGTGGTGCGATGGTTAAGCACTAGGCAGCTTAGAGTTTAAATGCACATCCTATTCCCAGAAAGATTATTGTTGTTGTTGTTGTTGTTGTTGCTGGGTACCCTTTGGTTGGCTCCAGCCCATAGTGACCCTATGCACAATAGATGGAAACACTGCCTAGTCCTATCCCATCCTCACCATTGCTTTCATTTTCTATAAAGCTGATAACCTAAGAAAGTTTTGGAGGAAGTTATACTGTGTCCTATGAGTCACACACAACTCAACAGCACACAACACGTGAGCAGATCACGGGGTTGTTACTCCTGTGGAGCCACTGGCCAGTTCAGACTGCCAACTTTTCACCTAATGGCCAAGCACTTAACCATTGCTCCACTGTGCACCCCCCATGCCCGACTTGCAGTTAAATGCAATTCCCCGAAGGCCCTGCTTGCCTCTCCCAACACCTACCCTCGCCTGAGAGTAACATCTCATTTGGGTATTCAACTATCATTATGCTACAGGCAGGAAGGTAAATGGAGCAACTCAAACAACCACCGCCTGCCATTGAGTCCATGCTGACCCACTGCGACCCTGTAGGATGGGGTAGAACTGCCCCACGGGTTACTGTTCCTTTATCTTCTTTCCTTTTTGAAGACGTTACTGGGGGCTCTTACAGCTCTTGTTACAATCCATACATCTATTGTATCAGACGTATTTTTTCATTTCTTACCATCATTCTTTTCTAGACATTTACTTCTATTGAGCCCTTGGAATCAGCTCCTCTTTTCTTCCCTCCATCCAGTCCCCCCCCCGCCGCCCTCGTGGCCCTTGAAAGATGATAGAATGTTATTGTTTTCATATCTCACACCGACCGCTGTCTCCCTTCCCCTCTGGTTTCTGTTATTCTTCCCCCTGGAGAGGGGTGTGTGGTTATGTGCCATTCGTTGCCATCAGTTCAGTTCCAGCTTCTTCCCCTCCTCCCCCACTGGCCCCCTACCCTTTTGGTATCGCTATTCCCATTCCTGTTCCTGGGTTCTGTGTGTCATGAGCTTTAGCTCTTGTCTATACCTATGTACATGCTCCCATCTAGTCCAGAGTGGGAAGCGGCACTGGGGTCAGGCTAGTGGTGGGTGAGGAAGCCTCAAGGACCCAGAAGTATACTGTGTGATCTATCAGTGCTCTTGCGCACCCTGCTTGACACATCCCTTGCCTACATCCCCTCTGTGGGGGGGGATGTTCCATTGTCTACAGGTGGACTGTACCTTTTTACAAGAGTAGAAAGCCTTTTTCTCCATCAGAGCTTCTGGTGGTTTCAAACTACTGACCTTGTGGATCCCAGCTGTGTTAGTCTGGGTACATTAGAGAAACAAATCCATAGCAAGCAACTCATATGTATAAGAGAGAGTTTTATATAAAGGGTAAGTGCACATCAAGAAAAAATCCCAACCCAGTGCTGCCCGAGTCCACAAGTCCAACATTAACCCATATCCACAGAGTCCTCCTCCATCTCACAAAACACACTCAATGATGCCGACTGCAGGAGGAAAGCTGAATCAGTGAACGGGTAAGCATCTCAGCGCTGGCAGGGGTCTCCACACAGCTGCCCCAGCAACCAAGTCTGCATCGGGGTAGGTCCATATGGCTTCTCCTTGGGGGTGTCTGGCAGGAAGTGAGCCTTGCCAGCTGAAGCAGGGAACTGGCCAAGGCAGCTGCACCCTTGCCCGACCATTTCAAAGCAAGAGACCTGAGAACTAGAAAGGCAAGGCTCACCGAGCCATTTCTATCTGCCCTTCAATTAACCCCACATGTGTTTATCAGCCAGGTTGGCACAATATACCTTAACTAACTCACCAGCCCAACTCATAACCATGACATCACCAGGGAAAATGAAACATAGAGGTTTAGGATATTGGCTCCAGAATCAAATTGCTTGGACTTATTCCCATACTCCATTCCAGCACACACTTCACATGTGCACATACATAATCGCACAAATGTACAAAGATGTGTAAACACAGATGCATACACTTCCCACAGCCATCCTGAACACCTTGCCTTTCCTTCTCCAAGCCTTCCAGTCTCTTTCCTACCTCCTTTCCTCAGCTGCCCCCGCTGCCTAGAACACTGTCCATTCCCCTCCTCTTGGCCAGCTCCTAGAGCCATGCAGTTGGGCTGTTTATGTTGAAGTTGGAGGTGCTCCCCTGCCACATGGATAGATGCTGCCAACCAGCTCTCAGAGTATTCGTTTCCTCGTGTGGTTGATCATCTCTCACTGGCAGCTCACCTGTAGCTGATTCTTGTACTCCTGTGCAAGGGGCGCGCCCACAGACAATGTCCTTCTTGCTTCTGTTGAAGTCCCTTCTGTTTCTCCAGCTTGTGTTGGAAGCTCCCGCTTATAATCAATCAGGAAACCTGCAATTGTATTTTATCCAGGATTTCCATCTGTGGGAGCTGGAGGGCTTGCTGCCACATCAGCTGAGTTCTTTTTGGTCAACTTATGTGTCCAAAGGAATGCCTGTGGGAATTCCCATGGAAAGGCCTTTGGGAATACCAAATCATACCCATGTAAATGTCATTGAAAATGTGGGGTAGAAAGGGGGAACTGATTACAAGACTCTACATATAGCCTCCTCCCTGGGGGAGGGACAGCAGAAAAGTGGGTGAGGGAGACGTCAGACAGTGTAAGATATGACAAAATAATCATAATTTACAAATTATCAGGGGCTCATAAGGGAGAGGGGAGTGAGGAGGAAGGGGGGGAAATGAGGAGCTGATACCAAGGGCTTAAGTAGAAGGCAAATGTTTTAAGAATGATGATGGCAATAAATGTACAAATATGCTTGACACATGGATGGATGGATGGATTGTGATAAGAGTTGTATGAACCCCCAATAAAATTATTAATAACAAAAGGAAGGAAGGGTGGAAGGAAGGAAGGAAGAAAAATACCTCTGGGACTGTGTATGGGAAGAAACTGTGGAAATGCCTGTAGGAATCCCGTGAAAGTACCTATGTGGATAATTCAGGAATAGCTAAGAAAAGGCCAGTAGGAATATCAGTAGTAATCAATGTCTGTGGATCTACCCAGGGGGGCATCTGAAGGACTACCTATGTAAATTCCTGTGGGAAATGGTTTTTCCAAGAAAACAACTTCAGATCTGCTCCCACACCAAGAAGCAAGGTCTCAGTTCCTCAAGTGAAACCAAAATAATTTTAGCCTAATTTTTTTTCAAAATACACTTGATAACCCTCCCACTAAGACCACAGAAAAATCCTAATCTTATACCCACCAGACACCTAGTATCAAGCAAATCTAACCATTCTTGTGGCTTGGTAGGAAAATGTAGCCCTAAGCAACCAAAGCAGAGAATGTAATCCACAAGTTATTGAATAAAAGCCAACTCAATATTGGAGAACAGTTGCCAAAAAATTTTTTTTTAAGTTACCTTGGATTGAATAGTTCATCTGGCGCCTTTTTTTTCCCCTGATGGTAATTAGAGAGCAGGGACATTTATTGGGAATGTTCCTGGTTCATGACAATAACAACCATGTCATCTCCATAGAAAAGACTTCTAAAGTTCCTATAGTAAAAAGTCATACATTAAGCTCAGTCAAACATATTTCAAGTCATAAAATACCTATTAAAAAGAGTAGTGGCCAAAGCATATGGCTCTTTTGCACTCTTTGAATTTTTATCTGGTCTTTTAGACCAACTTGACAAGAGAAACAAATTCATCAAACTCATATATGTACAAGAGAGACCTTTATATCAAAAAGAAACTATGCATCTATTAAAAAAAACCCAGCCCAGTCCAGATCAAGTCCATATATTCTATATTAGCCCATAAGTCTGATATTTGCTCATGAATTCCTCCTCAGGCTCACACAGCACAGGCAATGATGCTGAATGCAGGTGGGTGGAAAGTCCTGTGGATCCGATAGCAGTGGATCCAATCTCCAGGGCTCTGGCTGCTGCCATCAGCATGGTTCCATGTAGCTTGTCAACAGGAATGTGTAGCAGCAGGAGAGAGGGGGGGGTGAGAAGGTGATAACGCCACGCCCACAAGGAAGGATCATCAGACTGTGACCTGATTGGCAGGCTAGACTCCACCCCTTCATTCTTTTATCACGTTTACATGAGATTTTGTAACTACCCATTGTCAATTTGACACCATTACACAACTCTTTAGCCATACATAATTTTTAAACAAAACAATAATAAAATCATATCTGTATCAAACAGGATAAAACTAAAGTGCATACACTTCAAAATGTGCCAGCCGCACTTAAAATATTCTATAAGTGAACAAAACAAAAATACTCCATACTTAACAATTGTAGTTATATAAACACCTACACCATAATCCTATAATCCTATGAATATATTCCCACCTATGAAAGTTTGTAAGCCAGCCACTTCATGCCTTTATCCACCCAATTTTGGATATCCAATTTCTATACTTCCCACTCATATCAACCCAGTGCTCTGAGAAGACAAGCATGTTCTTTGATGTGAAGAATTTTCATTCTAGTTGGAACCTTGTGAATCTGCATCCATAAGCAAAGTTAAGTCAGGACAGGTCATCCATAAAGTCAACAGCAATATGCACCAATTCACAAGTTCAAAATTCTTTTCTTCATCTGGTTGTGTTCCAGTCAACTCAATGTGGGCCTCCTCACTTAGCCTCATCAGGGTGCCCATTGACTGCCTCACCTTTTGACCATGGGCCTCGTCATACATTCTTAACAACCCTAGCCTCCTTGGGCTAGGTCATGAACTTCAGACCCACTCTCTCGTCTCCTCTAGTCACTGTGAACCAGGTCTATGGATGTCAGTGGCTAGTGACTCAACCTGTCTTTCTGTTGCTGATTTTCTTTCACTCCCAGTCCAGTCAACAAGTGGATCCAGGTGGTCACCTAGCAAGCATTTCAGGCTGCCAGCAGGCTCCCTTTAACATTTAGTCCTAGAGAGGAAATTCCTACTTGGCACCACATTTTTCCAGCTTCAGGCACAGACCACTAGTTCAAAATTCAAAAAGCCAAAGGTTTCCTTTTTATAGCAGTCTATCAATAGTCCCTTAGTCAAGTCTCTTAGAACTTAAATGCCCTGAGTACTCCAAAGCACTGGGTGGGGCTTATCTTTTCAAAACCTTTTTTTTGTAGGCATGCCCCACACCAATTTAAAGATCTGCTTTAAGTAGACTTATGAACTCTCTATTTTTACTATCCAATTCTATCATTCGTGTATCAAAAACAATAGTCAGAGAAAAGAATATAAACCTAGTAAAGCCAGATCCTAAACTCAATTCTGAAAACAGTCAAGTTCAATCCTTATCTATCTTATGTTAATCTTTATCTATTCCACTGATACAAAATATGACCGCAGGGCTCTGACTGCATCAAGCCAGGGCTGGGCCTCTGTCAGCCATTTTCACTAAGCCGCATGGCCTCTGAGAAGCTCCAGGGACAATTTCTCCTCCAGAGCTCAAAATATACATTAATCAAATTCTTTTTTGCCATTTCAGACAGGAATAATCAAAGACAAAAAGAAAAAGAAAAAGTTTAACTTCCCATATTCTTTCCAGAAAACAACCCGGTAAACTGCCTGGCCATTTCTGACCTCTGGTTAGCCAAAGAAGAAAAACGACCCTGAGGCAGGGGTCAAACAAGCATCCACTCTCCATCTTTATGATTTGTTTCACTAGTACCCCACCCTGAAGGTATTACAATGTGTTAGACCAGGTTGACTAGGAAAACAAATTCATTGACACTCATATGTGTAAGAGAACCTTGTATGAAGAAATAATTACGCATCAATAATAACATCCCAGCTTGGTCCAGATCAAGTCCATAAATTCCATAATAGTCCATAAGTATGATATTAGCCCATGAATTCCTCTTCAGATTCACACAGCACATGCAATGATGCCAAATGCAGAAAGATCACAGGCCCGTGGGTGGAAAGTCCTGTGGATCCAGTGGCAGTGGATGAATCGTCAGGGCTCTGGCTGCCATCAGCTGGCTCCATGTGGCTTGTGAACAGAAATGTGTGTGTATGAGAGAGAGAGAGAGTTTCCAGAATCCTGATGAGAAGGGCCACACCCAATCATCAGGCTGTGACCTGATTGAGAGGCTAGACTCCACCCCTTGATTCTTTTATCATGTTGACATGAAATTGTGTAACTACTACACCAGGTAGTAGCACACTATCTCTACCAGGGGCAAGGTGCACATTCTATGTACACACTTGCAGCAGCTATGTCTCTACTGCTTGAGCCTCTTTAAATTGGGTGCAGGCAAATGTCAGAAATGCTTCCGATTTGTTTCCTGACCTCCACAGATGTCTTAGACTAGGTTGATTAGAGAAAACAGACTCACCGAAACTCCTACACATGTAAGAAAAATCTTTATATCTAAGTGTAATTGGATATCAAGAAAACATCCCAGCCCAGTTCAAATCAAGACTGATACTAATCCAAATCCCTCTTCAACTCACGCAGCCACATACAATGATGGCGAATGAAGAGAGCTCACAGGCCGGTGGGTGCAAAGTCTTGTAGATCCAATGGCAATGCAAGCATCACAGGGCTCTGGTAGATGTCAGCCTTGTGACCCACCAACAGGAAGGTGAAGCAGAGAGAGAGTGTCTGACCCAGGAAGAAAGAGGAAGATGCCAACTCAGAGAGCCCTTTAGCTCAATCTCCTCCAATTGAGCTGCACCACGCTTGGCAGGCTAAACTCCACCCACGTGTTCCTTCCTATGGGAGCCATGTTGGCACAGTAAACCTATCACAACAGAGAAGCAAATAGCACAGTCAAGTAAGTCACGGGCATGTTTTGTTGGTGGTGGTTTCTCGGTGCATATAAAAATTGTGTTGACACTATACTGCAGTCTGCGGAGTGTGTGATAGCATGATGAAAAAGTCTGACGAACGGTAAGAATTACTAGGATGCGGCACAGAGACGCGAAGTGAACACACGCTGCTGGGGTGAAATGGCATCGAGAGACTGGCCCCATGGCAGGTTGCCACAAACCTTCAATTTGCAAAGCGAGCAAGCATTCGAAGCACATGTCAAGGTGCGCCTGTATTTGATTATTTGCAACTGAAATGATGCTAATACATACTTCCTGACACCAACAATACACACAGCCTACACAAAGCTTCCTCTTCCTGGGATACCCATAAAAGGACTCTGGCTCTCTGTTTCCATGGGATAAAATTCATATCCAAACCAGTTGGAGCGCCTTCCCTCACCTGAACACTCCCTTGCTCACCATTCCCTGCCTTGAATCGACGCCATCACCACGAATGGAAATTACATGGGGCGCGTGGATTTTTTAACGGTTTATTGCCTGCCAAAGCTCAATGTAAGCTCCACGACAATAGGGACCGTGACTATTTTGATTGCAATTGTCTTCCAGCACTGAGATCACTGTCTGGCACATCATCATAAAACTCGAAACCCCCCGCTACCCAGGCGAGTCTGCCCTGGTGGCCCAGCAGCTAAGTGCTTGGCTGCTGATCCACAGAGGTCGGCAGCAGTTCAAACCCACAAACCCGTCAGTTGCCCTGCGGAGGAAGATGTGGAAGTCTGTTCCCATAAAGATGACGGCTTTGAAAACCCTGTGGTGTAGTTCTCTGCTCTGTTCTGCAGAGTTGCTCTGAGACATCATAAAAGGGGCTTGAAATGCGTTTGACAGATGAGTAAATGAGCAGGTGGTCCCACCCTACGTTTCTAGTGTTTTCTCCCTAACTACCTCTTCACAAAATGAAATCCCGAACCCAAGAAGAAAATGATTCACTCCATGTGCCTTCATTTCCTGGTGTTTCTGTAACAGAAATGCCACACGAGGGCAGCTAAAGAGACCAGAAACTTATATTCTCAGTTCAGGAAACAGAGTCCAAATTTCCAGCCCTGGCCCTCCAGAAAGGCTCTCTCTATATATTGTTTCCGTAGTTAGAACTCTGCCTCCTTCAGCCAACTTGTATACACACTCAACCTTCATGGAAGAAGCAGCAGTCAAGAAACCAAACAACGTATTATATTGAGCGAATCAGCTGTGGGCAAAATAGTGAAGGTTGTTAGAAGCATCAAAAGAGGATGAAAGAGATACATAGAATCCCTTTACCAAAAAGAATTGGTACGAGTTCAAACATCTCAAGGGCAGCCTATGATTAAGAACCAATGATGTCGACAAAAGAAAAAGAAATAAGTTCAAGCTGCCTTGAAGGCATGAACAAAAATAAGACTCCTGAAATTGATGGGATGTCAATGGAGAGGTTTCAACCGCTGATGTGTGAATTGCAGCTCAATGTTAAGAAAAAAATTAAAATTAATAAATAGAATCCTCACAACAGGACCAATAGACAATATCATGATAAATGAAGAAAAGATTGAAGTTGTCAAGGATTTCATCTTGCTTGGATCCATAATCAACCTTTACTTAGACTAAGGTGCCCCTGATCCAAGCCATGGTATGTTCAATTGCTTCCAATGCATGTGAACGTTGAATAAGGAAAACTGAAGAAGAATTGATGCATTTAGATTATGGTGCTGGTGAAGAACATTGAAATTATCATCAACTTTTAGAAGGACAAACAGATCTGTCTTGGAGAAAGCACAGCCAGAATGCGCCTGACAAGTGAGGGTGGTGACACTTTCTCGCGCGTATTTGGAGCATGTTGTCAGGAGAGGCCGGCCCCTGGGAGAGATATCATGCCAGGTAAAGTAGAAGGCCACTGAAAAACAACAAAAACAAACCAAAAAACTCACTGCCATCAAGTCGACGCCAACGCACGGTGACTCCGTGGGATACAATAGATCTGTACCTGTGGGTCTCCGAGACTGTAATGTTAGGGAAATAGAAAGGCCTATCTTTCAGTCGATGAATTGACCCAGTGGCTGAAAACATTAGCTCAGTAAGCATGGCACGGGACTAGGAAGCTGTTTCCAAAGGCGCCTGACGACAGCAATCTGCCACAGCGGGGACCACGAGTGCCTCACATTGTCCTCCTACGAGACTGCTAGCACCACGACCTAGTCACTCGTTAACACCCAACTCAAAAGTATGCTTCCGAGAGCCATTAGACAACTGAAGAGCAAGGCATTTTGAACTCAGCTTGGAGCCCCAGCTCTGCCACCGCCTGGCTGTGAGCCCCGAGGCATGGCACTCAAAATCTCTGAACCTCGGATCCATCACTATAAAATGGAGCTCAGTGATCTACCTTACCAGGTAGCTGTTTTGCATGTTTTAGAACAACGATGATGATTCACAGAGTGAGAGTTCATCTGGTGACCCTCCTCCTTCTCTTCATCCTCCTCCATAAAGCTTTCTCGGGTCCAAACAGCCACAAAAATCCTCTGAGCTCCCACCAGAGTCCTTCGCTGACCATGTCCCAGTTCACAGAAGCATGAGTGAGGTCTGTAGTCATTTTCTCCCCTCCTCCCCTCTTCCCCAACCCAGAAGGTGAGTCCCTCCAGGTAGGATGTGTGTTATCATTTGTCTACTTCTTGTTATCACTGGCACCGTGTAGATGCTCAAGAAGTGTGCGTGGAATTTTCTATGATGACCTACTGAGTCCAAACGCATGACTGGGGTGGGCTGAGGTTTAGAACTGGGGAGGTATATGACAGATTGTGGTAGCTACCTCATCTGGTGTCAACCTGAGACTATTAAGAGTGAAAGGGTGGAGTTTAGCCTGCCAATCAGGTGACAGCTTGATGACCTCACTTGGAGTTGCAGCAGAGACAAAGAGCTCACTGGAGGCCAGATTCACTCTCTGCTTGACATTCCTGTTGACAAGCCACATGGAGCTACACGCTGATACAGCCAGAGCCCTGGAGCTGGACAAGCCACGTGGAGACCCATGCTAGTGCTGAGACGCTTACACCACCACTGGATCCACAAGACTTCCCACCCACTGGCCTGTGATCTTCCTGCATTCGGCATCATTGCATATGTTGTGTGAGTCTGAAGAGGCATGCATAAATTGGTAGCGGACAAAGGGGTAATATCAGACTTGTGGACTTGATTTGCACTGGGCTGGGATGTTTTCTTAATGTACAATTGCTCTTTGATATAAAGTTCTCTCTTACACACACATGAGTGTCTATGAATTTATTTCTCTAATCAACCAGACTAACACCGAGATATTATGTATTTTGCCATATTTCCTGTATTTGCTTCAAGGAACCTGGTGAGAGTGTTGGGTAAGAATTAGCTAATCACAAGGTCAGTGATTGAAACCCACTAACTGCTCTGTGGGAGAGTGTCGAGACCATCGGTTCCCATGAAGATTGACAGTCTCAGAAACCCCACAGAGGGTCGCTATGGGTCAGAATGAACTCCGTGGCAATTCATTTCACAATTACTTCAGAGGTGATTACGTGAAGATATTAAGCAGAATACCTATGGCCCTTTAAGCTGTAAGTTGTGTGGCTGGCCAGCTAAGGGTTAACAGTTGATGTCTCCTTGTGCAGAGCTAAGAAAAATGCAGAAAACTGAAGACCCATGGAAACAATTAGCCCGGTGGACTAAGGGACCATGTGAGCCTTGGCCTTTCCTGAAAGCTAGAAAACGAGATGGTGATGCTGCCCAGCTACCACTACCAAGCACTCCGCAAGGGGCCGCCTTAGAAGGTGTGGGAGGCAAACGTGAAACAAAACTCCAAACCTTAAAAGGAACCAGGATCACTGGTCCTGTGGAGACTGGTGGAACCCCTGAGACGAAGGCCTCTAGTCGCCATTCAGACCTGGAAGTGAATTCACCCCGTGCCCAGTTTTCAGGCAAACATGAGACCCGTTTGTCAGGGTAACAGTAATGCCGGGGAGGGATGCGCTCCTTTAAACCATCAGCCACTCCAGATCCAAAGGGCAGGCTTTGCTGAAGGACACAGTTCAAAAGGCAGGAAAGGTAAAAAAAAATGCAGGAAAGGTTAGGAAAGGGGACATGGAAACAGGAAGGAAGCATGGGGAGCAAGTGGGATGAATGAATGGTGGTACATGGTGGGGACCACAATCAAGGACATGAAGCAAAATGTGTCTGAGCTGCTGAGTGGCAAACGGATTTCCTTGGCTTTGGTAGCAGCCACGGCGATGGTGGATATTGTGGTTGTGGGGATAGTTACTGTGGATTTGGGAATGATGGAAGCGATTTTGGAAATGGTGGAAACTACAATGATTTTGGCAATTACAACAATCAATCTTCCAATTTTGGATCAATGAAGGAAGGGAACTTTGGAAGCAGAAGCTCTGGCCCTTGTGGTGGTAGAGGTCAATGCTTTGCCAAAACATGAAACTAAGGGGGCTCTGGTGCTTCCAGCAGTCGCATCAGCTATGGCCGTGGCAGAGGCTTTCAGTGACGACCAGGAAGCAAAGCTTAGCAGGAGAGGAGAGCCAGAGAAGTGACAGGCAAGCTGGATGTTCAACAGATCTGTGAACTCAGCCGAGCACAGTGGTGGCCGGGCCCAGCTGCTCTAAAGCAGGCGTGTTTTAGACAATTCTCAAGTATAGACACAAAATAACTTGGGGACTGTATCTATGACTAATTGAACAACAGGTTATTTTAGGTTCTGTTCTGTGGAAAGTGGAAAGCATTTCAACAAGAGGTTTTAATGTAGTTTTTTTTCCTTTGCTTTTTTTTTTTGCATTCATGCTGTTGATTGCTAAATGTAACAGTCTGATCATGACGCTTATTAAATGTCTAAAAATGGATTTACCATATATACTCGAATATAAGCCAACCCGAGAATAAGCCAAGGTACCTAATTATTACCTGGGAAACCAGAAAAACTGATTGACTCGAGTATAAGCCTAGGGTGGAAAATGTAGAAGCTATTGGTGAGTTTCAATAATCAAAACAAATGAAAATAAAATTACTAAAAATTGAGACATCAGTGGGGTAATATATTTAAATATTTATTTTAAATAAAAAATATAAATAAAAGGAAAGTCATTTAACATTAGTAAACCAGCACAGTAAGTGGAAAATAGGTTCAGTAAAAACAATAAGGTATCAACAATGATACCTTAAGAGTACTATTCCCTGAGCTCAATCAGCAACCAAGCTAAAATGCAAAGAGTTAAAATCCTTCAAAACTGGATTCTTCATCATCATCCGTATCCCAATGTGGAGCTTCACCTGGTGTGAGGTCATCATAGACGCTGTCCTCACTGAGATGGCCGTCATCACCATCACTGCTGTCATTTTCAGACAAAGTACAGTCTTCACTGCCATCCATAGCATTACTAATACTACATTTCTGGAAGGCACGTCGCACCATGTCTTCTGAAATGTCTTCCCATGCATCTCGAACCCACTTTGCTATTAACTCTATGTCAGGCTTCATGAGATTTCCTCCTTTTGTTAGTCGGGCTTGACCAGATGACATCCATTCATGCCACATCTTTCACACACGGTCTTTAAAAGGCTTATTCAAAGACACACGTCATAGGACTGCTCTGATTGGTTAGATGTGAGTACACAAACATTCAAAGCCCTGCAGTGTCAGCGGGGCTTTGAATGAACAGCGGAGAAATGGCAATCACCCACGAGATAACAGGCACTTGTCCCATTACCTGGGCATGGGGGGCGGGCAGCGAGATGTCACACCTCGCTGGGGTACCACTGACCTGTGTATAGCCAAACCCCAGTTTTTCAGCACATTATTTGTGCTGAAAACTCAGCTTATACACGAGTATGTGAGGTACTCTGTGCACCTTCATTCAGGTCACGATCAGAAGTTAAAACAAATGACACTTGAGAGAAAGAAAAAGCAAAGGAAGGAAGAAGGACATGTGTCGAGAGCCTCCAGTGAAGGATGAAAGGATGGCAATCTGCGGGGGGAAGGGGTGGGGGGTGGGGGCGGGGTCACTGCTCACCGTGAGAGATGGCTTGGAAGAAGTGCAAGTCTTTGGACCCACATCACAAAAGTCTGTATTCTTAGTCTCTTTGCTTGGATCAGGCAGGCTTATCCAAGAGGGGCAAAATAAGGGGAAATCAAAGGAGGCAGTAAAGCCAACACGTGCAAAGGCGCGTGGAAGGAGGGTGTCGTTGATGTAAAACTATGGTAACTCCCTGGGACTCGGTTGCTTCCTCTGTAAAATACCAGGGTAGGACCAGAGGGCATGAAGATGGGGTTGGGGTGGGTTGCAGGGGTCGGGGTGGGTGCGGAACCTGATCTGGACTAGCCTGGGTTGGAGTCTCACCTTCCACACAAGAGACCTGGATCTGGGTCCCAGTCGTCACACCTCATCGTCAGCCACCCCCCATCTACTGCTGGAAGCCGGTGTGCTGCTGTGACCCCGATCCAGCTCCAGGGTAGCTCTCAGCAAAAGGAGAGAGGAGGAAGAAAGGTCTGGAGATCTGCTTCCAAAAATCAGCCGGGGAAAGCACTATGGATCACAGCGGTCCCATCGCATGGTGTGAGACGCTCACAAGGAGGGGCCAGCGCTACAGCAGCCAGTGTTGCCTCAGTGTGCACACGGTCATTCCTCTCCTCCGCTGTGCCACCTAGCCTGCCACCTCCCTGAGGGCGTCTCCTTGCCTGTAACATGGCATTGTTCTGATCATCAAGTCTGTTTGTCAAGTCTGGACCCCGGTGACAGGGAGGAACTGGGCCCTGGGGTTTCCTAGGGTGTAACCTTGACAGCAAGAGATTGCCGGGCCTTTCTCCTGCAGAGCCACTGTGTGGGTTCCAACCAGCAACTTTCAGTTAGGAGCCAAGCCCATGACCATTGTGCAGCCGGGCTTCCCTGTAAATGGGCACTCCTGACACCTAAGTGACAGAGGCCTCCTGGATGCAGTGAGGTGGTGCACGTCCAACACCTGGCTGGGGACCAACATGAGGTAGCTGCTCTGTCCCTGATTTCCTCCCCACTCCCCCTTCACTGCTTCCACCTCCCAAGCACCTGTCCTCTCTGGACACACCACCCGGTACCAGCCACAGCCTTCTCTGTCCTTAAAACTCACTGCCATCGAGTTAATGCCAACACAAAGCAATCTTACAGAGAGGGCAGAACCACCCTGTGTTTCTGAGGCTACAACTGTTCTGTTGTTGTTTTGCTTTTTTTAATTTAAAACATTTTATTGGGGCTCATACAACTCTTAACACAATCCATATGCATATTTGTGCATTTGTTGCCCTCATCATTCTCATAACATTCGCTCTCCACTTGAGCCCCTGATATCAGCTCCTCATTTCCCCCCTCCTCCCTCCTCATTCCTCCCTCCCTCATGAACCCTTGATAATTTATAAATCATTACTATTTTGTCATATCTTACACTGCCCAGCGTCTCCCTTCACCCACTTTTCTGTTGTCCATCCCCCAGGGAGGAGGTTATATGTAGATCCTTGTAATCGGTTCCCTCTTTCTACCCTACCTTCCCTCCACCCTCCCAGTATCACCACTCCCACCACTGGTACCGAGGAGTTCCTCTGTCCTGGATTCCCTGTGCTTCCAGTTCCTATCTGCACCAGTGTACATCCTCTGGTCTAGCCAGGTTTGTAAGGTAGAATTGGGATCATGATAGTGGAGTCGGGAGGAGGGGAAGCATTTAAGAACTAGGGGAAAGTTGTGTGTTTCATTGATGCTATACTGCACCCTGACTAACTGGTCTCCTCCCCGTGACCCCTCTGCAAAGGGATGTCCAGTTGCTTACAGATGGGCCTTGGGTCCCCATCCCGCATTCCCCCTCATCCACGATGATGTGATTTTTTGTTCTTTGGTGCTTAATTGACATCTCGTGATCACACAGGCTGGTGTGCTTCTTCCATGTGGGCTTTGTTGCTTCTGAGCTAGATAGCCACTTGTTTACCTTTAAGCCTTTAAGACCCCAGACACTATATCGCTGGATAGTGGAGCATCATCAGCCTTATTCACCACACTTGCTTATGCACACATTTGTCTACAGCGATTGTGTCGGGAAGGTGAGTTTCATGGAATGTCAGTTAAATAGAATAAAGTATTCTTGTACTGAGGAAATACTTGAATGGAGGCCCAATGTCCATCTGCTACCTTAATACTAAACCCACAAACATATGCACATGGATGTATTTCCCCATCATCATACATAAAGATACTCACATATGCACATGCCTGTATTTAGGCCTCTATAAATCCACTTTCCCTCCTAGTTCTCTCCTCTACCTCCTTTCACTTTCCTCTTGTCCCACCATCATGCTCAGCCTTCCTTTGAGTTTCAGTAATTCCTCTCCATTGCATTGCCCTTGAAAACTCCCTACCAGGCCTCCCACACCCTCCTTGCCACTGATATTGAATCACTAGTTGTTCCCTTGTCCCTGGGTTTGTTAACACCACTTCCTTTCCACCACCGCCCCCTCTCCCATGTCCCCTCCCAGAACCGCCAATCCCATTGTTTATCTAGCCTATCTTATCTAGATAGACCTGCAGAGATAATAATATGCACATAATAACAAGACAACACCAAACAAAGTGACACAGAAAAACAAAACAACAACAGCAACAACAACAACAAAAAGCCAATGACACACAAATCAAAAACAAGAAAGAAAAGCTTGTAAATAGTTCAAGGTCTGTTTGTTGACCTTTAGGAGTGTTTTCCAGTCAAGTCTGATGGGGTGCCAAGCCCTGGCCCTAAAGTCTATTTCTGGTATTCCCTTGGGACTTCCTTGCTCTGCTCCCCTTGCTGTTCTGTTGCACGCCCTTAGTGTTTTGCCTCCGTGTGGCAGGGTCAAATCAGACACAAATCCCACACTGTGTCTTCAGTATTGTCCTATATAGGGCTATGGGTCAGTGAGGGATGTCATGTCTCATAGTGGGGCCAGCCACATAGTTCTCTGTGCATTGGCTGCTTTTCTTCAGGGCTTGGTGGGCCAGGGTGTGCTCCACTCCCTTCCTCCCCCTTCATTTGCTTCCACTTCCTTCTGGGTATGGTAGGTCGGTACCTTTCCCCCACCAGAGGGTCTATTGCCATTCTCTGTGGCACACCCTTCCATGGTGGGGTCAGGCTGGTTCTGGTTGGGGACGGCCCTATAGTCCAGTCTTTTATGGATTCCTCTGCCTGATACGTTGCCCTCCTGGTTTGGTGCATCATGGTGGAGTCTGTTTACACATTCCAATTCTTCGGGGACACAAGCAATACTCTCCCCGCCCTGGGTGGGTTAGTGCCCTGTTCCCCCATGTCACCATCTCAGTTTCTCCACACCCTCGTTCCCCCTCCTTATTCCCCCTCTCCCCTTCTTTATGTTGGATTCACATGTACCTCCCTGGGTTTGGGCTGACCTCCCCATGACTATCTATGCTTCCGCCCGTGTATGTGAGATGAGTGTCTGTTCTTCTAATCCTGCTGTGCTGATTGTCCTTACCTCAGGAGACTCATGTTATACCTGTCCTTTTGAGATTGGCTTACCTCGCATAACATGATTCCTTCAAACTCTTCCCCATGAAACGATGTGTTTCACGTGATCGTGCTTTTCAGTGCTGCATAGTACTCCATTGTATGTATGTGCCAGAGTTTACTAATCCACTAGTCTATCAATGGAGACTAGAACTGTTTACATGAGTAGAAAGTCTTATCTTTCTCCCTCAGAGTGGCTGGTGGTATCAAACTGCTGAACTTGAAGTTAGCAGCTGTGGTACTTAAATAATGTCATGTCAATTTGATAAATAACAATGAAGAGTAGAATCTAGCCTGTCAATCAGATCACAGCCTGGTGATCCCTCCTGTGGGTATGGCCTTCTCATGAGGATTCTGGGAACTTCCTCTTTTCCCCCTGGAGGTGGTCCACACACCTCTGCATCCACGTTCATGTTGACAAGGCACATGGAGAGACCCTTATGGCAGCCAGAGCCCTGGAGCTGGAGGAGCCACCAGCACTAAGATACTTCTACCGCCACTGGATCCACAAAACTTTCCACCCACTGGCCTGTGGTCTTCCTACATTTTGCATCATTGTATGGCTGTGGAAGCCTAAAGAGGAATTTATGGGCTGGTATCGGATATATGGGCTAATATCGGACTGATGGACTTGATCTGGACTGGACTGGGATGTTTTCTTAATATACAACTGCTCTTGGATCTAAAACTCTTTCTTATACATACATGAGTGCCCCCAGATTTATTTCTCTAGTCAACCTGAACTAACACAGCAGAACCCAGCACATGACCACTACACCCCAGGGCTATAGGCTTTATTTGGTTCATGTTCTCCTTAATGTTGGGATTCCCACAAGGTGTAGGTGTTATGTTTGTGTGTGTTTGTAACTATATATATTATATATCTGTGTTTTGTGTCTTTGCTAATGACTGTGTGGTGTATGGATGTTATTTAAGCTTCTTGCTGTACATTTTTGTTCCCAGATTGGATGTATGTGTTCTAAGAAGCTGTCATAAAAAAAAGAAACTCCAAATGGCAAGAATCAATAAACCAGCTAGCCTGACACTGCTGAGGGGCATAGCAGGACACCTAATGTCTCCCTGGCCCCAAGCTCCAGGTGGGATTCTCACGTTCCTGACAGCTACATCCAGGAGCGAATCTAGATCGTGAGGGTCAGGCCCTCCTCACATGCCTACTAGGGTATCTGTCGCTCTCCTGGGATTTGGATGCTTGAACCCCGGCAGTGTAGTGGCTACAATTTGGCCTGCTAAGCTCCAAGTCAGCAGTTGAAACCACCAGTCAGGGAGGAAGACAGCCTTTCTGCTCCCCAAAAGAGCCAACATCTCAGAAACTCACAGGGGCCCGTCCTAGAGTACTGCTGAGTCAGCATCCACTCAAGGGCAGTGAGGGTCTTTTTCTACTTTGGTTTTTTGGAGAATAGGGGGATGGTCAGTGTGGCGTCCTGGATAGAGTCCCCAAGTGGGTGCTTAGCTCAGACCCTACCAAGACACTCACCATGCCCCAGGCTCTGGGCCTCAGTTTACCTACATGAGCCAAAGGGACTCAGAGGCCACTCCTGCTCTGTTATTTGCAAGCGTGCCTGCCGAAAGGCACCTGGCGCAGCCTCCAGCCTCCGTGCAGATCCATAAACTCCTAAAGCCTAGTAAGCCCAGTTTATTGAGCTGGGCAGACTTCCTGGCCGTCCTGTCCCACCTGGCCTCCCCCTTTGGCCCCATCCTCTCCACTTCCTGTCCCTTTCCTCCAGACACCTGCCCTCAAGGTGCCTGGGGGAGGGGGGAGTGGGGAGAGCTCCCTCTCTTATCGGCCCCTCTTACTGCCCCTCCTCCTTGGTTACACAGACACTTGGCTCAGGACTCCTGGTGAGGACAGATGAAGCCCTGTGGGCTCCCAGCAGCTGTTTATTTGAACAGAGAGATGGGGCACAGGTAAGGAGCTGCAGGCAGGAAAGAAGCAGAAAGGACCCCCCCAAAGGAAGGGGGGGCACCTCAGGCCAGGAGCCCGCAGATGGGCCTGTGATATGAGGTAGCCAGTGGCGACACTTGGGGAGGTTTGAGACCATGGCGTGGCCCAGGCCAGCTCTGTGGTGGAGAGGGGATGGGCTGGCTACAGCAGACAACCCCCTGTCTTAGCCTCCATTGGGAGGACAGCGATCACAGCCTGGGGGCGAGGGTGGAGCTCTTCTGGAAAGAGCACCAGGAGTTTCTGGAATGAACACACACACACACACACACACACACACACACACACACACACACTCCCAGTATAGCCTAGGACTGAACTGGCCACCCGGAGCCCCAGGGTGGCGCTCTAGCCTTTCGGAAGCCTGGCTGGGACCCACAGGAAAGGGCCCCAGCCCAGCGCCAGGGCAAAGGCACCCACAGCCTCCTGATCTCGGCTTGGAGCAGACACGTCTTTCTTCCAGCCCCGCTGGTCTAGTCCACTCCTCATTGCTGTCCACTGGACACTGGCCTCGGGGACTCCAGGCCTGGGCTGGACATCAAGAGAGCAGGTGCCAGTAAGAAGACCCTTCCCTGGGAAATGACGCCCCTTTGGCTGGTGGGGACTCCCTTGGCATCAAGCTGGGGCGGGCTTTGAGTCCCAGCAGACGTAGGCTAGCGAACGTACTGGGTTCATCTGATGTGACCTGACGCCTTGCTCCAAGGATGTTATGAAGTGAACTATGGACGTCCCTCCAGAGACCGGCTCGAGTTCGTCACCCAACCATGAGACCCCCGGTCTCTCCCTGTGCTCGCGCTCTTGATCCCAGGAGGTCCTGGGGAGCCCCACTCCCTCCCATTCCTCCTCCCTGGACCCACAGTGAGAACCCTGCTCTCTGGAAGGGCATGAAGAGGAAGGGGGAGGGGGGCTGTGGGGCCCCCAAGAATCGGAGCCTGTCCTTTTCCATCGAGGAGATCCTAAAGAGACCCACTGATTGGGTGGACGCCACCAGGGCTGAAGGGACAGGGGGAGAGAGCCCGGAGCCAGCAGCAGCCACAGCCAGCAGGCTGGAGAGACTCGAGCAGGACCAGCCTCGGGGTAAGTGTCAGCAGCTCACTGCCTTGCCTGTTGCCTGGGCTCCGTGACCTGGCTCTGCTCAGGAAGGGAGACCCTCCGTGGGCACCCGCCAGAGTATCCCTCACAGGGAACCTTAGACCATGCCCTGTGTCACTCCCAGCATTTTCATGGCTACTTGGCCCTCCATGGGTCCCCATGGCGACGCAGGGGACATTTAATCAGCACCCGTTCTCATGCAGTGGATTGCAACTCAGTGCTTCACAGGGTTTTCGAAGACGAGATCTTTTTGAATGAGATTGCCAGGCCTTTCTTCTGCAAACCTTTCTGTTAGCACTGGAGCACTGAACCTTGTGGGTTACCTAGATGCAAAACATGTCAGCCTCGGAGAGTATCCCTCCCCCCTTACAGAAGATGTTCAGGAGAAGGACGGACAGGGCTTTCTACTCCCATAAAGAATTATGTCATTGGCTGCCACTCTCTTGAAGTTGGGTTATATGTTTGCTGTTTTGAGAGATAGGAAATCCAGGATCGATGAACCTCTAGGGACAGAAAGTAGAATATGTATTTCTGGGGGCAGGAGTGGGAGCAGGGTGTAGAGTGGTGATAGGGGGATGGGACAAAAGGGAGATGATGCCAAGGAATCCAGGAAGAAAAAGAATGTTTGGAAACTGTGGTAGCAATTATACAATTCTGCTTGACATGATTGAACTATGGAGCGATATATGTATTAACTCCCAATTAATGATATTTTTAATACAGTCTCAGAAACCCACAAGGCAGTCATACCCTGTCCTATGCACTTGCTATGAATTGGAACAGACTCAATGGCAGCAAGTTATAGAAAACAAAAGGTGGTCCGCTGGTGAGAGTTGTGTTGTCAGCTACAAGGTCATCAGTTCAAACGCATAAGCTACGTCACAGGAGAAAGATGTGACTGTCTGCTCCCGTAATGATTAGCAGTCTCAGAAACGCTGAAGAGAATCACTATGAATTGGCATCAATTTGATGGCAGGGGGTTTGCTTCAGTCTGGTAGTTACATAATCTGTTGTCAATTTGAGACTTCAGAGTGAAAGGGTGGAGTTAAAGACTTCAGAGTGAAAGGGTCGCAGCTTCATGACCTCATTTGGAGGCACTAAGGAGATAAAAAGTTCTCTGGAGGCAGGACACAGGCTCACTCGCTGGGAGATATTCCTGCTGATAAGAAACACTGGAGCTGGGGGAGCCACATAGAGACCCCTGCCAGTGCTGAGATGCTTACACTGCCACTGGATCCACAAGGCTTACCACCCACTGTCCTCTGATCTTCCTGCATTCAGTATCATTTCATGTGTTTCCTGAGTCTGAAGAGGACTTTAGAGATTAGTATCGGACATAAGGGCTGATATCAGACTTATGGACTTGATCCGGACTGGGCTGGTGCAGTTTCTCAATATTCAATTGCTCTTGTATATATAAAGCTCTTTCTTACACATGAGTGTCTCTATCAATCTGTTTCTCCAGTCTACCAAGACTAACACAGTTAGCTTTGTTTTGTTTTTTGTTTTTATAGAAGTTCAAACCTGTGTTAGTCCAGGTAGACAGAGAACAAAATTCATAGACACTCATATGTGTGTAAGAGAGAACTTTATATACAAGAGCAATTGGGTATTGAGAAAGCATCCCAGCCCCGTCCAGATCAAGTTGATAAGGTCGATATTACCCCATATGTCAATACTAGTTCATAAGTTCTTCAGACTCACACAGCCATGCAATGACTCAGAGTACAGGAAGATCACAGGCCAGTGGGTGGGAAGTCTTGTGGATCCAGTGGTGGTGTAAGCTTCTCAGCACTGGCTGCGGTCCCTACGTGGCTCCTCCAGCTCAGGGCACCAGGGTAGCTTCATGTGTCTTCCCAACAGGAATGTCTCCCAGAGAGCAAGCCTGTGTCCCACCTCCAGTGAACTATTTATCTCCTTGGTGCCTCCAAATGAGGTCATCAAGCTGTGACCTGATTGACAAGCTAAACTCCACCCCTTCACTCTTAATAGTCTCAAACTGACGACAGATTATGTAACCACAAAACCCATTAAATTTCCCCCACAAAACTACATCATTGGTTAGCACTAGATTGGACCCGAGACAGTCCCCTCTAGATTATTCCTCAGTATAATTTAAATCCCTCCATTCAAACTCTGGTGAAGTTCAGCACTCCCATGGGCTTTGGGACATTTACATGAGGTTTCTGGATGCCTTTGTGGTTACTCAAAGATTATTCACATGGATCATTCCATAATTATTTCTACACTAATTTTCAATTAAGGGACTTTCTACTCCCATTATGGGTTACAATCTTAGAAACCCACAGGAGCAGTCCTACCCTGTCCTAAAAGGTCACCGTGAGTCAGCGTGGACTTGATGGCAGTGAGTTTGGTTTTGGAATCTTCTGTTGATGACGAGTGATATTGGTCCTCCATTTATGGTCCTGATATGACATTGCCTTTTAGAACGAATTTAAGAAGGGGAGAAAGGGGGAACCCATCACAAGGTTGGATATATACATAGCCCACCTACCCCTGAGGGGGACGAATAACAGAAATGTGGGTGAAGGGAGAAAATGGACAATGTAAGATACAAAATGGCAATAATAATATATAACTGATCAAGGATTAATGAGAGTGGGAGGGTGGGAGAGAGGGGCAGAAAAAAAGGCGCTGATACCAAAGGCTCAAGTGGAAAGAAAATGTTTTGGAAATGTTGCTGGCAGCATATGTACAACATATGTCCTTAATACAATTGAATGATGAATTGTTATAAGATTTGTAAGAGCCCCCAATAAAATGATGAGTAAAAAATAATAACAATAAAAAATAAATTAATTTAAGCAAAAAAAAAAATGTCTGGTTGGGAAAATGCTAAGTAGAGTGGTGATACTGACATGTCAGCAACTAGCCTGACTTATAGAAACTTGTAGAAATAGCTAATCACCTAAAGTCTGTGAAGCTCTGGGAGGTGAGGAGAGATACTTGCTGTGGCTGCGAGGTGTCTCGGAGTCTAGTTCCACCCTGTGCAGAAGAGAAGGGAACCCTATCCACTCCTGGACCACCCTGACAATCATTGTTATGTTTGAGCCACTATTGCAGCCTGTGTCAGTCCACCTCCTTGTTATTACCGCCTCTGTGTCTATGTTATCACAGCCTCTGTATTTGTCTTGTTGCAGCCTCTGTGTCAGTTCATTTCCTTGAGGGACGTCCTCTTTTTCACTTCCCCTCTACTGCCCCTCTCCTTACCAAGCATCATGTCCTTTTCCAGCGACTGGTCCCTCCTGATAACATGTCCAAGGTATGTGAGATGAAGCCTAGCCGTCCCTGCTTCTAAGAGCGCTGTGGCTGAACGTCTTCCAAGGCAGATTCAGCCCAGAACTGGCCTCAGCTCACAAGAGACCCTCAGGCAAGCCACATGCCCACTTTGAGCCTCAGCTTCCCCACCTGTGACATGGAAGGGCAGAACTATAGCCTCTCTTTGGCCTCTTCCAGCTCTGACACACCACGACTGATTCATGACACGTCTCTAGAGTCCCTGAGTGTTACAACCCGTTGACATGCTCACCTACTGATGAACAAGTTGGACACACACTGCAGAAGCCTCTGAATCAGTGGCTGGCACAAGACAGCCTTTCAAATTTAAACCAAGAACATCCCCCTGAAGCCTTCGTAGCACCAAGCAAGGCCGGATTTAGTTTAACTAGCAAACAGAATGTCTGCCTTGAGCATCGTGCTCTTGTTTGTGCGTGGCTGTGATGCTGGGAGCTGTGTCACGGCTATGTCCAGTGCCAGCAGGGCCACCCAAAGGGAACAGGCTTCCGCAGAGCTTCTGGACTAGGAAGGAGGAAGAGAAGCCACTAAAAGCCTTCTGCTCTTTTAAGAATTGCTTATATGGGATCAGACTGACCAAGCAACTAGAAAGATTAGATGAGGGCCCTGGGGAGTGGCCAGTTTATGTTAGCAGGGGAGGAGCCATGCAGGAAAGGTGGGCAAGAATGTCTGCACAACTCAAGGAATAGCATCATGCGACCGAATTAGATGCACAGAAAGGAATCGCATGTGTGGCTTCTTGTGCATGTGCTCAACAGCCACAACCAAATAAAAAACTTTTCAAGAAAACGTCAAGGAGCATCGTTCTCCTCTGCCGCACATGAGGTCGCCTTGAGTCAGATTCAACCTGACAGCTACTGCTTTAGTCATGCAAAGACCTTGAAGGTTCACATGTGGACGTTTTCTCCCAAAGAAGAAAGGTGGCCGGGCCAGGCAGGGCAAGAGCCTCCATCCCTGCCTGCCTGACCTCCCAGGAGCCTCCATGGCTGGTCCCAGGTTTGTTGCTGCTTGCCATGGCAGCATGCAACGCAGGACAGGAAGTCAAAGGTGTTTTAGGGTACAAACAAGACTCCATCTCAAACATAATTTAGAGAGAACGCGTATTGCATGTTAAAGGAGGCAGAGACATAGACGCAGCATCTGTATAAGGGAGGCTACTAACCACGATGGCTCAGGATTTTCAATTGGGAAACAAGGGAAATGGGGCATTGGGGTAAGGGGGCAAAGGAAACTGCCACAAAAGCATGATTGATGACAGATCAATATATCACAATTCCAGGTAGGACTACAGAAGCAGGAACATGATTAGGACACATAGATCATTAGATAGAAAGGCTTACAAGATTGGTGCAGAGCCATCTGACCAAGGCAGTCAGGGCAAAACTGATAGGATGTAACTCGTGACTCATCAACCCCCAGTGTAGTGGTTATGAGTTGGACTTTGATCCGCATGGTCAGCAGTTCAAAACCACCAGCAGCTCTAAGGGATAAAAACAGCATTCAACTCCTATAAACAGTTATAGTCTCAGAAACAAACAGAGGGTCACTCTGAGTCAGCACTGGCTCAATGGCAGTGAGTTGGAGTTCAGGGAGTACCGTCCCCAGTACAGTGACTTCCATCTAGAACAGTATATCTGCCCTTCCCTGGGCTGGCAGGAGAGGGGTGGAGGCAAGCCACTCACCAAAGCATTCTGCCTGAGGACAAGATTGTCTACATCCCTGGTTAATGATCAGAAAGCATTCAATGGAGGCTTACGCTAGGTGGGCACTCTCCGAATGGATGTCTGGCTGTCACTGCCATCCATAGCCTTGTGCAAAGCAGGGTGCTCATAAGTTCTCATACAACAGGGCAGCCATGGGGGCACAGCCTCCTCTCCACCAGCAGTAACAGTGGTGCCCAAATTCCCGTTGCTCATCTGCTATCACTCGCCACATTGAAGGGGAGACACGGAGCGGCTCACAAACGTTCAAAGTCCACTCGACCCTCCTAAGGAGCTTGGTCAAATGCAGGCCCAGCACCCAAGACTCCCGATGCATTGGGTCTGAGTAGTACATAGTAATATGCATTCTGACGAGCTCTCCCCAAATGCTTCCAGTGAAAGTGGTCTAAGAACCGGTCTTTTTTTTAAAATAGTTTTATCGCTATCTAACTCACATGCATACATACAGTTCAATAGTTTAGTCGTGTTAAGAGTTGTGTGATCGGCACTACAATCAATTCTAGAACATTTTCTACTCTCTTGCGGTCCTTGTGTCTAGCTCCCAATTTCTCCCAACCTCCCTGGCCATGCTCCTCAAAAAAAAAAAAAAAACCCAAACTCACTACTACAAGTCACTGCTGACTCAAGGTGAGCCTCTAGAGCAGGGTAGAACTGCCCCGTGTGGATTAAAAGGCCCCGTCTTTCTCCCTCGGAGCTGCGGGTGGTTTCGAACTGCTGACCTTGAAGTTAGCTGCCCATTGCGTAATCTCTATGCCACTGGAGCTTTAGGTAGTTGTTAATCCAGTTACTGTCTCTCTAGATTTCCCTATCCTGGATTTCATAAAGGGAAAGTATACACAACAAAGAACAACAGCAATAAAAAAAATGACCAGCCTTTGGGGAGATTGAGGCTCAGCGAGACGATGTGACTTGTCCCATCGGAACATTCGGGGACATGCAAGAGCTGGGATCAGACAATTATTCAGGTTCCAAGACCAGTATACATCTCCCTCCTTGTGTATCTTGGCGAGTACGAAGTTTGCCTCCACACGTCCCAGTCTTGCAAGGACCCTCGTGATGAGTGGTCTGGACCCTCCTACGTCTCCAGTCAATGGAAAAGCCCAAGAGGCTCTCCCCACCCGAAGCACGCTGGCCCCAGGCCCTCATTCCTTCCTTCTGGGAGGGGAGTGTTGCTGTACCCAGGGAACTCAAGGTCAAAGGAGATGTGGGCTGGAGGAAGCCTCTTTGTACCCAAGACCCAGATCCTGGGAAGATGGAGGTCATCCATGGGCCTTTCCCACTGGCCTTCTTTCTATAGGGAAGGTATGGTTTCCAGGGAAAAGGAGAAGAAACTGGGCAGGGAAAAGGCCAACCCCACTGGGCAAACGCGTATCAGTGACTAAAACCAGGTCTGCACACCTAGAGTGGGCTCAGCAACAAGGAGTTGACACATTGAAGTTGTGCCCATTGAGTGTGGTGACACTGGCCTGGGGCCCAGGGGGCTGATGGGATTTGAGGAACACTGGCTAATAAGTTTGGCTTTTTTTTTTTTCTTCTGTGAAAGGCCAGCTGGTAAACATTTTTGGTTCCCAGGCCATATGGTCTCTGCCGCACGTACTCAACTCTGCTGTGTTCGCTTGCAAGAAGCTCTAGACAGCGCGGAAATGATTGTGCATGGCTGCGTTCCAAAAAACATTGTATTTACAGAAACATCTGGTGGGCCAGATTTGACCCATGGGTCTCAGTTTACCATTCCTTGCCTGAGCAGATGAATTTCTTAGCATGGTATCTGAAGTCCTTGACAGATTGCCCTAGCCCTGGACCTGTGGGGCCTCTCCCACCACACCATACCTGCCCCTCACGATCCACCCTCCAAGAACATGGAGCTACCCTCTCCGTATATCTCGTCATCTTTGCTCTTTAGAAGCCATTGCTTCTTCCTCCCCTCTCGTTTCTCCTCCTCCTCCTCTTCCATTACTTTTCTATCCCATCTCCTGCTCTCCTTTCTTTCTCTTCCAGGCCGTCAAATTATTCCTTTCCTGCTCCCATGGCGTGCCCTCCTGCCCATCACTCTTATCATCCCCCCAGCACTATCAGGAATGAAAGTTAACTATCATACCCTGCCCTGCCCTGCCCTGCCCTGCCTGGCTCGGCTCTGCCCAGCTCCACCCTAAACAGTAGAAGAAGATGTCCTGGAGCTAGGTGTAGCTGAGAACTATTGTGTGGTTAGCACCTCTGGACGGACGCACAGGAATTGACCTCAGGACAGACAGGAGCAGGATAGAAGGATATGGAACCAGAAGCTCTCGCTTCTCACAAGACAGGTGTGACTTGGTCTCCCTTCGCTGAGCCTCCTCTCTCAGTCTGCCACCAGAAGAGCGCCCGGCTTGGACTGCAGGGCTCTAGGCACCTGGGGCTGGTTCTAGAATTGAGAAGCTGGCTCAGGGTTAAGCCCTGTGTGAGCTGAGTCAAAGAAGTACAAGGCATGGCCCTTGCTAGTAAGGAAGCCTTGTGTTGGTGTGGGTTCCCGCCAAAGCAGACCCTAAGGAAAGGCTCTGACATTTATTTGGGGAGTCCCTGAGTGGCGTTGTATTGGGATTAAAAAACCTGGAGCTCTACTTCCAGAAGATTGGCCATTGAAAACCCTGTGAGGCGCAGTTCAACTCTAACATTCATGTCTCCATGAGTCAGAAGCGAATGGTGACAATCGGCAGTTCTGTCCAACTGGGAAGTGCAAAGAATACAAGTGAAAATATGCAAAAAAGAAAGGCAATCGGTACAGTGTACATCATCAAGGCAGTGACACAGGGAGCAACTGAAGCTTAGGTCTACCAGGAGACGGAGTGAATATACTCCTTAGAGATATCCCACTCGGGAGGAGAAGGAGCTAGTCTCCAGACACCCCTCCCATCACTGGCAGAGAGCTGCTAAGGGAGGAAAAATTCAAACCAAACTCACTGCCGTCAAGTCAATGCTGACTCATGGCAACAGGCCCCCCCCACACTGCCGTGGGTTTCCAACCAAGACTGTAACTGCTTACAAGAGTAGAAAGCTGTCCTTCTCCGGTGGAGTTGCTCGTGGTTTCAAACTTCCGACCACGCAGATCACAGCCTAACATGTAACCACTACAACATCAAGGCTCCTGACACGAAGGGAGATGATATGTGAATCTACTGTCCTAGCATTGCTTGACTTTAGGCTCAAAAATGCAGATTCTGGCAATAGTAGGAAACACCGTAAGGTCGGAGGGAGAGAGCAGAGCATTGACAACATCTGCTATCATCAGAGGACCCCGTCACCACCACACACACAGCTATCAGGGCTGGGAGAAACCGGAGTGGAAAGAAGAGCGGGCTGAAAGTATTGGCAGTCATTGAAATTAGATTTGGCCTCATGTTACTCATCAGGCAGCCATGGAGTCCTGGTGGTGCAACAGTGAAGCACTCAGCTACTCACTTAGAGGTGGACGATTTGAACCCACCAGTGACTCCCCATCCGACAGACCTGGTGATGGCTGGGTCCAAGGTCAAGGAAGCAGACAGCAGAGTCCTCCCTGGAGCAAGGCAAGCAGAGTCTGCCCACGGCAGCAAGCAACAGGGTGGGTCAGCAAGTCAGTAGCTCAGGAGCTTAGCGAAGCAGGCCCGGATGGGATATCAAACGCAAGCAACGCATGGTGACAAAATCCACCAGCAGTGTGATGAAGCAGGTCTTGAAGGAACCTCAAGCTTTAGTGACATGACCCACGGATTGGCCTGGCCCACAGGTAGTGTAGCTCACAAGGGCAGGCAGAGAACTAGCTATAGCAGCAGCATGCATGCTCCAGCCTCCAGCACGCTCTGATCCCCAGAGAGCAAGAGAGAGGGGGGCAGGCCTTGCAAAGCCATTTATCTCTTTGCCCACCAATCAGACCGGGACTATATTAATTCCCACATGTTATTATTAGCCAGGTTGGTATAATAAACCTACCTACCACAGATCATTGCACATTTTCCTGCCTAGAACCCGAAAATGGAATTTCATTGCCCGTGGGGTGCAGGGCAAAGCTAAAAATCCTTACTTTGGTTTACCAGACCTAGTGCAGAGTGGGCCTTCTCTAGTTCTCTGGCTTAATCTTGGACCTAGAACCCCTCTTCTCCCACCATGCCCTTGTTTGAATTACAGTGTTTGCAAAGAATATTGAAAGTACCATGAACTGTCAGAAGAACAAACATATCCATCTTGGGGGAAGTACAGCCAGAATGTTCTTTAGAAGTGAGGGTGGTGAGAATTTCTCTCATGCACTTTGGGCTTTTTGTCAGACGAGACACTTTCAGGAAAAGGACCTCGTGCTTGATAAGGTAGAAGGTTCATGAAACAGAGACAGACTCTTGATGAGATCGGTTGACACGATGGCTGCAACGATGAGCTGAGACGTCGGGTCAACTGTGAGGCTGGCACAGGACCAGGCAGTGTTTCCTTCTGCTGTACACAGACAGGCTCGCTGTGACTTGGGACCAACTTAGTGGCACCTAACTACATGTGTATCTGAACACTTGGAAGAAAACTGCCCTCAGGCCCCTGAGAGAGGGCACAAAACCAGCCATCCTCAGAGGCTGAGTCAGCAAATTGCTCGTGAGCCTCTTCGTGGTCTGTTCTCAGTGATTTTCTTCATCATTTGTTTAGTCTCATCTCTTTCCACCATCCCTATTTCTTCTTTACTTGTTTACTTGTTTGTTTGTTTGTTTGTTTGTTTGTACAACCAACCCCTGTTTGTCATAGAAAAATAGAAACTACAGTTAAACTAAAAATAGAAGGTAAAAGAAAATGTAGTTTAGTGTATGTAGGATATAATAAAAATAATAATGAGGGGGGAAAGGATATGTAATTATAATACTACCTTCTCAGCACTCAGTCATCACTATCAAGATGAATGATAGAAATTAGATAGATAGATAGATAGATAGATAGATAGATAGATAGATAGATAGAATCGATTTCAAAAATCAATTAAGGCAGAGAAGGTTGGTTTGGGGTGGGTTTTTTTGAAACATAATCTGATTGCTAAAATGCCAAAATTTAGGACACTTCACTAATATAGGCAGAAAAGCAGAGCTTTCTACTCCCCTAAAGAGTTATAATCTCGGGGGTAACCCATCACAAGGTTGGATATATAGCCCACCCCCAGGAGGACCAAATACAGAAATGTGGGTGAAGTGAGGCAACAGATAGTGTCAGGTACAAAATCATAATAATTTATCATTGATCAAGGATTCACAAGGGTGGGAAGGTGGGAGAGGAAGTGGGGAAATGAGGAGCTGACACCAAGGGCTCAAGTAGAAAGAAAATGTTTTGGAAATGCTGGTGGCAACATTTGTACAAGTTTGCTTAATACAATTGAATGATGGGTTGTTATAAAATTTGTAAGAGCCCCCCACCACCACCATCAATAAAATGATTAGTATATATATATTTTAAGAGTTGCAATCTCGGAAACTCAGAGGTCGTTCCACCTTGTCACTCTGTAGGGTCACTATGAGCAGGCGTTGGCTCGATGGCAGTGAGTCTAGTGTTTTGGTGTTCAAATATTTTCATATACAGATTTCATACACATCGTTTTTTTTTTTAAAGTAAGACTACCATATGAAGATTCACACAGGCCTTGGAGAGAAGGGGGCCTGTGATTGGCTTGAGCTTGGAGGGAGGAGTGGGAGTCGGTGAACAAAGGAAGACAGGAGGACAGAGAGCAAACCCCGGGAGCACAGAAAGCACATCAGTGGAGAGACTGCAAAGCACCCAACTCACTGCCACTGAGTCGATGCCAACTCATAGAAACCCCGTAGGACAGTGTAGGGCTGGCCCTGTGGGCTTCCTAGGCTGTAACTCTTTACAGGAGTAGAAAGCCCCGTCTTTCTCTAGACATGGGCTTTCTCTAGAGGTAGTGGTAGAATTCTCGCCCCCCATGCAGCAGACCTGAACTTTGATCCTCAACTCATCCTTGTGTGTTGCTATGATACCAAACAGGTTTGGGCGGGCTCCCAGACTAAGGCAGACTAGAAAGAAAGGTCTGGTGATCTACCCCAGCAATCATCCAGGGAAACTCCTGTGGTCACAATGGTACAATCTGTCACCAAGCATGGACACTGGACAGTGTGCCGTTCCTTTATGCAA
Source organism: Tenrec ecaudatus (assembly GCF_050624435.1). Classification (NCBI taxonomy): domain Eukaryota; kingdom Metazoa; phylum Chordata; class Mammalia; order Afrosoricida; family Tenrecidae; genus Tenrec; species Tenrec ecaudatus. The sequence goes on along the minus strand of NC_134535.1, from coordinate 15,341,558 downwards.
AGGGCCACTAAGCATCGGGCGTTGACTCCCCAGCAGTTCCCAACAGCACGGGATCAGGCAGGATTGGAGGTTCAGAGGTGAAGATCAGGGAAAAGAGTCTTGAATGTCAAATAAAGGCGTTCACCTTGTCTCCTGGAGGCAACAGGGAGCTAGAGGAAGTCTGAGTCCTTTCTAGAAAGAGAGGAGCCCAACAGCAGGCTTCTCTTGCGGAGACGTCCGCCAGCACCACCAACCTGGCGTGTCAGGCGATTTCCCCAGCCTGCAGAGGTGCCCCGTGGCATACCCAGTCTCCTCCAGGGAAAACCACTGCCTACGGAGGCCAGCGGGAAAGGCCCGTTCCTGGAGGTGTTGCCCAGTGGCCAAGTCCCCTCTGGCCCCTTAGCTGAGCAGTCACTGGCAATTAGCAGAAGGCAGAGAAGCAGCAATCAGGGGAAGGAGCCAAGCAAGGAGAAACATTGGTTTATAATTAGGTGGCCTAATCACCTGTGTAAATTGTGTATTTCTTATGATCGATGTGCTAAACGGCTCAGGTTTAATTAAGTTCTGCTGACTCGTTCTCTTTGAAGACCCACTGAAGTGTGATTCACAGCATGAACAATTAATAACTAGGAGAGGAGTCGCCTGGAAGGGGTGGCAGTTCCCTGCCGTCCGCCTCCACCCCCTCCCTGCAGCTCCCAAAGCCTGCCCCCGAGGTGCCCTTGGCCAGCTGCAGTGGGTGGACTGGGCCGTGGCCACCTGCTTCTCCACGTCTATGCCAAAACTCTAGGGAGTTATTGGGTGCAGATGGAAACTCACTCGCAATGCAATGCTTTGTCCACGATGGTTCATTCCCCAATAGAAAGGGGCTTCTGGTACCTTCTTTGTCCTCTCTGAACAGGACCAGGCTCCTGTCCCTTCTTGGTGATTAAGAATCTGATCCCTTATGTTGGGTAGTTCCATCAACATGGACCGCATCATTCTAGTCTCTCTGGTTCCATGATTCTGCACTGAGTTCTGTGTTCTACATTCTGCTCTGATCCATCATCCATGTACATTATTCTACCTCCTCGCACTTGTTTCCTCTGCTTATAACCAACTTACTGTGTTCTGTAACCCAAACACCAGCCCTCCCTAGGCCCTCCTGCCCCTTTCCTACAGACTCCTCCTCCTGCAACAGAGGGTGTGTTAGCCTGGGTACATTAGAGAAGCAAATCCACAGAAACTCATATGTATAAGAGAGAGCTTTATATAAAGGGTAAGTGCACATCAAGAAAACACCCCAACCCAGTGCTGCCCAAGCCCACAAGTCCAACATTAACCCACGTGTCCAACACCAATCCACAAAGTCCTCCTCCATCTCTCAAAACACACGCAATGGAAACCAACTGCAGGAGGAAATCCGAATTGGTGAACGTGTAAGCATCTCAGCGCTGGCAGGGATCATTGGATTGCTTGGCTTCTCCTTCTGTGTAAATTAATTATGGATCCAAGTAAATAAATAAATTATGGATCCAAATAAAACAAAATCCTTGACAAGAATATCAACTACTGTGTGACAATTAGAAGAAATCTCAGCACATGAAGAGAAACTACTGTTGGAATAATGACACATAGTACAAATCTGCAATTACAAATACTACGAATAATACTACAAATCTGCAATCACACATACTACGAATAATACTACAAATCTGCAATCACACATACTACAAATAATACTACAAATCTGCAATGACACATACTACGAATAATACTACAAATCTGCAATCACACATACTACGAATAATACTACAAATCTGCAATCACACATACTACGAATAATACTACAAATCTGCAATTACACATACTACGAATAATACTACAAATCTGCAATGACACATACTACGAATAATACTACAAATCTGCAATCACACATACTACGAATAATACTACAAATCTGCAATCACACATACTACGAATAATACTACAAATCTGCAATCACACATACTACGAATAATACTACAAATCTGCAATTACAAATACTACGAATAATACTACAAATCTGCAATGACACATACTACGAATAATACTACAAATCTGCAATCACACATACTACGAATAATACTACAAATCTGCAATTACACATACTACGAATAATACTACAAATCTGCAATGACACATACTACGAATAATACTACAAATCTGCAATTACACATACTACGAATAATACTACAAATCTGCAATTACACATACGACGAATAATACTACAAATCTGCAATTACGCATACTACGAATAATACTACAAATCTGCAATTACACATACTACGAATAATACTACAAATCTGCAATTACAAATACTACGAATAATACTACAAATCTGCAATTACAAATACTACGAATAATACTACGAATCTGCAATTACAAATACTACGAATAATACTACAAATCTGGGTTGGCGCACACGGTAGCCACTGGTCACATGCAGCTACTGAGGTATGGCTAGCATGGCTGGGGAATGAATTGTAAATTTTCATTGTGTTGTAATCAAGTGAAATTCAGATAATCACAGGTGGCTGCCATATTGAACAGAGTTAAAGTTCACATGGTCCAGCCTCAAATCTGAACCTCAGTCCCATGAGTACAGGTTCAAATACATCTGCTTCTCCCCAGACTCCTCTTGACCTTCTGACTGGATCTCTCCAGTCATCTTTCAGGGCGCTTCACTGACAGGTAGTGATCTCAGCAACAGGATCCTTCTCTCACTCTTACCCACTCCCCGCCACCCTCCGCCCCACTGCTTTTTATGTTTCTCTAATTTGGGGTCATTCCGACTGGAGCAGCCCAAGAAAGACTGTTCTGAAGACAATCGGTGTTGACTGTCCACGTGGCAAGGACCCATGGTCAATCTAGGGGGACTGTGGTGTACTCTGCTCTCCGGGGAGGTCCATTTAAGGACTCAGCCTCCCTCCCTTCACCCGTATGGGTTTCTGCATACCTCTTTTCTCTCTCTTGAGACCACTGGAGCTGTTGGACACGGACACATCCACACCGGCATCTTATCATCATCATGATCACCATCACCAATCAAGGACAAGCATTTCTTCTGAGAACATAGTGCCCAAACTTAGTGAAAAAGAAAATCCTTTTTTCTAACCAGCCCATAGCTTGTGGGCAGCCCTATCTCCCTGGAGTCAGCAGTCACATTATGCAGAGTAGGGCTTAGATCCTCCCCTTCTTCACGCTCCCTCCAATTATGCCCCTTCAGACCTGCAGAGTAGGGGGAGCCATATATATCTTAATAGCTGCTCCCTGGAGCGACACAAAGGAAGCTTCGGGATAATTATCTTTGTAAGAACTCTATTAAGTCTTTGATCATAAACCCTTGTCCACCTAAGCTTCCTTTGTGGGGAAAGGGAAGAGGTGGCTTATTGTTTAGTGGTAATCTAATTATGTTTCTAATTCTTTGTTCTCCATGCTGTTTAATTTCCTTTATCCTTGCTCTACGTCCTACTTTCCCTTTTGTCTGCGCGTCCTAGTCCACGGTGTTAGATGTGCAGAAGAATCTCAGTCCACGGTGTCCTTGGCTTGCCCAGTCAATCTGAAGTCTTGCTTTCTGTGAATTTTTTGGACAAGTTTTTATAAAAGTATACTGTATCATTTATCATCATCTAATATCCCGACTTCTGGAAGGACTGAATGAAATGCTGCCATCACCTTGTCTCCATTCTTGCATCCTGTGGACTGGCCTCCGTGCCTATCAATTCCAGCATATACAGAAGACATCCAGTAAGAACTTGACCTACAGATGTCACATGTCATCTCTCTCTCTGAAGTTCTATTGGCTGTCTCTATCCCTGAAGCATGCCACCAGCTCTAGATATAGAATAGATATCTCTAAAAAGGGAGGGAGCCAGACAGATGGGGCCGATGGAGAGGATAGAGTGAAAGAGAGAGAGCTCACACTCCTACCAAGGTGGTTCACAAGCCAATAGCTTTCTCTAGCAGGCGAGAAGGTTGAAAATTTTACTGTCTGCCATCTCTGAGAGGCTTCTGAGAGCCAGGGAAGGTGAATTCACCTGAGGAGGGGGTTTTGCTTTTGTTTTGTTTTGTTTTGTTTTGTTTTATGGATTAACAACAAAAGGGAGGAGGTGAGACCAAAGAGCAAACCACAAGATGTCATTTCTACAAGAGACAGCTGGGCTGATCCCCTGCTTTCTTTAAGGTTCTCTGTGAGACCAGCTTCAATGACCATTTCCCTGTCCTCGTCATAGTTGGTGTGTTTGCAGCTTAGAGCTTCTTTCTTTTCTTCTTTTAAAACAGTCTTTATTGTGAATTAGGGGAAGGTTTACAGAGCAGATCATAGTTTTACCTCCAGCAGGTCATACACATCTTGATTCTACTCCTCCACTGCAGTCCCCTCAATGCACCGTGCTTCGGTTCCATACCTGAAGAGTAAGGACCCACGTCTTGGGGGTCCCACCACTCTCTGTCTAAGGTTCATCTCTGTTATGGTTTGGAGTTCCCTTCCACATTGTTTCCCCACTCGTCCCAGGACTGTCTAAAGTGATTCTTTTCAGAGCAGTTGACTAACTGGGGACTATCTAGTTCTTCCGCTCTCAGGGTTGCAGAAATGGATGTTTGTGTGGTCCACTGGTTCATTCAATGAATTGTTTCTATGTGTCTTTGGTTTTCATCAGTCTCCTCTCCTCTGGGCATGGAGAGACCCATAGAGGCACCGATGATGGCTGCTCCCAAGCTTTTAGGACCCTAGTCACTGCTCACATAGAACATAATCTCTGTGAAGTATGTTAGGCCAATTGACCTTGATGTCCCTTGAGATGATGGTCCTGATCCTCCAGCCCCAACAATTCAGTCACTCAAACAGTTTGGTTATGTCTAAGAAGCTTTCATAACTTTGTCCTCTGTGTGTGGATGTATTTATGACAAATTTAAATATACATATACAAATATTGTGTTAGACAGGGTGCTCTAGAGAAACAAAACCAGGATACTTATGATTATATATATAATACTATATATATAGTATATACTCTTGTATAAGCTAAGTTTTTCCAGCACATTTTAATGCATTTTTTGTGGTAAAATTAGGTGCCTCAGCTGATATTCAGGTTGGCTTATGCTTGAGTATATATGGTATGTGTGTGTGTAGATAGGTAGATAGATAGATAGGTAGATAGGTAGATAGATAGATAGATAGATAGATAGATAGATAGATAGATAGATAGATAGGGGGCTGCTGCGTCTAAGGTCAAGGAATCAGACAGCTGAGTCTTTCGTAGACCAATGCAGGCAGTCCGGCCACAGGCAGCAAACAGCAGGGCAGGTCACCAACCATCAGCCAGATGACAGGATCCAACAGTCCCAAGCTCAAGCAATGTATACACCGTGGCAAAGCAGTTCTCAAAAGAACCTAAAGCTCTAGCAACACGATCCATGTGTTGTCTGTCCCACACGTAATATAGCTCACAAGTTGAGGCAGAGAACTAGCTAAAGCAGCTGCACACTGTCTGATCACCAGAGAGCAAGAGAGAGGGGGGTGGGCGGGGGGGGAGCTTGCCAAGTCATTTATCTTTTTGCCCTCCAATCAAACTGCGACCTTATTAATCCCACATGTTCTTATTGGCCGGGTTGGCACAATAAACCTACCTATCACAAATATGCTTTGTCAAACCTATATATATTTGTGGTTATACTCTCCCTCACCTGTCCCTTCTATAGCCTGCATGTCTGTCCAAGCATCTGCTCATAGACCTGCACTGTTGCAGGGTTGTGTGTATAACTATCCGCCTCTGTTGCCTTTAACTCTTGCAAGCACCTCCAGTCTTTCCCCCACCTCTAACATGTTTCCTAACCTCCCTGCACCCAAGTTATCAATTGTTCACCTAAAGCCCAAGTTCTTCTTGAAACATTTTCCTGCCACACCGCCCTTGCTTTCCTCCTTTGCTGCCTGCTCTGCTTGTGAACCTCTGAAGAGGGATGGCCCAGGGCTTGCTCACAGACTTTCTGATTTTCTCTACCTGTGATTTCTTCCTAAACAAATCCATTCATTCTAATCATTTCAATGCCAAATAGATGCGGACAATGCCCCAATTGTGAACCTCAATTCCAACCCGCCTTGGGGCTTCAAACTTATGTGAGGAAGCTTTAAAACATTTGTGGGGAAATCCCATTTTCTTTTTCTTCCATTTTCGCACGAACTTTTTGAAGCGCCCTGGTATGTAAGTAAGGAGTCCCGCTGTTGTAGTGGTTATGCACTGGGCTGCTAACCACAAGGTTAGAAGTTAGAAACCGCCATCCACTCCAATGTGACAAAGTCAAGGCTTTCCAGTTCCATACAAAGTTAGTCTCAGAAATTAACAAGAGCAGCTCTACCCTGTCCTATAGTGTCACTATGAGTCAGATTGCCTGGATGGCGGTGAGTTTTCTGTTGGCTTGTGTGTGTGTATTTATGTAGGTAGGTACACACAGTTCTGGAGGCTGGGAATTTTAGATTAGTCTCAAAAGTGTGGATTACTTCTGAGACTTTGAAGAAGAGTCTGTTGCAGGCCTGTCTCCCAGGTTCTGGAAGCTCCAAGTGGTCCTTGGTTTTCAGCTGTACTATCCCCTGGTGTGTTAGTCCAGGTAGACTAGAGAAACAAATTCATAGACACTCATATGTGTATAAGAAAGAACTTTATATAAAAAATAATTAAGAAAACATCCCAACCCAGTTCAAATCAAGTCCATAAGTCCTATATCAGTCCATATGCCTGATACCAATCCATAAATTCCTCTTCAGACTCACACAACAAATGCAATGACACGGAGTTCAGGAAGATCACAGACCAGTGGGTGGAAAGTCTTGTGGATCCAGTGGCGTTGGAAGCATCTCAGCACTGGCAGGGGTCTCCATGTGGCTCCTTCAGCTCCAGGGCTCTAGTGTAGCTCCATGTGTCTTCTCAACAGGAATGTCTCACAGGGAGTGAGCATGTGTCCCACCTCCAGTGAACTATTTATCTGCTTAACACCTCCAAATGAGTTAATGGAGCTGCAACTTGATTGACAGGCTAAACTCCACCCCTTCACTCTTGAGTCTCAAATTGACAACAGATTAGGTAACTACCACACCTGGCATCCTTCTTTTGTCTCTTTGTCTCTGATTATCTCCTTTTATACAAGGACACCAGTGTATAGAATTGAGATCCGCCCTACTTCAGTATGACCGCATGTCAGCCTAACAGACACCATCTTCAAAGACTCCATGTCCAACAAGGCCACATACACAGGTGCTGAGGGGAAAACGTCAGCATCTCATTTGAGGTGACACAACAGAATCCCTAAGACGCAGCTTCATTTGAATAGTTCATCTGTTGTTGTAGTTGTTGCTACTTCCCCTGGTGTCTCAATTCCAATGCACGGCATCTCAAATTAATATGCCCCAAAACAAACTCATCCTTGAGGCAGGGAATTCTAGACAAATGCATATTGTGCAGCAACAAGGAGGAGGACCCAGGGAGCCAGGATTGTGACATAGCAACCGGGATTGGAAGTGGGGACCAAAGCCACACAGAAGCTAGCTCCCAGAACACTGACCTCACTTGGGCTCTCTCGCACACAGAGGAGAGGAAGAGCAAGCGGAGGGCTCGTACCACCTTCACCACGGAGCAGCTGCAGGAGCTGGAGAAGGCCTTCCACTTTACCCACTACCCAGATGCCCATGTCCGAAACCAGCTGGCAGCCAGGATCAACCTCCCAGAAACCCGAGTTCAGGTACAGCTCCCCCACCCACCCTCTGGCCTGATAGGGGGTAGCAGAGGAGACACCATGTAGCCTGGATTTCTGGGGCTGCCCTCCTCATCTAAAAGTTCCTATTGACTTTAGCCCATCCGTACAGCCATGGTGTTTTACAGGGAAATGAGGTCACCATCATTGAGTTCCTTTGATGGTGGAAATGGAATGAAGTGACATCAATCACCATAAATATCGGCTTCCATGTTCTTTCTCTTTGTTGGGTTAAAATAAAAAACAAAATTAAGGCAAGCAGTGGCTGCCCAGCTGACTCCAACTCAGAGAGAACCCGCGTGTTTCACGCCAGCATTGCACCCCTTACGGTTTCCAAGGCTGCGACCTTTCAGAAGCAGATTGCCAGGCCTTTATTCCAAGAGTTTGAACCTCCCACTTCAGGTGAGTAGTTGAGAGAATTTGAATTACCTAGGAAATCTACTTGGTTACAACACCAGAGGAACATCACCATTCAACCTCATTCACAAGATCTAGGGCCCACAAATAATCAGCAGGTTTTTTCTATAAAGGACCAGATCATGGATCTGGTGTGTGAACACTGTCTTCCCTCTGGATGACCCTACAAATGGGTTGTCTTATACACTCTCGGGGCTTTACGACAAGGGCCTTCTCACATAACAAGAATCCCACTTGGAAAATGGGATGAGTCCCAAATGCTGGCCAATGCACTGCGTGTACAGCCACTGCTCCTGTGTCTTGGAGGCCTGTATGTTGCTGTGAAACCAGACAGGTTTCAGTGGAGCTTCCACACTAAGACGGACTAGAAGGGAAGGCCTGGCAATCTGCTCCCAGAAATGAGTCGATCATCCCAGAGATCATGGCTCAATCAGATAAAAGAATCAGCCTATATGTCAATAATAATGCCCACGAGCGATGTGCTCCTTAGAACAATCAACCATATGAGACCAAATGGGCCACATCTGTCCCAAAGCAAGAGTGAGAATACGGGAGGGGCCGAGACACTGGGTGGGGTGGAAATGGGGAGGACAGGGGAGAACAATGACGCGTGGCAGGGATACCAACCAATGCCACGGTACAAATTGTATATGTGTCGTTGAAGGGGAAACTAACCTGCAGTGTAAATTTTCACCTAAGACACAATGAACACACACACAAAACCAGCCAACGAAAACCCTATAGCTCAAACCAGTCCAATCTACCACTGATCGTGGGAGTGCAGGACCAGGTAACATTTTGACATGGGGTCCCTCATGAGTCAGAGCGAAGCTAACAAGAACCAATGAAAAACAACAACAGAGACACTGGGCCAGCCTGACCACAGACCCCACCACTCCCTATCGCCTGGCAGCATCTGTTTATCTCAGAGATGTCCTCTCCGTCCCCGGAAGCATTGAAGATTGTGGCACCTGGTCCCCTGGTGACCTCCAGATTGGCAGGGATCCTGCATGCCCTGGTGCTTTACGAACTGTGGAGTACTGGTCTCTTGTAAGATGTCATTAATCCACATTTGGGCATAAGAGTCCTTGGCTATTCCAAACTGCCAAATGCTCCGCTGTTAGCCAGAAGGTTAGAGGTTTGAATGCACCCAGAGGTGCCTCAGAATGAAGGGCTGGTGATCTCCTTCTGAACACAAAAATAAACCATTAAAACAATAATGTTTTCAAATCGTTGATGGCCAAATTTCTACCTATCTGCTTAATACAATGGATGTACGGACTGTTATAATATAGGTAAGAGCCTCCAGTAAAGTGATTTATTAATGTAAAAGTGTCCTACAGAGGACAGCACTCTACCCAAGAGGGAACTCTGAGGGGAGTCAACTTGGCAGTAACTGGTTAGCTGTGACTCAAAACTCCTTGCCATCGAGTCAATTTTGACTCAAGTGACCCTACAGGACGGGGTATAATTGCCCCAGTGGGTTTCCGAGACTATAACTCTTAGGGGAATCAAAATCCTCATCTATTGCCCTTGGAGAAGCTGGTGGTTTAGACCTGCTGGTCTTGAGATTAGTGGCCTATCATGTAACTCACTGAGCCCAGAGCGCATGAAAACATTCATCTCAGTCTTCTCTCTACTCCACCCCAGATCTGGTTTCAGAATCAGCGAGCCAAGAGGAGGAAGCAGGAGAAGATGGGCAGCCTCGGGGCTCTGCACAAGCTGAGAGAGGCCGAGCAGGTCCCGGGGAGAAAACTGGACATGGCTGTGAGTGGCTGAGGCATCGGGGAGCCTGGGGGATGAAGGGTTGTCTGGGGACATCCCTTCCAGACCCAGGTGACAGGGAACACTTCAGGGACCATGTGAAAACCAAACTCACTGCCACGGAGTTACTGTGACCTCGAGCCGCCCTGTGAGACAGGCTGGGACTTCCCCTGTGAGTTCCCGAGACTGGAACTGTAGGAAGCCTCCTCTTACTCACACAGGGGCTTCAAACTGCCGATCTGTGGCTCGCAGCCCAACCCACAACCACTATGCCACAAGGACGCTCCTCCACACAGTGAAAAGGGGGTGGTTTTATCAGCAGGAGGAGCGCAGCGGGTCCTGGCACAGGTCTGTGGCTTCTCCCTGATGCTGTGTTCTCACCCACTGGGAGACAATCAACGCGCCTCTCCCTCCTCTGCGCGGGAGAAGAGGTGTGTGTTGCCTACGCAGAGCGCTGCAGCTTACCAAACAAGGCCACAGAGCCAAGGGTGAGGCATGGAGGTTGCTGCTCTGGAGGCTGGCTGCCAGGGGGTTTGAATCCCGGCTCCGCAAAGACCAGCAGGGTGGTGGAGAAAGGTTCTGTTGGCCTCTCAGGGGATAAAAAAATAGAGGCTTGATGAAGATGAAATGAATGAGAATTGCATGGCACCCCGGAACACCAAAATACCCACTGCACTGTCCCCATGTCAATTCTCACTCCTAGCCACCGGGCAGGACAGGGCGGAGCTGCCCCCTTGGGTTTTCAAGGCAGTGAATGGCTACGGAAGCTGACTACCATGTGTTTCTCCTGTGAAGCGACGGTAGGTTCGAACCATCCACCTTTTGGTTAGCCGCCAAGAGCTCTATGCGACCTCAGAAGTGTACTTTAAATATCATCTCTTCCTGGAGTGAACTCTATCCATGCAGCCTCGGATCAAAACAAAAAACTCACTGCTGTCAGGTCCATTCGGACTCACACTGACCCTATAGGACAGGGCCGAATGGCCCCTTTGGGTTTCCAAGGCTGTAAATCTTGACAAGACTAGAAAGTCTCATTTTCCTTCTGAGGAGTGGCTGGTGGAGTCAAACTGCTGATCTTGGGGCTAGCAGCCCAGCATGTAATCCACTACACCAGCAGGGCCCCTTCGACCTCGAAAGGGCCCCTTAAATAGTATCTGTTCATTGAGTGGGGTTCTGAGTATGTAGCAGAGGCTAAGTGGCCATTGGACAGAGCCGTGGTAGAATTCTCACCGCCATGATGTAATTCATGATTCTGTCCTTGGCCAACACCTCGTGCAGAGACACCCCCAGCTGTCAGCGTTGCTGAGCACATTTCAGGGGAACGCCCAGACTGAGATGGACTGGGAAGAAAGGCCTTTGGCCGTGTCAACTACTGAAAATTAGCCATTGACAACCTGAGGGATCACAATGGTGTGAAGCAAAGCCATCGTGAGCATGGCACAGGATTGGGACCATCAAGGTCAACATCAGGGCAACTCACCACAACACCTGGTGCTGACCGCTGTGCGCACAGCAGTAAATGAAGCAGGTAAGCCTGCCCGCGGGAGCGGACACCCTGTGTTTGTAACTAGATCGATCGCATCCACGGTTTCCAACCCAAACTCACTGCCATCGAGTCAATTCCAACTCATAGTGGCCCTGTGGCTTTCCAAGACTCTAACCCTTTATGGGAGCAGAACGTGTCGGTTTCTACACACCCACAAAAGCAAGCTCCAAGCCGGACTCCCACCCAGCAGCCCTGTGTGCTGAAGTGCCATTGGCTCCATAGGGTTTCCTTGGCTGTGAGCTTCACTGAGGAGTCCATGGGTCTCTCCAATGGTTAAGTGGTCAGCTACTAGCCATGCGAGGTTGGCAGTTCAAACCCCACCCCCGAGAGTGGAAACTGCCCTTCAGAAAGGCACAGCAATGGGAAACGCGAGGACGCAGTTCAACTCCGCACGAGCCAGAAGTGACTCGATGGCAACCATCTTGGTGGACACAGATGCCAGGCCTTTCTTCCGCCTTGTCACTGGGTGGGTGCGAACCAGTAGCCTTCAGGTTAATGGAACCTCTCTATACACCCCCAGTCACTCTACCAGGGAGGATTTTGAAATTATCCATTTTCACCGAGACAGAAACTCTGGACTCTAAATATCCAAGTGACTTCCCCGTGGTAACAGTTGCTGGAGTGCTGGCATAAGAAGCAGGGTCCCTGGGCTCCCCGACCATGGACAGGCATGAGCGATGGTGTAGGCTTGCACGGGCGTTCAGTGCGAACCCTGGGAAAATCAGGGCCCTGGCACTGCGGAAGAAGCCCCAGGCACAGGCCAGGAGGGAAGCTGGGGACTTACTGCTCTCTCCTACCCTCTCTCGTGACAGGGACCCCTGCAGGCACCTGCTGCTTTGCCAATGCTGGCTCCTCCCAGGAGTTATCTACCTGCTCCAAGCCAACTGGCCGCCGCCTGGTTCCCGGCTCAGAGCCCTCTCCTTCCACGCTCCCCGTGGGACATGCTGCCGTTCCCAGGCCCTTTGCTGCAGCAGGTCTGCCCCCTTGAACCCTGCCTCCTGCCACCGCCTTACCCCAGGTGGAGCAGTGTCTGTGTTACTTCAACCTAGGCACCAGACATCCACTCCGGGACAGTCACTCTGAAGGAAGGTGGGCGGTGTTGGGGGCTGGAGGGTGTGGGGTTCAATCTCCCATTCCAGAGACTGCCCACTACCCAGGCGGCTCCCTGGAGGGTGATCCCAGACTCAGCCTCAAGAGGCCACTGATGAAGAACAGCCAGACTCACGCCCCTCCCCCCACACACACACACACCTGGCTCAGAAAACAAGCGCTGCGTGAGGTCCCAGGATGAGCTTGGAAGATGGAGCTGGTCTTGATCCAGTGCCTCCTCGGACTTACTGTGTGATCTCTAGCTGGCCATTGGACCCCTCTGGACCTCACCTGCAACAGGAGGGAGTGGGACGAGATTTCCGAGGCCACTTGGATGGCTCCCTTTTGTGAGCGGAACCATAGCAAGATCAGAGACAGACAGAGGTGTTCATTCATGTATTCATCCATTCATCCACTCGCCCGTGACTCTTCTAGAGTACTTACAATCACTGCCATTGAGTTGACTCTGACCAGCCACCCCATAAGACAGAGGAGAATTGCTGCCCCCTCCCCATTGGGTTTCCAAGGCTGTCAATCTTTACAGAAGTAGAAAATCTTATCTTACTCCCTCAGAGCGGCTGGTGGTTTCGCACTACTGACCTTGTGGTGAGCAGCCCAAGCCCTCACCCACTAGGCCACCAGCGCCGCATAAATGGAGCTGGATATAGAGATGAACGACTCAGTCCTAATTCCAGGGCTTCGGTCTAGGTTGGTTGAAAGACAGTTGTCGACCATCCCTGTAAGCAGACCGCGTGCTCAATGCCCTTGCAGTTGGTCCATCTAATGTGTTTTCTGTGGCCTGGGTGTGAGCGTCGCAGAGAGAAACAGAATATCTAAACACTAATCAACTTTGTGGTCTCTGGTTATTCTGCTGGGTTGGGAACAGACGCTGTCTTGTATTCGGATTGAAAGAACAGTCTGATGGTGAGTACTTGACAGGTTCGTCTTCACGGCCTCGCTGAGAAGGCAGCCTTGTTCTGCCGAGGAAGGTCTGGGGTTCCGGTCCATGCTAGTCTTTCCCTGCGGTGAGACCATGGGCAAATCTCATTCCCTGGCTAACCCAGATTTCCCATCTGCCCACCCTACCTCCCAGGGAAACCTGGAGACTCAGAAAGGAGGGGCAAGTCATTTGCCAAGTGCAGGTGCTAGACCTACTGGGGTGGGCATACAGAGAAAAGTTCCTTTTGTAGACTGCCCTCTTCCCCTCTAGGGCTTTACTTTTTACCTAAGGACTGTTTTATTCCCTTTACCTTACATGTATAGGGCAAAATGAATCACTTCTCTTAATAGCTGTGGATCATGAAAAAAGGCATGTGCCCCCCTTGCCCAGTCACAGAGATAACCAGTCTCTCACAGTTTCTGTGATCACTAAGTGAGGAAGGATACCCTATATACTCGCATATAACCCAAGTTTTTCAGCACGTGTTTAACGCCGTTTTGGTGGTAAAATTAGGTGCCCTGGCTGATATTCGGGTTGGCTTATACTCGAGTATATGCGGTAAGGAAGGAAGGAGTACAGGTTGGCACATGTCAGGCTATCAGTAACTTTTAAGGGGAAAAAATAATTACTTTTCCAATTACACCTACCTCTTTCCATTTCGGATCTTAAGCATCTATTCTGACACCATGCCCTAGCCAAGACGTTCTAAACCCAGTCTGTGAATTGAACTGACCCAGCACCGGCAGATCCCCTCAGAAGCCACTGTTTGGACTGGGACATATTTTGAAAGGTATCCTAAGGAGACTAAGACAGGTGCATTCCTGAGAGAACTTGTCTGGAGCCATCCAATGATGATAGAAACATTGTTAAACACATTTTGTTGAGTATAAAACCACGCTTATATAATAAGAATCCCCATCACACAAGCCTGATGCAGATCCTGACATAGGATATGAATCCTTGGTTCATGTCCTAGTTGTTATTGTTGTCAGTCGCCGTCACGTCGGATCTAACTCATAGTGACCCCCTGCACAACAGAACGAACCCCTGCCTGGTCCTGGGCCATCCTCACCATGTACTTATTTTAAGCCCATTGATGCAGCCACTGTATCAGTCCATCTTGTTAAGTCTTTTCTCTTTTTCACTGCCCCTCTACTGTACCCAGCATGACGTCCCCTCTTGATAACATGGTCTCTCTTCATAACATATCCAAAATACATGAGATGAGGTCTCGACATCCTTGCCTCTAAGGAGCAAACTGGTTGTACTTCTTCCAAGACAGGTTTGTATTTGTTCTTAGTTGATGGCCAACTTTCACATAGATATGAGATGATTTAAAATACCATGGCGTGGAATGAGCGCACCTTAGTCCTCAAAGTAACATGATTTTCAGCATTGGAAAGTGGTCATGTGCAGCAGATTTACACAATGCAACATGTCACTTGATTTTTTTTAGTCTTATTGGCATGTAATCCAATAACACAATTCAACAGCTCAATCATAACAAAAAGATTTGTACAATCATTACCACAATCCATTTTAGAACATTTTCTTTCCTGGAATCATCATCAGTTCTAGAGAATACTCCCTCCCCCTGCCCCACTTACATTGTTTACTCTCTCAACCCTCTCACCCACCCTGTCTCCCACCCCCAGCCCCTACCTATAACCCCTTGCATCAGTTCTTATCTCTGTGCCTATACTCCTTCTGCGCTTCACAAACTGGAAAACCCAACAGAAACAGTGAAAAAAAATACATGGTACGGATAAAATAATAGTACAGAGATCAAAATGCAAATAGTGGGTAAGAAAGAAAAGACCACCATAAATATTTAAAAGGCCAGGGAAGAAATGTTTGTCATGGAACAAGCAAGAAAGGCTAGCACCCAGAAGCATCTCAGGGGGATCTCCAGTGGATTAGTCAATCATGCAGAGAGATCCCACTGCCCTCCATTGCCTTCCACAAAGTGGGTGTTTGCAATTTAGGCTCTGGTACTTTTCCCTTTGACATATTTGAATTTTTTATTGTTTTTGGATCACACGAGCTGGTGTGTGTCTTCCATGTGGGCTTAGTTGACTCCTCACTTAGATGGCTTGCTTCTTTGAATTCAAGCCTTGAAGACCCCAGACACTATTCCAATGGATAGCCTGGAACCATCTGCTTTCTTCACCACACTTTACTATAGCCAGCTTATCCTCAGTGATCATTTCATGAAGGTGAGTATGGAGCAGGGCCATGTTATCAGAACTGATTTTTCTTGGATTGAGGCTAGAGTTCAATAGGGACCCAGAATCCATCTACTTGTTCCTGAGATATGCAGGACTCCGGTTTGCTTTGACTGTCATATTATGACAAATTCAAAGCCCCATAAAACCAACTGCCCACAACAGCAGCAACAAACCAACTAGCAGAAAACAAGAGACAAACTAAAGGCAGGGAAACAAAAAAACCATCAAAACAGAAAAGTAAATCATTGTCAATCATGCCCCTGGAGTATAAAGTTACTGCACTTATAACATCATCAAGTTTTCCAATGACACATCACTCTGGACCAGTGGTTCTCAACCTTCCTTTCAACCAACATTTTCATATAGTTCCTCATGTTATGGTAACCCCCCAACCGTAAAATCATTTTCCTTACTACTTCATCTCTGTAATTTTGCTACTGTTATGAATCAGGTGACCCGTGTGAAAGGTTGTGTTCAACTCCCAAAGGGGTCGTGACCCCCAGGTTGAGAGCCACTGCTCTGGACACTGTCTCAATTTCAGCAAGCAAGGTCGTGTCATCTGTATATCGCAGGCTATTAACAAGCCTAGATTGGATAAAAAACTAAATGATGACATATTTCCATGGTCAAGAATTGTTTGCATTGCTCCTAGTTTTCTCAACTTTCAGTTGTAAAAATTGATACCAAAAAAAAAAGACGGAAAGAAATGAAAAATTCTGAAAGAATATGTTAGCCAGAAGATTGCATAATCTGTTTAGGCCCATTTCAAAGTATTTTAATTTTTTTTCTGACATAAAGATACTTTCTCTTAATCTCATTTTCATCGTCCATAAACTAATCAGACCTGCCTCAGAGGATAGATGAGGGGTCAAAAAAAACAGACACTGAACAAGATGGCATATTTCAAGTGTTATAAAGCATGTTATGAATAAAGGAAATTTTTATTTATTGCATTTCAAACTCCTTGAGAACTCAAGTTAAAAGGTCTATCTGTGAAAGTGTTTAGAAATACAGTAATAGTTCTTTAATACTCATTGACCTTTTTCTAGTTCCGTTTATTAAAAGGTTGAACAAGAGAAAAATGGGCAAAGAACAGGAATAAAGAATCATCAGAAAAACATACAAATAAATACTGAACATCTGAATATATTCTCAACTTTATTCATAATTAAAATTCAAATAAAATAACAATGAATACATTATTACATTTTAACCTTTTATCTGGACAAATATTTAAAAGTATTGGTGAGTGATTGATTAAGCAGGCACTCACATATAAGGAAGTATGAATTAGTAGAACAATTTGTAGCAATTTTACAATAGTCATTAATAGAATAATGCAAATCTCTTTGTCCAAGTACTTCTATGTTTAAGGATTAATCTGATAAACATTATACATATATATGCTAAATATGAGGGGGTACCCCCAAAAATTATTTTCTTTTTTTGTTTTTTTATGTGAGGGGGATAGTGCATTTGGAGTTCATTCCATTAATTCCAACTGTAAATCAAGCTTTATATTTAGAGGTTATGAAAAGATTGCATAACAGTGGGCCACAAAAAAGACCTGATTTGTGGCAGACAGGGGACTGGTTTTGCCACAACAACACCTGCTCAGACAGCCATCTCAGTGCACCAGTCTTTGACAAAAACAAACAAACAATAAACAGCATGCCTCTCTTGACCCTCACACCTTACTCACCTGACCTTGCTCTGTGCAACTTCTTTGTGTTTCTGCCAATGAAGAGGGTCATGAAAGGACAGCAATTTGATGACATAGAAGAGGGCGAAAAAATGAGGGAGGCACTGTCAGCATCCCAACATATGAGTAAAAAATGTTTCCAAGGATGGAATCGTATATTTGAATCATTAAATTCAATTGTTAAATGTATGTTGAGTACTTTTAAGGTGATATGTTTGTTTTGTAAAACAAATTTAAATACATAGTTGTGAAAAATAAAATTCTGGTTTGCGGGGTCACCCCCTCATATGTTGCACATATATGAGAGGGCTTCAATAAGCTTATGGGGAAATGTTATTAAAAGAATAAAGGTTTTCTATGAACTTTTTGATATATATATATATCCATCAAATGTCAGATTTGATTCAAACTCATAACAATCTTTTACAGGACTTACAATAGCCCAATGACTAACATATATATATCATATCTGTTTAGCAGATCTGTACTACATATATGAATGCTCACCGAGACTTTACAATAGCAAAAGAACACTGTTGAAATAAATTATAATATACATTTGAGTGGTTAAAAATGAGAGACTGAAATGAACCTCATGGAAAATTGTCATTAGACAACTCATTAAGTGAGAACCCAAGGTGCGAAACAGAACCAGGCTCTCATGCATGTAAGAAAGTGATTAAGAGGAGATTGGGCTCTTTGGGTCTAAAAACAACCACATTCTGACCGTTTCTATGGGAGTGCCTGGTGTTTGCTCCATGACAAAACACGCCCAACCGTAGTGACGTGAAGCAACAACAGAACGAGAAGACATTCTGTGGTTTAAAATCAGGGAAGGTGTATGTCGGCGCTGTCTCCTTTCACTTAAGTTATTCAGTGTCTATGCTGAGAAGCTAACCTGAGAGGCTGGACCGTATGAAGACAAATGTAACATCAATCAATGTGGGAGGAAGGCTCATCAACAGCCTGCAATTCACAGATGACAGAACCTCGCTCGCTGTAAACAAGGAGGACTTGAAGCATTTACTAATGATGATCAACGTCTACAGCCTTCAGTATGGACTACAGCTCTGTGCAAAGAAATCAAGAATCCTCACTATTTTGCCAATAGGCAACATTATGGTAAATGGAGAGAAGATTGAAGTTGTCAATGATTTCATTCTACTTGGATACATAATCAATGCTCAATGGAAGCAGCAGTCAAGAAATCTAATGATGTACTGGGAAAATCTTTAAAACTTACAGAGCAATGATGTCCCTTTGAGGGCCAATTGGCACCTGACCCAAGCCATGACATTTTCAGTCACCTCCTATGCATGCATGAAAACCGAACAATAAATAAGGAAAATCAAAGAACTGGTTCTTTGGGAAAGAATGTTGAAAGCACCGTAGACTGACAAAAGAATAAACAAATGTCTTGGAGGAAGTAGCCAGAATCTTCTTTATAAGCAATCTTCTTTATAATACGCTTTATAAGTAAGATTAGTAAGACTTATTCTCGCATACTTTGGACATGTTACCAGGAGAAGTGAGTGGCCCTGGAAAAGGACCTCATGCTTGCTAAAGAAGAGAGTCATTGAAAAAGAGGATGTGGATTGGCTACAATGAGAATTAAACATACAATTGTGAAGATGGTGCAGGGCCCAGCAGTGTTTTCGTCTGTTCTACACACGGAACTGCCAAGAGATCAAGACAGATTCAGAAGAGGTATATCAAGGGACATCAATGAAACAAGGGACATCATTGCTGGAGTCAGCTGGATCTCGGTCAAGGCAGAGAATACCAGAAAGATGTTTACTTGTGTTTCCTTGACTGCAAAAAAGCATTCAACTGTGTGGACCCTAATAAACTATGGATACGCTTGAGAAGAGTGAGGATCCCTGAACTCTGCATTGTGTTCGTTCAGAACTTGTGCATGGATCAAGAGGCGGTTGTGTGAACAGAACAGGGACTACTGCATCGTCGAAATCGGGAAAGGTGTGTGGCAGGGTTGTATCCTCTCAACATATTTATTCACTCTATTGCTGAGCAAATACAATCAGAGAAGGCGGATCCTATGAAGAATGTGGCATCAGGATTGGAAGACATCTCTTCAACAACCTTCAGTATGCTAAACTTGCTTGCTGAAAGTGAGGAGGAATTGAAGTACTTGCTGGTGAAGATCAAGAATTGTAGTCTTCAGTGTGGATTACAATTCAATGTAAGACCAAAGTCCTCACAAATAGACCACTAGGTAATATCATGATAAATGGAGAAAAGGTTGAAGCTGTCAAGGATTTTGTCTTGCTTGGATCCACAATCAATATTCATAGAAGCAATAGTGAAGAGATTAAAAAAACATATTGCACAAGGTGAATCTGCTGTACATGACTTCTTTAAATTGCTGAAGAGCAGGGATGTCACTTTGAGGACTAAAGTGTGCCTAACACAGTAATGGTACTCTCCATTGTATCATGTGCTTGTGAAAGTTGGATGCTGAATATGGAAGACTATAAAATAATAGATACATTTGGATTGTGCTGCTGGAGAAGAATATTGAAAGTACCATGGACTGCTGAAAGGACAAACCGATCCGCAGTGCAAGAAGTACAGGCCAGAGTGCTCTTTAGAGGCAAGAATGACAAGACTTCGTCTTACATACTTTCGACATATTGTCAGGAGAGGCCAGTCTCTGGAAAAGGGAACCATGTTTGGTAAAGTGAAAGGACCCCGAATAAGAGGAAGGCCTTCGATGAGATAGATTGACACAGTGGCTGATCAATGGGTCCAGGGATAGGAACAATTGTGAGCATGGCACAAAACTCAGCAGTGTTTTGTCCTGTTGTACAAAGGGTCGCTATGAGTCGGAGCCGATTCCATGGCACCTAACAACAACAACAGCGCATAGGGTGTCTATGAGTTAGAATCAACTTAACAGCATCTGTCAACCACCACCTATGGTCAGGCAGGGTACTCAGGACTGAGGATTATAACATGTGAAAGAGAATTTGTTCCCTTCTTCCACAGAGCATATGTTTCCAAAGCTTTGAGCTGCAAATAAAAGACAATACAATCCAATGGGTTTCCATCACAGGGGGACCTATTATTATACCTTGCTGTCCAGAGGGAAAGCAGGTTGCTTGGTCTATTGGCTGCAAGATTCCACGGCAGGTCTCAAGGCTGGGTTGCTCTCCCGTCCTTGAGATGGCCTCCTCCTCTGAGAGCCAGTAAAGTGAGAGCAGCAGTTTCAGGCATCATGTCCAGACAGGCACACACAGTGTCCAGAGGAAGAGCACGGGCTGACTCTACAACAGGAAGCCCTGTCCAAAACACCCCTCAGCCTCCTTTCCTGGACATGCCAGCCCATCTCCAGCAATCACTACATCATTGTGATAGGACTGATAGCAGAGAATCAACGGCAGTGTCTTCTACACCAGCAATGATGATAGTGAGGATAACGCGAGGGGCTAAGTGTTGGGCTGCGATCTGAATAGTCGGCAGTTCGAAACCACCAGCAGGTCAAAGGGGGGGGGGGGAGAAGACTGGGCTTTCTCCTCCTGTAATCCATTAGTCTCAGAAAACCAAAGGGGGTCACTAGGAGTCATCAGCATTGACTCGATGGCAGTAATTTTGAGTTTGTTTGAATGTCTCTGAGTACTCACTCGTATGCTACGCGTGGAAGCAGCAGTCAAGAGACCAAAAGACACACTGCATTGGAGATATCTGAACTCACAAGACCTCTCTAGAGTATTGAAAAGCAAGATGCTACATTGAAAATGAAGGTGCCCCTGACCCAAGCCATGGCATCTTCAATAGCCTCGTGTTTTTTTATATTTAAGTTGCAAAATGAATTTTTTAAAGATCAAAGAGGAATCGATGTAGTGGAATTATAGTGTTGGCAAAGAATATTGGCAGTAGCATGGGCTGCCGGAAGGACAAACCAATCTGTCTTGGAAGAAGTACGTCCAGAGTGCTCCTTAGAGGCACGGATAGCAAGGTTTCATCTCACATCCTTTGGACCTGCAGTCAGGAGAGAAGAGGCCCTGGAGAAGGATGGCATGCTCTGTAGCGCAGCCGGGCAGTGTGAAGGAGGAGGGCCCTCCAAAGATGACTGACACAGGCTGCAACAATGGTCTCAATCATAGGAATGACTGTGGGGATGGCACACGACTGAGCAGTGGTTCTCTCAATTGTGCATAGGGTCACTTTGGATCAGAACTGACTTTATGGTACCTAACAACAATAACAACATATGCTGGCGACTTTATACGCATACGTTACCTTGTTTATTGCTCCCTGTAGCTTCTTATCTCCATTTTGCAGGCGAGGAAACCAAGCCCCACCGCTAACGAGTGATAGGGCGACGATTGGGACTCAGATCTGTGGAGCTCTGAAGCCAGTGCTCTTAACCAACAAGTCACACTACGGAGCGCTTGCCCCTCTGCCCTGCGCCTTTCTAGATGGGAAGAACAGTGTTAGTACCATCCTCAACTTCAGATGCTGCTGCTGAGGCCTAGCAAGGGCAGTGGCTTGCCCAGGATGGCACAACCCGAAGGCAGACCCTCTGAATCCGGAACTGCAACCCTGTCATCTTTGCCAGGCTTTCTCTAAACCCAGGCAGACTCTTTCTTTTGCAGTAAGAGGGAGAGTCGCTTATTAGAAGCTAAAGACTGGTGACGGGGACAATGAGTGGCAGGTCACCACCATCTGAGCTGCTCTACAGAAGAGTTTTTTGTGATCCTTCTCTATGAGAGCATCCGGGCCTTCTCCTACCCACCCAGTCATACCCCCACCTCCCCCGCCACCATGACTTACCCTGACTTACCCTGGCCCCCTGACTTACCCTCCTCCATGATGGCTCTCTAAGTGCCCTTTCCGTGGATCTCCAGCTGAAAGGGCGTTTGGAGGGTCTGAGTGCTACTCCTGTCCCTCCCCTGGGTGACCATGGCCAAGTTGCTGTTCTCTCTACAACTCACCTTGCTCATCTGCTGAACGACAGTGGGCCAGACGGCCTGGCGGTCTCTGCCAGCTCTGAAGTCCCTTCCCCTGCAGAAAGCCAAGGTCGGAGCCCAACCTCACAGCTTGAGTTTCCAGGAGACATTGAGTCCCTTCTCTCGAGGCTCCAGGGTCCTGGTCAGACACTGGTTCTAATAAGCACTGACCCCTTAACCCTGAACAGCTGGCAATAAGGATTAATGAGTGTGGTTTGCCTTGAGCCTCGGGCTCTGCAGAGGAAGCACCAGAGCTAGCAAATCTTTGGGGTCAAGGTCAGCAACTCAATCTCCCAAAGGAGAAACCACCCAGCCAATTGTTGCTTGATCTGGAGCGAGACAGGGAGGGGGCAGAGGAAGAGCAGAGGAAATTGCTCCAGACACGATGGGGTGTTTCCGTGTATTACAGCACGCATCACCTTGGAAAGCTGTGTGTGTGTGAAGGTGCATGAGTGTGTGTGTGTGTGTGTGTGTGTGTGTGTGTGTGTGATTGCATCACTAGAAAGAAGCTCTCCACCCTTACCAAATGGTCACTGATCCTCCTCCATGTGCGGCATTCTCCAGCTCAGGGGAGTGGCCAGTTGCAGAGATGTGTCTAAGACAGCAGTTCTCCAACTTTCTCGTGCCTCGGCCCTTTCATATAGTTCCTCGTGTGGTGGTGGCACCCCAACCATAAAATTATTTTTTGTTGCTACTTCATCACTGTCATTTTGCTACTGTTATGAATCAGGCGACCCCAGTGAAAGGTCGTTCGACCCCCAAAGGGGTCGCGACCCACAGGTTGAGAACCGCTAGTCTAAGCTATGGCAGCTAGAGCGAGTCCCCTGGGTCCACTTGAAGGAAGCCATTGCTATTAACCCTTGCTGTTTCCACTACCAGCAAGGAGAGATCGTTCAGGGGCAAGGCAAGAGCTCTGGTGGCGTAGTAGGTTGCATTTGGGTTGCTGACTGCACAGTCGGTAGTTCAAAACCACCAGTCACTCATGAGGAGACCTTCTGCTCCCTTAAAGATGTACAGCCTAGGAAACCCACAGGGACAGTCGACTCGGCCTATAGGGTCTCTGGGAGTTGGAATGAACTTGATGGCAGGGAGCTGGGTTTGGTTTGGGGTGGAGTCTACCACCAGACTGTATGACCTTCCTCTGCTGAGGATCGAAAAGGAAGGGACCCTGAGCACATCGAGACCAGCTTTCATCTGTGAAACCAAGCGAGGCGCAGTGGTCCTTTTCACGCACTGAGTCTGAAAGCAAATGCACTTGGCTTACACTTGGAGCTGATGTCATGGCACGGGTATATGAAAGTTGAATGTCAGACTTTGGACAGGGGTGCGATGTCAGGCAGGGCCTGCCACAGCTGCTATTTTCCACGGATGCGCCTGTGACGGGCTGACCGGATCCCTGGCGGTGCCGTGGTTATGAGCAGAGCTACAATCCACAAGGGCAGCAGTTCGAAGCCACCAGCTGCTCCTTGGGGCTTTCTGATCCCGTCAAGAGTGACAGTCTCAGAAACTCACAGGGACAGTTCCACCCTATCCCAGAGGGTCCCTGTGAGGTGGCATCGTATCGATGGCAGTGCATTTGGTTGGTTTGGTCTCCGTTGACCTTGAGATTGACAAAGAGAGGAATCCTCCGTGTCACCTAGCCAGGATTCCTCCATCCCAGGAGCACTCAGAGTCCTCGTCTAGATGCCAGAGAAACCATTAAAACAGTGGCTATCCCCAAAGGGACACTGTCTATCAGGCAGACAGCCTAATGTACTCTACACACACACACACACACACACACACAGTCACACTTCCAAATCATGCAGTCCGGCAGCATCCCCATAGTTGGTTCCAATCCATTCCTTCATTCTAAGTGGCAAAAAGAGTCACAGGGATATTAAGAAATTGAAACCAGAGATCAAGGCAAATGCACCTCATGTTCTTCAATGGAATCAATGGGTGTCTGGGGTGGTGGGCGTGGGGGGAGGGTAGTGTCATGGCTGGGTGTGACAGAATCTTAATATCCTAACAGAATTGGAGACAAGACCAAAACCTGAATGTCCGCTAAGTGAAATGCTAAAAATAGGTCTGCATGTTGCTTTTCTGAGGAGTCCTCTTGTTGACGTTGTTGCCTCCCGGTCATTTGCTTTAGCGTGTATCGACTTCTTCCTGCCTAATCTAGATTCCAGACCCTTGAAGGTGTGAGTGAGGCGGTAGATCTTTAAAGCCCAGTGTACTTTTGAGTAGCATTTTTTATCTTGAAGTATCAAAAGTGAAGACATGGTATGGGTGCCACATCTGACCTCTTCTGGCTCCCAAGTCTGTCACAAGACCAAGGTCAAACCCGCATCACTCTCATTCTCTTTGTCCCCAATCTGACACCAACTTCTCTTCTCATCAACGGCAGGCTACTTCTTAGATTCTATTATTCATTGCAATGGCCACAGAATACACAGGTGATGCTCACAGTTTGTTAAAGAAGTTAACAGATGACAATTCGGGTGAGAGGTTCAGTTTTTCAGTCAGGAACGTTTCTTCTCTGCAGTGTCTTGGCCCTCCGCCTCTTGGCCTGGCCTCTCCCTTCTTTGGACAAAGCTCTTTAGAGCTTCTAATAAATGCCCAAAGGGCATGCCACTCCTTTATAAGCCTCAACATGAAGGCATTGAACTCCAACTCCCATGGTGAGCAAACGAGCTCCCCCATCTATGTGCCCAGAGGCATCCCACTCCACAAGCCAGTCTCCTGGCCCAAAGCATTCAGGTTTACTTGCTCTGCAGGCTGCTCTGCCTCATACTGTGACTTCTGGTGCTGCTGTCGTTTCTCCTGTGCTTCACCTTTGGTGTTACAGCTGTCTACTGAAATCAAGGAAGCTCAAAACTCAGGGATGTGGGGGTCCAAAGGGTACAATCTATGCCTGGCTCTTCTCTCTTGCTGATAGTAAAATCCCCCTTCCTGCTTCTGCGATGGCTCATTTTACACCCAGCAAGATGGCAATCACAATTAACCTTGTTCCCAGGAATCATATAATCCAATCAGTAACTTCCCCCATCTTGTAACTGGATTCTCCTCAGGGAAAAGGTCATTTGGTGGTGGGGATTAACCAAGGCTATGTACTGAAGAATGATATTAAAAAATTCACCGCGATACAAATGAAGACTCTGGACAAAATGTCATAGATGCTATCAGTTGTCATCCAGTCAGCTCTGACTCTGACAACTTTATGCAAAACAGACAAAGAAGGTACCTGGCCCTGTGCCATCTGCTTGATCATTGATGTATGATAGCCTATCAGTGTGACTGTCATGTCCATCCAACCCATGGAAGACTTCTCTCATTTTTACTGACTATCCTAGGCTTAGTTATCTGGAGAAACAAAAGCAGTTGAGAGTGTATATGTAGGGAGAGGTTCATATACAGAAAATGGCTCACAAAGTTGTAGAAGAGGACAAATTCTAGGTCTAAACAAGTTGCAGGTCCATGGGTCAGATGTTAGACTAGAAATTTCTCCTGATTCATGTAGTTGCAGGGGCTGATACACTGAAGATACAATGGAAAACAATTGGCTTGTGGTTGCTGAAGGTCTGCAGGTAAGATGACACACATATCACTGGAGGTGGACAAGCCATATGCAGGACCAAGACCCAGCAAAAAGCAAGCAAACTTTTTCAAAGCATTTACTTATATCAAAAGCTGGCCACTCCCTCAAGGAGGTCTTATCATGGTGAATTACTAGGTCTTACCTGTCAAGCCACTAAAAATCCTAGCCCTGCCAAGTTGACACAACACCATATCTATCAGACTGACCCAACCACAATGTCCTTTCCTAATGACATGTCCAAAATAAGCAAGATGAAGTCTCACCATCTTCCTTCTAAGAGAACATTCCCATTGTAATGTTGTTATTCAGTGTCATTGAGTCCGTTCCAACTCATAACAACCCTAAGTACAACAGAACAAAACACTACCCAGCCCCATGCTCTCTTCACAATTGTTGCTAAATTTGAGCCCACTATTGCAGTCACTATGTCAATCCAACACATTGAGAGTCGTAATAGTATAAATTCCCATCTGGCCTCTTTGGGTGTGTAAGTTTCCAGGGTCATCTGGAGGGTGACAGACTTGGGAGGAATCCAGAGAAAACAGTCATATCAGGGCTAATAATATTTCTGTAAAATTACTCACAAGTCAACCCATAACAAATCACCATCACGGAATTCTGAATCTGGATTGGGAAATAGAGTATTTTAACATTTTTCTGTTGTAAGAATTATGGTACTCACATAATGGGATTTTTTTAATGTCCCTTTTTGTTAGAGATGCATACTAATGTCTGGGATTTGTTTTAAATTCCCAGCAAATAAGAACACAAACAAAAAGAGAGAAAATGTGCCCCGCCAAATGTGAATAGTCATTGAAACTTATTGATGGGCAGGCATATGGCAGTTCATTAAGCTATCCTCTTGTATATTAGAAAATCGCCACAATAAAAATAATTCCGATGCAGACGCCATTTATTTAAAAGGGGAAAACAGAACAGAGAAGTATTGTCTGGGAGGCACAGGTTCTCCAAATCAGGCCTCCTGAGGGTCACACGAAGACCCGGGAGATGCTTCAGATGCAGATGAGATAACTCCAGGCTATCCAGCTCGGCGTGCAGATGCCTGGAGGATGGTCTACCATGAGAAAAGGGAAACATGCTCTGGGCAGCAACACTGGGACCAGTGTAGAGACTATACAAAGACAGCCTTAAACTCAATACCAAGAAGTATCAACAGGAAATGTTTTCCAAAGAAACTCTCTGCCGTCATCTCTCCAACCACCTCTCCTACTGCAGTCCCCGGAAGCCCCTGCTCCAGCCACATGGGATCATCTGAGGCTGCAGGAACACACCAGGAACATTCCTATTTCACGCCATTTGCCCTGCTCTTCCCTTGACCAGAAATGCCCTTCCCACCCCTACATGCTTCAAAGCCCAACTTAAGTCTACACCTACCTTGCCTTTGATCTCCCTTTGGAAATAATACATCATTGATATCATTCCAACGCTAAGAGTGTGCTGGTGGCTGTTATTTGCATATGATGTCACGTTTGAGAAACTGTCACATATTATTTTTGTAGATGCTTATCGTAGTTATATATTATCTTTTATAATTATTCTTCCTTTTCACTCCCACAACACTGTGCATCTTTGTTAGTATGATAGTGGTCCTCATGTGTTGAGAGCCTACCACGTGGCAACAGCTTTGATTCTTACACCAATCTAATGGGATGTTGTCATGGTTGGGTGCCATAGAATTGGTTCCCACTCCATGAACAATGAGTTAGTCTGGGTACTTTAGAGAAACAAATCCACAGAAACTCATGGGTAAGAGAGATTTTTACATAAAGGTTAAGTGCCCATCAAGAAAACATCCCAACCCAGTGCTGCCCAAGCCCACAAGTCCAACATTAATCCATTAACCCATATATCTGACATCAATCCACAAAGTCCTTCTCCATCTCACATAACACACACAATGATGCCGACTGCAGGAAGAACGCTGAATCATTGAATGGGTAAGCATCTCAGCGCTGGCCGGGATCTCCACACGGCAGCTCCAATATCCAGGGCTGCATCAGGGTAGGTCTATGTGGATTCTACTCAGGGATGTTTTGCAGGAAGTGAGCCTTGCCAGCTGAAGCAGGGAACTGGCTAAGGCAGCTGCACCCTGGTCCGACCATCAAAAAAGAAAAGAGACCCAAGAACAAGAAAGGTGAGGCTCACCGAGCCATTTATCCCTTCACCCTTCAATTAACCCCACATGTGTTTATCAGCCAGGTTGGCACAATAAACTAACTACCTCAAACAACAAAATGAAGCACTGCCTACTACTGTGCCATCCTCACCAGTTTTCCTCTGTTATAGCCATTGTGTCAATACTCCAGTCGTGCCATGAAAGAAAGATGAAATTGTCTGCTCCTATACATACTTACAGTCTCAGAAACTCTGCATAAGGTTACTATGAGTTGGATTGACTCTGTGGTAGCAAATTTGGGTTTGAATTGGTTTGGGGCAGGCCCATCTGTGTCCTGAAAGCGATATCAATGTTCTTTAACAATTTGAAGAAATCAAGTGCGGTAGACTTGCCCAATGCAGTAAGTCAGTTGAATTCTTGACTGCTTCCGCCATAAGCATTGATTGTGGAGCCAAGCAAGATCCTTGAAAACTTCAGTCCTTTCTCCATTGATCATGATGTTGTCTATTGATCTAGGTTTGAGGATTTTTGTTTTCTTTCTATTGAGATTCAATCCATACTGAGGGCTGCAGTCTCTGACCTTCATTAGGAAGTGCTTCAAGTTTGCTTTCAGCAAATAAGGTCGTTTCATCTTCAGGTTGTTCATGAGCCTTCCTCCCATCCTGTTGCTGCATATTTCTTCCCGTAGCCCAACATCGTGGATCATTTGCTCAGCATACAAATTGGAAAACTGTGGTGAGAGGAATAACCTTAGGACACATGTTTCCTGCAGTTAAATCAGGCAGTTCCCTTGTTCTGTTAGAACAGGGGTCGCCAACGTTTGAGATAGAAGAGCCATTCCTGTCCTTCACAACAATTTAGAAACGATTTCAGAGCCATAAATATATACTTACAAACAAATGCAATCATCATTGTCTGAATAATGGTTTTATTTTCAATTTTACTTTGGAGCTACATGTACATACCGAATGAGCCACATATGGCTTGAGCACGGCAGTCTGCCAACCCCTGTGTTAGATCAGGTTCGACAGAAGTACATTGAAATGGTTTGGAATTCCCATTCTTCTCAATGTTATCCATACTTTCTTATGGTCCACACAGTTGAAGGACTTGCATAGTCAAGAAAACCCAAGCAAGCATCTTCCTGTTCTTCTCTGTTTTCAGCCAATGACATTACCCAGCACTGCAAGGCAGAGTTCTAATTCAAATACAGATGTGTCTGATGCCAACATTTTTAACTATGGACGCTACACCTACTTTATACAATATACGTATATGCAGATACATATACATTTACACATCCATATGTGTACATTCACACACACAGGGTTTTTTTTTTAAGTGTGTGGAAAGTTTTCATGATCTTTTCACTCTATTCTTCCACAAAAGTTCTGAAACACCCCATGTATGTGTGGGAGAAGAGTGGGGCTTTCTACTCCAGTAAAGAGACAGTCTTGGAAACCCATGGGGCAGTTCATGTCTGCCCTATAGGGTCCCTATGCATCGGCATCAACTTAATGACCATGAGCTGAGTTTGAGTTTGTGTATATATACACTCAAAAAACTCACTGCCATTGAGTCAATTCTGACTCACGGCGACCCTACAGGACAGGGTAGAACTGCCCCTGCAAGTTTCTGACTGTAACTCTTTACGGGAGTAGACAGCCTTGTCTCTCTTCCAATGAGAGCCTCACAGTTTGGAATGGTAGGTCTTGTGGATTGCAGTGCAACATGTAACCTCTACCCCATCAGGACTGCGGTGTATGTATCCGGATAGTTAGAGATGTGTTATATCTATTGCTTATAGGTCTATGTATATATCCATGGGAGAAAGATGAGGGATTCTACTCCCATAAAGAGCTAAGTCTCAGAAACCCACATGGGCCATTCTACTCTGCCTATAAGGTCACTATGAATCAGAATCGACTGGAAGGCAGTGAGTAGCATGTATATAAACAGCAGGCCTGGGAGAGCTGCCAGGTAACTCAAAAGTTGGCGCTTCAGACTCATCAGCACTTTGCAGGAGAAAGAGGAGGGATCTGCTATACCATAAAGACTCATCCCCTTCACAGAGTCACTGTGCATTGAAATGCACTTGCTCACAGTGGGTTTTGTTTCGGCTTTTTGTTTTTCTTTGCTAGAGGACAGAGTAGAACTACTCCATAGGGTTTCAGAAGCCTTGACTTTCTCTCAAGGGATGTTCTATCTACCTTCTACAGAAAGAGAAATATCCGTTATCTTTTAATTCCATGTTTTCCCATTAACTTTTGAAGTTTCCTTGTATACTATACTCATAGGCATACCTAGGTGCTATTTCCAGTTTGGATCCAGACCATCACGAAAAATTGAATATCACAATAAAGTGAGTCACCCAATTTTTATGTGGGTTTTGTTGTTTTTCCCTGGTGCACATACGAGTTATGTTTGCATTCTATTGTAGTTGGGTAAACATCAGCCTGCTAACTGCAAGATCAGTGGTTCAAAACAATCAGATGCTCCAAGGGAGCAAGCTGAGGTTGTCTGCTCCCATAAAGCTTTGCAGCCTCAGAAACCCTGCACTGGGTGCTATCCATCGGCAATGCACAGCTATGCACCAGCTCTCTCCCCATGGCAGAGAGCTGCACTTTTTAGTAGTCTGGTAAGTGTGCAATAGCATCGTGGAAAACTTTGTATAATGAGTATTACCAACATGGGACATAGAGGCATGAAGTGAGCACATGCCATGGGGAGCATGTGCTAAAGTGGAGAGACTAGTTGCATACAGGGTTTCCACAAAGCTTCCACTTTTTCTGTGTTTTTAATATGTAGTGTCTGTGAAAAACAATAAAGTACAAAAATATGAGATGTGCTTCTAAATATATATATATATATATAAACCAAAACAGAACTCAGTACCATAGAGTCATTTATGACTCACAGTGACCCTATAGGACAGGGTCCCCACTGGGTTTCCAAGACTTTACCTCTTTTCAGTAGTAGAAAGCTGCAGAGCGACTGGTGGTTTCGAACTGCTGACCTTGTGATATGCAGCTATGCTACCAGGGCTCCTCTAAATATATAAAACTAATAGAAATAGACATACATGTGTGTAATAGAGATGAAATAATGGGGATACATGGTATATATTGTCTCCCTCTACTCACTGTCGATTATTTTTCTGCCACCTATCTGTCGGGATGTGGCACTGTGGTGGCTTGTGTGTGGCTAGAAGGCTAGAAGCTGCAGCACCAGTACTTGGGATACCAGCAGGGTCAGCTTTCATCCGAGCTTCTGAGTGAAGGCAGATGAGTAAGAAAGGTCTGGTGTTCTGCTTCCTGAAATTAGCCAACAAAACCGTACAGGGTACAGAATAGTGCTCGAGACTTGGACTCACTTGCTTTGGATGTGTCACCCAAACTCAAAAAGCCAAAGCCCCTGCCATTGAGCCCCTTGTGACCCCTCAGAACCCTGTGGGACAGAGCAGAACTGGCCACCGGGGCTTTCCCAAGTTGTAAATCTCATAGTAGCAGAGAGCCTCGTCTTTCTCCCGTAGACCAGCTGGTAAATTCAATCTGCGGACTTTGTGATTAGCAGCTCCACTCATCATTCACCCCTGTCACCAGGGCTCTTTTCCAGGGGTCATCAGAAAGGATCCATTGCTGGGGCAGGATGTCATGTTTGGTAAAATGGAAGGCCACCAAAGGGGAAAGAAACCCCATCTCAAGACGGATGGGTCTCATCGTTACAACAGTGGACTCAGACACAGCAGTGACCATGAATAAGGACCATGACTGTGGCACCGGACCAGGCAATGTCTCCCACATGACGTCGCCACCGCGGGGCTAACAACCGTGTTCTTCCCAGCACAGTGCCTAGCATGGGGTCAACGCTCATAAATACTTGAGAATGGATCAACAGTTGAATGAATAAACCCTACATTATGACGGCGTGTGTTTTTAGCTCCCCTGGCCTCCACCCATCCATCCCACCCTGCACTGCCCTGTAAATTGCTGAACAGGTAAGATAAATAAATGGGACAGGGCTCCCAGATACCAAATGGGATATAAGAGAAGACAGATGAATTTCAAGACTTGGGTCTTGCCAAGGTTCCCAAGAAGTCAACAGAAGAACAGAAAGAGTGAGACACTGACAAGATCTCCAGGAGTGACCCCCTTTCCAGCCCAGGCATGCTCTGCCGTTGGAAGAGACGGTCTCTCTTGCCTGGCTGCCCGGGCTCTGACCGTTGTGTGAACCCTAGAGGTGGGGAGCCTGTGCTGGGGTAGGGGGGAAGGGGAGGGAAGGTTACAGGCCTGTTATCATCAAGAGGCAATAAAGTCATTTCGTGGTAATTAGAATTCTAGCCAATTTAAATCATTTACAGCTCCCAAACAATTATATGGTGACCCTTATCACCCCAAGAATCTTGAGATATTGTTTGAATAGGGTCATAAACTAGGAACCTGGTTGGGGGTGGAGGTGGGAGTGATGAAAGAAAGAAGGTGAATGAAGAAAGTTGGCAGCCCATTGAAAGAATTGGGTGCTGTATCTGCATACCTGTCCCCCTACGGTCAAGACAGCAGTCTAGTCAATTCCAACTCCTAGTCATCCCCATGTGACAGAGCAGAACTGCCCCCATTGGATTTTCTAAACTATAGTATTTACAGCATGTGGTCACCAGGTCTTGTTTCTGTGGAGCCACTGAATGGGTTGGAGGAGCCAACCCTTAGGTTGGTAGTCAAGTACTGAACCATGATGTCACCAGGGCGTCTCCTCATGGGCTTTGAAGCAGAAACATAGTGTAACCCTAAACGGGTCCTAACCAATATCATGAAACCTCAGACATAAATAAGCTAAACAAATATCTAGTCCAACATTTGCCAAATTAGAAAGCCTGAAAATCTGTGGTTCGTGAGGTGGCTCTTGGGCATTGACGAACACTGTTCCTTGGACAAATTTATTTATGAAAATGTGAAAATCAGAGCCTCCTGTTAGGGCATCACAGAGGCGTGTACCTCTCAAAGTTGCTGGGAAGACCTACAGGAAAGAAATGATTTCAGCATCATGGAATCTAATGTTTCCCAGAGTTTAACCCCTGAAGCTTCTTCCACCACCACTCATGGGAAATCTATTATTGGCACAAAACAACTCAGGAAATGTGGGTCTAGTTATCCGTGTCTGCTTCCCACTCTTGTGCTGACGTTAGACTGAGGGGGTTTCAGGTTGTGGCAGCACTTAGCATGTTAGACAGTTGTCTGAGTTACAATGGTGGCCAACGAGGCAGAGTAGGTCCTTCTGGAAGATAAGGGGAGGTGACCTCATTTTTATGCCTTACCCAAACAGGACCTTTTATGCCTTACCAAACATGGAATTATCTATTGAAGAAAGGAGAAGAATTACTGTGTGGCCAAATGGACTGAATGTGTCCAGTAATAGAAGTGACTTTCTAACAGTCCGAAACGCACTGAAACACACTATCTCAAGACACAGAGTTCCCTCTCAGTGAGTGTGGATGAACTGAAGCCCAGTGGTCATTTAGCAGTATGATATTTACCCAGTTACCAAAAACCAAACTCACTGCCATCGAGTCAATACTAACTCATAGGACCTTATAAGACAGGGTAGACCTGCTCTGTGAGTTTCCAAGACTGCAACTCTCAATATAAGTAGAAACTCCTGTCTTTTCTCTGCAAGTGCTGCTGGTGGTTTTGAACTTCTGACTTTGCACTCAACAGTCCAATGCATAACCACTATATCATCAGAGCTCCTTATTTACCCAACTGGCAATTGTTTATTGAGAATCTGTATTGTTCACAGCACTATTGGAGAGTGGAAAAGCAGTGATGGGCAAGTCAGAGATAAATTCCCTGCTCTGTTCGAGACGATCATCTAGTGGGGAGAGGGCTAGAGAGATAAGATCCAAGTTAACAAAACGAAATACAATCATTTCAGAGAGCTATAAAGAATTTCCACCATGCACCGCCCCGTTTGTCCTACTCTGGTGACTCGTGTTGCTGTGATTGCGGGAGTTTTCCCTCCAGCATTTCGAATACCAGCAGGGTCACCCGGGATGGACAGGTTTTCATGGAGCTTCCGGGCTCGGGCAGATCAAGATGAAAGTCCAGGTGATCCGACTTCTGAAAATGACCAATGAGAACCTTGTGGTTCACAAGAGAATTGTGTCCACGATAGTACTGGAAAATGCGTGCCTACATTAAAAGGCTTTCCAAATGCACCGTGGCTGCAAAAATGGCCTATATACTCCAAGGGTCAGGAAAACCGCACCGTTGCCTTAGATAGTGCATGGGGACCCCCTGGATGGGTGCTAACTCAACAGCAACTAACAGCAGCAATGAAGATTTAAAAGTTCCTAGGTGGTGGAAAGGAGCCATGGTAGCGTAATGGCTACCCGTTGGCCTGCTGAGGGCAAGGTTAGCAGTTCAAAACCACCAGATGCTCTGAGGGAGGAAGATGGGGCTTCCTACTCCTGTAAAGAGTGACTGTCTCAGAAACCCACAGGGGCGCTTCCACCCTGCCCTATAGGGCTGCTGTGAGTCAGCATCGACTTGATGGTGGTGAGCGTTTTCTTTGAGGTGAGTAAATAGAATATTTGCTGTGGGTTGTTTGTTGTTGTTGTTGCTGCTGTTGTTTGTCTCCCTCAATGCCCACTTTCTGGTGTCCCAATGTGGAGCATCTCCATACCCTACTAGACTCTTAGTCCATTAACTATGACACTGAGGTAAAGAATTATCCTCCAAAGCATGAGGCTTGTAGTCAAGAGTCTTGTACCCAAGCGAGTGGGCTACTCAGAGTCACCGGCTGCAGTCATGCCAGTGGGGTACAATGTAGCATCAAGGGAACAACGTGTTTAGCCCCTGTCACTCACTGCCACTAATTTGATTCTGACACGGAGCAACCTGTGGGACAGAGTAGAACTGCCCCCTGTAGATTTCTGAGACTGTCAAGCCTCCCCTTTCTCCCTCAGGGCAACCTCTACTCCTTTTATATGCCTCACGATCCTGTGTAGTTTAGATTATAACTCCGCACTATATCGATTTGCAAAAGGGAGGCCCAAAGGGAAAGTCTATGGTCACCAGAATGAGTGGTAGGGCTTTATGGCGCCCTGGTCTGACTCCAAAGTTCTTTCCGCTAACTGTACACCTAGCTGACTCCCTTGAGGGCTGGGGGAGGAGACACCTAACTTCCAAGAGATGATTTCCTTATTGGGCATTTCCTGGAACGTGGAACTGCTATCATATGCCTTGCCTGCTCACGAGAGCTCGACAGAACACTCACACAGAAACCATGGCTTCACACAGGGAAAAGGAGGTATAATTCCACTCCGGGGTTGGCAGAAACAAGGTTATTCTTATTTTTATTATAAAATATCTGTTTCACACATTTTTCCAGGTTAAATTAAAAAATGGATGTAGAGGATCCATGGGGATGGGGGAGAGCTCATAACGCAAACAAGAGTCTTATTTTATACTTCTTTCCCTTATCCTAAACTTCAATCAATTTATCCAAAATATTAACCATTTATAAGCTCTTGAATTAGACTAGATCCTCATTAGACACCCACAATTCATAGGCCTGGGCATCTGCATGTTCACTAACCTCTCACTAAAATTGAATGCTGCCTTCCCCTCCCCTAGGAGGTCAGACAGCCAGTGACAGCACCGGGTTAGCAGGACCTGTGACTGTCACCACAGCCATTCTTGCTCTCCACTGTGGCTGCAGACATCACCGGATATTCAGCAAGATGTACACGCACTATGGCATGGCCAAGGTCTTACTATTCTGGTAACTGAAGGTCAAGGTAATTGGCTGTCTCTAAAGTCCTGTGTCCTTTGTCCATCAACAGAGATTGAAGTGTACACACCCAAAGCCATCAAACACACAAACACAGTCACTCTCCCTCACTGGCAATCCCACAAGTGCAGGGCAGAAGTGTGCCGTAGGGTTCTCCTGTCAAGTGCAGGGTAGAACTCTCCTGGGTGTGACCTGTCAGCACCAGATTACCAGGCCCTTCTTCCTGGGTACGTCCAGGTAGGTTCAAACCACCAGCTTTTCTATGAGGAGCCTGGCACTGGACCCTTTGCCCCAGTCAGAAATTCTTGGGTGCTTACATGCCATGGACTAGAACTCAGCCACAAGAGAAACGGAATAATGTGGATGAACCTGGACGACATCACCAATCTCAAAAGGGCAAGAAGTGTGTTGTTCCAGTGAACTAGAAGATCTAGAATAAGTAAACTGGATGCAGACCTAAGGTGAGGCGTGGTTTGCAGGAGCAGGAGGGAGGAAGAGAGAGGGACTCTGCTTAGAAGACAAGGAGCCTCCACTAAGGGAGAGGCAAAGAGCTAGAAACAGGCCACGGTGGAGGTCCCACACAGGAAGTACACACTCCCTGCTCCTAAGTTGTACACTGGAAAAGTGTTGAAATGTCCAATGATTTGGTACCTTCCTGTTTACCACACACACAAAATAAAATGAATTATGGGACCAAAAAAATAACCTATTTAACTGATGGATTTACAAAAGTTATTTAGACAAAGGGCTCAAGGCTTCCTGAGGCTTCCAGAAGATCCCATGGTTCAAAACCACCTTGGAATCTCACCCTAAGGTTACGTTCAGACCACTCACCAAAAACACCTGTGGTTGTCAAGTAGATTCCACCTCATGGGGGCACCTACGGGACAGAGTGGAACTACTCCAGGGGGTTCCTGGCTGTCATCCTTACAGGAGAAGAGGGCCAGACCTTCTTCTGCCACCCATCGGGTGGGTTGGCATCTACAGCCAGTTTGAACCCGTAGGGAGCTACTGGAAACCACTCACTGCCATGGTGTCGATTTTGACTCTGAGTGACCCTATCGCACAGAAGAAAACTGCCCCTTGGGTTTCCAAGACTGTCCATCTTTACAGGAGCAGAAAGCCTCATGAGGTAGTTAGCTTATTGTGCCAACCTGGCCGATAAACACATGTGGGGTTAATTGAGAGAACACTTCAGAACCGTGTAACCAGCATGAAAGGGCCATCAGCCACCTGCAGGAGCCTTGGTGGTGTAGAAGTTGTGCATTGGACTGCTAAGCCAAGGAATGTAGTTCAAAACCACCAACCCCCTCCTTGGAGAAAAGTGAGGCTGTCGACCCCTGCGAAGAGTTACCGTCTCATTACTCAACGCGGCCGCCCCCATCAAGATGACCAGGGTGTTGGGTGGGGGAAGGGGCAACAAGGTGGTCTGAGACGGTCTAGCGTCTTACCTTGTGGAAGTGTCTGGGATTGGGGAGTCTGAAGATGGGGGGTGGGTCCCATGGGGGGTCGAGGGAGCAATAGCACCCCATCCTTCCCCATCCTCTGAACTGAAATGGGGAACATATTGGGCCTGGCACGCATGAGGGCTGTGCCCCAGCAGGAACTCTGCTCAGCCCTGGGAACCTCTTCCTAGCTCTGGAAGCTACAGGGATTTCCAGTCCAGACAGGAGGAGTGCCGCTCCTTGTCAGCAAGGTTCTGAGCAGCCGTCTCCAGGTGGCGCACACTGTGGGCATGAGGGCCCTGGGTTTGTCAGGCTGTCACCTCCACACCGTCCATGCTGGGGACTGTCCGCTTAGCCCCAGTGAGGTGTTCCCCATTGTGGTCGGGAATATGGGCAGCGGTGGCAGCCTCAATGCCCGAGTCCTCCTCCTCTTGGCAGAGCGGCTTCGAGCTAAGGCTGTCTTCCAGACGCAGTGTGCCAAGTTCAGGATGTGTCAATTTGATGGTGAGTATCAGGGAGATGACTACACAGTCACTCTGGCCCTAGGAGATCCTGACCTGATTGGAGAATTGGTGATCATGGTCAGTCACCTCCTGGAGGGTTTCCTCTATGGGCTAGGACTGGGGCAAGAGCTAGTGGACCGCTATTGGCCAGACGAAGAGGGAGTCATCTTGACACTGGCTCAGACGGACCGGGCTGTACACTGGGAAGCTGTATGGACTGGAGAGTCAGGCGGGAGAGCATGCATGTTATTACCACGAGCAGATGAACAGATTCAGGGTGGAGTGGAATCTGAAGCAAACACAAAGCTACAGAATGTGACCTTCTCCTTTGGTTACCACCTCACACGGCCCCAGGATGACATGGTCTTTAGAGACTTCGTGGAGAGTGACTGGTGGATGGGCACTGTCCTGGAGAAGAAGGTGACCCCCTGGCCCATCATCCTAGCACTCGAACATTCCTCAATCACTAGAGCAAAAGATCACATGTGGTTTCAACATCACCGTAGGCTGCCATCATTGAGGTTGTCCCTGAGCCCTCACAGCAGCTTCAACCTCAGTCAGGTGTCCTAGGGCCAGAGACTAGGTCCCCCTCCAGAGCACACCTTGCCTAGTGACCTCTAGAGAGCAGGAGCAGAGTGGGGACAGGACCATTTCCTCCTCAGACCTGGAGCTGATTACAGGAGCAGTTGATGAGGTAGTGGCTTGAGGTTCCCACCTCTCCTACCAGCCCCACTCTCATCTTCGAAGGGACCAATCAAGGGTACATCTGGCTGAGGTCCCCCACCCCCCTTCATTTATTGTCCCTTTGGATTAAAACGCCTAGTCTCTTCCTCTTCAGAGCAGAAAATTCAGCCTTCCATCCTGTTTTCTAGCCTGGAGCCTCCTAAGAT
Source organism: Tenrec ecaudatus (assembly GCF_050624435.1). Lineage (NCBI taxonomy): Eukaryota > Metazoa > Chordata > Mammalia > Afrosoricida > Tenrecidae > Tenrec > Tenrec ecaudatus. The sequence continues at coordinate 15,302,819 of NC_134535.1, read as the reverse complement.
TTGAAAAGAAGCATTGAAAGGGTTAACTCTTTGGTTTCAAAAGCAGGGCCTCCCGATGACCAGGGAAGCCTTACTTCCAAGCTCTGAGATGCGTCTTCTCTCCATCTTCCAGAGACTAACTCTGTCCCCATGGTCACTCACCATCCTCCCCACAACAGCATGAAGAGGCAGTTATTGCTTAAATCTTTCAGTTCAACCACTGGGTTCTCCTTCTGTTGGTCCCAACTCCCGGCCCAATTATTTCCCCCTTCCCAGCCCAGTGGATCCCAAGTAGTCTGGGGAGGAAGGTGAGCCCGGGCCTCAGCTGTCAATCTCCTGGAGCGGTGGCATCATGGCGGACAGCCCCTGGATGTGCTGCATGTGGTACCCATTATGTGTTGATAATGCTCCAGAGGCCAACCAATAGGCCCAGCAACTTCGCATACAGAAACCTTCAGAGGAAGTAGTGGGAGGTTGCCAGGGAAAGAAGGCAGCTGGTAGTCATGTCCTGAGGCCCTAATCCCCCTCGGTGAAGCTAGTGAGATCTCTAGAGGAAATCATGCTCTGGTATGACTCATTATTCAAAGGTTCCAAAGGTCCTCGAGGAGGCCACCATCTGCCACCATCTTCTCTCACCATACCCATTCCCTCTGAATCCTGAACTCTGACGGCCAAATGTGAACAAAGCCCTTGACTTCAAGCCCAGAACTTCAACTCTGTGTAACCTTAGGCCCTGGCCTTCTGAAGCAGAGTCTAGAAGGTGGCTGTGTTCTATGGTCCAGAGTCCCTCTTCTGGCCCCACTGGCTCCTTGAAGACTGAGCAGAAGCAGAGGTGGGGCCATCCCTCAGAGTCTGGATAGATTGAGCCAGTAATTGGCTTCAACCATGAAACTGCAAATGACTATGTGAGGGCACTGGAAATGAAGTGACATGGCTCGGTGGAGACAGATGAAGGGCTAAGAAAAGCAAGTGTACATGACACTGGCAAGGCTGCTTTTGTCTGGAGGCATTGATGGATGGCATCAGTCTCAGGAATGCTATCATCTAGGTCCTGCGAGCTACTTCTTTGCATCTCTACTGAATTTTTTTTTAAATAAAAAAAGTTACAGTCTACTCTGCCCGATAGCTTCACTATGAGTTGGCATAGGCTGGATGGCGGTAAGCTTAATTGTGTGTGTGTGGTTCTCTTATGGAACCCTGGTGGTGTGGTGGTTACTTGTTGCGATGTACATGGTCAGCAGTTCAAACCACCACCAGCAGCTCCAAGGGAGAAAGATTGGGCTTTCTAGTCCTGTAAACAGTTACACTCTGGGAAACCCGCAGTGGGTTGCGATGAGTCAGCATGGACTCGAGGGTAGCGAGGGTTTGTTTTTTTTTTTCAGTGGTTTCGTTGTGTGCACCAGAGCTCAGCTCTGCCAGCTCCCTCTCCTTGGTATAAGATGTTCCCAGCTTGAGGCTCAGAAAGGGATGAAGGCTCATGGGTTCAGGGTCAGATGTACGGCCCCACTTGGCCATGTTGGTCCTGGTGTCACCAACCACAGCTCATTCCATGGGGTATCTCTAGAGCTGTGTGGGTAGCTGCATCCTCGGAGAGAAGAGGGCTCTGGGCTAGGAGCCTGGAGGTCCTAGATTCTGGTCCCAACTTTGCTCACTTATGGACACCTCTTGACCATTCCTTCCAACCACCTGTGCCTCAATATCCCCATCTTCAGATTGAATGCACTGTCTCTTGAAGCCTTGGTACCAGAGTAGAAACACTAATGCAATGATTCCGTCCTAGGAGGGGCTTCTCATAGCTCACCCTGTCTGGTCCTGCTTCTGGCTTTGCTTGTCAGGTTCCACACTCTACCGTCTCCAGCTACTTCCTTAAAAGGAGCCCCACTGTAAGGGTAGGATGTATGGCGATAGGGAAGAGTAGGGCTCAGCCAACAAAGCCAACAGGGATCTCTCCTGACAGTTCCCCACTGAGCCTTCTAGGAGCAGTTGACTGACTCTTTCTCCCCAGGAAGCCCCTAAGACTGAGGCCCTGGGAGAAACATCGGGATGCGGAATCCCTTCTGCTAAAGACATCTGGTCCAAACTGCTTGGTTTACAGGGGAGGAGGCTGAGACACAGAGCCAACAAGGGTCTTGCCCGGGGCCACACAGCACTCACTGCCAGTACTAGACTAGAATTCAGTATCCTTCCCCACTACAAGAAATTTGATTGCACTTTTTTAAAATTATGAAAGATCCAAATCTGCTGAAATGACTCAAATCATGCAGAAACACACACACACACAGTCAAAAATAAAAGAAAAGAAAAACAAAGTCATAATGCCCTTTTCCTTGCCACTCAACCCCATGTCCTCACCAGCTCTCTCTGCCCATGTTCCCATCCCCAGGTCTCCCTGATGCTGAGACAGAGCCATCTCCATTCGCCGGTTGCTCTTGGACGCACAGGACCTGATGGAGGCAACATGGTCTCCCGGATTCAGGTTGTTTCTTCTCTTAGCTTCATGGCCCTGGAAGAGAAGAAATTGCCCATCTTTATTTTCCCAGATAAGTTCAGGCTGACACTGAGGAAAATTAAAACAAGGCCACAAGAACCAAACTATGACCTTGACTGAACTGTAAATCACCAGCCCCCACCTAAGGCACAATAAAACGTTGTAACAACAACAACAAAGGGTTGAAGTCTATTCCACCTGAATTTCAGAACAGCTCAAGAATAGGTTTGACACATTACAGACTAATGACAGCAGATATGATCAAGAAGCTTATCTAGAAAGAAGGCAAAAGGTCATTAAAAAGATAAGAAAGAAAAGATAAAAAATGGATGTCACAAGAGACTCTGAAATTTGCACTTAAACATAGAGTAGCTAAAGCAAATGAAAGAAATAATGCAATCAAAGAGCTGAATTAAACATTGCAAAGGGCAGCTTAAGGACACAAATGAAATGTGCAAAGACCAGAAGTAAAGAATACATTCCGGCTTTGGTTTGCAATATTGAAGACTTGTATGGTCAGAATACTGAATGATACAGGAATCATGAAAAGAAGGCCTAAGGGGTATACAGACTCACTGCAGCATCTGAACAGGAACTGGTGGTGTTGAAGGAAGAGATCATAGGTATTAGTCAAAAGCAAAGATCCAGGAACTGATGGAATACCAACTGAAATGTTTCACCACGCCGAGGTATCACTGGAAGCACTCCTAGGGTTAGAAATATGGAAGACAGCTGGCCAATCAACTGGAAGGAATCCATCATGGTGCCCATTCCAAAGAAAAGTGCCCAGCAGGATTCTGAAATTATGGAGCAATATCATTAATAGCACATGGGAGTAAAATTTTCTGATGATAATTCAACAATGGTTGTAAGAGTTCGTTGACAGGAGTCTGCCAGAAATGCAGATTTAGAGGAGGATGTGGAACAAGGGATATCGTTGCTGAGGTCAGGTGGATGTTGGGTTCTAGCAGGGAGTGGCAGAAAGATGTTTACTTGTGTTTTGTGGCCTACACAAAGGCATTTGGCTGCTTCTGGAAGTCAAACTGCAGCCTTCGATATGGATTACACCTCAATATAAAGAAAACCAACCATCTCACCACTCAACCGAAACACAACATCACGATAAACAGAAGAGACTGAAGTTGTCAAGTAGTTCCTCTGGCTTGGGTCCACAATCAAAACCCATGAAAGTAGCAGTCAAGAGATCAAAAGATTGCACAAAAAAGGAAGTGTTCTAAAATTGATTGTGATAAGGATTGTACAACTCTTCTTGATATGCTTGAACTATTGAACTGTGTGATATGAAGATTGAGTGCCAATAAAAGGGTTATAAAAAAAAGAAATCAAGATCTAGTTCATTAGGCAAAGCTGTTGTACAAAAGTTATTTAAACTGTTTAAGAGCAAGGCTGTCACTTGGAGGACTAAGATGTGCCTAACCCAGGTCACGGTATTTTCAATTGCCTCATAAAACCAAAGCAAACTCGCTGCCCTGGAGTCAATTACGACTCATCATGACCCTACAGGACAAAGTAGAATTGGCCTTGTGGATTTCTAAGAGAGAAATCTTCATCAGAGTGGTAAGCTTCATCTTTCTCCCATGGAGTGGCTGGTGGTCTCAAACTGCTGACCTTGTGATTAGCAGCCCAATGTGTAACCACGGTGACACCGGGGCTCCTCTCATGTATATGCAGGTTGCACAATGAATAAGGAAGAGCAGAGAAAAATGAATGACCCCTGTGTGTTCTATTAGGGTAACACCTGAGTATGTCTTTTGAACAATTATGAATGCTATGGCACATTTCATGTCCACATCCACATGCTTATTTCTAGTACATAAAAACACAAGTGATGTTGGTATGCTCCTCTTGTACCCTGCAACTTTGCTAAACTCACTTATCTAAGAATTGCCTAAACGATTTTTGGTTTCCTTTTGTTTTGTGAGCTGGTTCTGTGCTTCGATGTGCTCTTCTACACACGAACAGAACTGACCTCAGAGAAAGATGTTGACTCGTAAGGCAATGTGTGCAGGAGACTTGGGATAGGCCCTGGCACACAGCAAACCTTCAATGGAGAGTGGCACTGAGACTCATTATTCTCAGCTTCAATGTGCCCAGTCTTATAGCACATTCTTTGATTACATGGCAAGGCACATGCTCCACAGTTAGTGTGGCATCTGGTTGGAGAAACAGAACATTCAAGCGATGAAACAGTTAAATCCCAAGGTGAGGGTCTAAAAGTATGTCAACATTAATTCTGGCAGACAAAATAAAATCAGTAGAGGTGGAGCTGAGAGAGACAGACAGACAGAAATGTAGAGAGTGGTGGGGACAGGCAGACATGGGTCACTGTAAGGCTTTCCAGGAGGGTATAATAGCCCGAGAAAATTCCTGGAACTCCAACAAACTTTCTAGAATATGGGGTTGGGAAGCACACCAGAATGAAAGCCCAAGAATGCTGATTCCCCAGGCTTGGGTCCTTGCTTGACGACTTCATCATGATGTAGTTAAGCCCAGGACAAAGTTGTTTTCTTATCCCGTGTGTGATCTCTGAAGTGGCATTTACAGCACTAAAGCAAAGTTCGACTTCAACTTTCACATGGAAGGAGTAAGACATCCATTCATTCAGCAATGCTTACTAAGCCCCTACTATGTGCCCAGTACCTCACTGGTGCTGGGGATCAACAGTGAACAAGGTGGCTGTGGCCACCTGCTTTGGGGCTTGCTTTCCAGGATTGCTCTTGTACCTGATAGTAAGGAGTGTCCTATGTGGTTGTATTAATTCTTTATTGTCGTTGGGCTATGGGCACAAAGGTGAATTTATGAGAGGGGAACTGTCCTGGAGGGGTCTGTCCTGAAGACACAGGGCAGTCAGGTGTGTATGAAGCTCCTGGTAAAACCAGGATGTAAGTCATACTATGCTGCCCAGCCCACCCCACATTTGCTGCGTGGCTAGTAGGCCAACATTTTAAAGGGACAGGAAAAGCCTGAAGGATACCCCTTGTACGTCCAAGGACTATTATCTGTTATGGGTTGCACTGTATCCCACAGTGCTGAAGTCCTAGCCCCAGTACCTGTGGACATGAGATCTCGGCGGGCATTATTAGTTAACAAAGGTCATAACAAGACTAGCGTGGCTTAATCCAATATGTTCTGTCCTTGTGACAAGAGGAAGGAGACACAGAAACAGAGAGACATAGAGGGAAGACGGAGTCACAGGTTACAAACACAGGTTAGCTCTAGGCTGACAGGATGTTGAAAGGGAAAGTACACAAGTCCAGGAGCTTCTGAAAGGGCCTGGGTCCCTGCGTGAGCAGAGTCATCAACTTGGGCAAGTCTTCAAGGGTATAGAACTGGCGGACGTTGGACTTTGGTTTGAATCTCTTGCCTTGAGGGTGCCCAATGAATTCTGGCTCAGAAATACCATTGACTTACTATTTTAAAGCCCCTTCCAGCTTCATTCTGTCATGTATGAATCTGGGAGGCATGGCTTTGCCATTGTGAATGGATATTATTGGAAGTTTTACCCTATCACCAACTCCATGGTTTGTGTAAGTAGCAGCCAATCACTTAAGATTTTAATCTGTACAACTCAACGATTTATGTGCCTAGCTCGCCTAGACTCATATAATTTCCTTTTCTCAAGTGCATTAACTATCTGCACCACTCAGAGACACCCAAAGGCCCACAACCAGTGATACCTTCAGGATTCAATGCCCCGAGCTCTGTGCTAAGTATTTTCCACTCATAATCTCAAAGAATCGTCTTCCATATTCTATGGGATCAGCATAAGGCCTCTTCCACTGCTGAAAACTCGGAGGCTTCGAGAAGCTAGAGTACTTTTGTGAACTCAACCCCTACAGTTGGGTTCAAAGGCCCCACTCGACTGCTCTGCTCCAGAGCACATAGCTCTGAACATTGAGTCACAACACCATACCACTCGGTCACTTCCCAAGTGCCATGCTCTATTCAGATGGGTGGGCATGTCTGAACCTCACAATAGCCTGTGAAACTGTCTCTAGCTGCCTTCAAACCAGTATGACTCATAGCCACCCCACACAAAACAGAACCAACCACTGCCGCTTCCTTCACGGTCATTGGTATGCTCAACTCCACTGTTGCCACGATTGTGTTACCATTTGTGTCAGTCTGGATACTTTAGAGAAACAAATCCACAGAAACTCATGTATAAGAGAGAGTTTTATATAAAGGTTACGAGCACATCAAGAAAACATCCCAGCCCAGTGCTGCCCAAGCCCACAAGTCCAACATCAACTCATATGTCCGACACCAATCCACAAAGTTCTCCTCCATCTCACAAAGCACACACAATGACGCCGACTGCAGGAGGAAAGCCAAACCAGTGAACGTGTAAGCATCTCAGCGCTGGCAGGAGTCTCCACATAGCTGCTCCAGCACCCAGGGCTGCATCTGCGTAGGTCCATGTGATTTCTCCTTGGGGATGTCTCACAAGAAGTGAGCCTTGCCAGCTGAAGCAGGGAACTGGCTAAGGTAGCTGCACCCTGATCCGACCATCACAAAGCAAGAGACCCGAGAACAAGAAAGGCGAGGCTCACTGAGCCATTTATCTCTCTGCCCTTCAATTAACCCCACAAGTGTTTATCAGTCAGGTTGGCACAATAAACTTTAACTGTCTCACCATTGCTGAGAAGATACAACTTAGGGTGTTCATCTTCTAGCACAGTGGTTCTCAACCTTCCTAATGCTGTGACCCTATAATACAGTTACTCATGTTGGGGTGACCCCCCAACCATAAAATTATTTTCGTTGCTTCTTCATAACTGTCATTTTGATACTGTTAGGAATTGGGTAACCCCTGTGAAAGGGTCGTTTGGCCCCCGCAAAGGGGTCGGGGCCCACAGGTTGAGAACCACGGTTCCGGTATGACCCCCAGGCGCTGTTCTTTCAGGATGCGTAAGGTTTTCATTGTCTACCTTGAGGAAGGAGATCACTAACACATTCTTCTTTGTCTTCATGTGGAAGCTCCATGGATACTTGTCCAGGATGGGTGACCTGGCTGGTACTTGAAATTTAGTGGCTTGCTTCCAACATCACCGCAACATGCCAGTCGCTACTGTGTGACATGCTGACAGGCGGGTGTGAGTAGGGATTATGATTATCCCCACAGACAGTTGAGACAGTGAGTCACCTGCCCAGGGTCGTCCATGTCCTGGTGGCAAAGCCCTTCTCTTCACTCCCACCGCAAGTGGCGTGAAGGGACTGTGTCTCCTGGGAGCATTGTCTTCCCCGTCTCAACCATCCTCGCTCCTAGGGCTCTAGACTCCCCTCTATCCTTGCCATTCTCCCGAGTCTACCCAGATCCTCAAGCACATTGCCTCGGTCAACAACCGTGTCTTTGACCCTAGATAGGGGGAAGGTCAGAAGCCCTAGGCTGAGACAAAGGTAAGAGCAAGACCACAAATGCCTATCAGATGGGGGTTGCTAGACCCAGGCCCTTTAATGAATTATTGCATTTGATTCATATGACAACCCTTTGGGGCATCCTTACCTCCTCCCTGACGTCAAGTGGATTCCAACTCATAGTGACCCTATAGGACATGGTAACGCTGCCCCTGTGGGTTTCTGAGATGTACAGGAGTAGAAAAACCTCATTATAGGAGTAGAAAGCCTCACCTCTCTCCTACAGAGTGACTGGTGGTTTCAAATTGCTGGCCTTGCAGCTCGCTAACAGCCCCGCATAACCACTACACCGCCAGGGCTCCTTCCTTTGGGCATAGCCCCGGCATTTGGAAGAAACGTGGTGCACACCGGTTGAATGACTGCAGTGACCCACGCTGACCTCACTTTACAGATAAGGAAAGATGCAAAAGCACCCCAGAACCAGCTGCCGTTGAGTCCTGATTCACGGTGACCCACCATATGTCAGAGCAGAACTGTCCTCCGGAGGATTTTCCATGTTCGATTATACAGAAGTCAACTGCCAAACACGCTGCTATCGAGTGGTGTCTGACTCCTGGTGACCCTATAGGCTAGGGCAGAGCTGTCCCTGGGCTTCCAGGACTGTAAGTCTTTACAGGAGTCGAAAGTCTCATCTTTCTCCTGCAGAGTGGCTGGTGGTTTTGAACTGCTGGTCTTGTGTTTAGCAGCCCAATACGTAACCACTGTGCTAAAAATCAGTGAACCCCAACACTCAGCAACTTCCTGTATGCCCCAATACAGCTGCACTCAGATGACTGGTTTTTTTAAAGAAGATGCCGGGTCTTTTTTTCAAGGTGCCTCTCAACACCAAGCTCAATGCCATCGAGATGATGCCAACTCATAGCGAGTCTATAGCACAGGGTAGAACTGCCCTTGTGGGTTTCCAAGACTGTGACTCTTTCCAGGAGTAGAAAGTCCCATCTTTCTCCCACAGGACAGCTGGCTGGTGGTTTGGAACTGCTGACCTGGTGGACAGCAGCCCAAGGCGTAATCACTGGGTACCTCTGGTGGACTGAACTTCCAACCCTTCAGTGAGTAGCCGGGTGCATTCACTGTCCAACCCCTCTTTCCTAGAAGGTCTCAATAATTGACTGTTGGACCTCGTGGTGGTAAAGAGTTTTAAATACTGAGGTTTGCATGACTGGCCACTTAGTCTGATCACCCCCACCAAAGCTGTCACGTCATTGGCACTTGGTTTTGTGCTTTTAAACATGCGTAACCAGGTGAGTAACCACAGGGAGCACTTTGCTGCTTCAGCTCAGGGTCCTAGCAAGGTGAACCTGGCCAAGTCTCTCCTCCTCTCTGAGCTTCAGCTCCCCATTCTAAATGCCCTTGTTTGGCGGCCTCCCGAATGAGCCCAGGATAGAACCAAAGGCCAAACTCGCTGCCATTGAGTCAGTGCACCCTGAAAGGACAGGTGAGAACTGCCTCTGTGGGGTTCTGACACAGTACACTCTTTACAGGAGTAAAGAAAGGCCTGCCTTTCTCTGAGAAGCGACTGGTGGTCTTGAACTACCAATCTTGAGATTGCAACCCATTGTGTAATCACTCTGCCACCCGGGCTCCTCACTCCAGGACAAGGGTAGCCAAATCCGCCTTCTCTAAAGTCAGAACTGACATTTAGAGCAGCCAAGCCACAGAGCTCAAAGTGTCCATGTGGACCTCAAACCCAGGTTGCGGCCAAAGAGGTGGGGCTCCTGCTTCTAGCCCACCCAGGTTGGACTGATTCCAAGGCCCGTTCAGGTCCACCCTTCTGAGTGTGGGGAGGTGGAGGGCCTGGGACAAAGAGAGGAAGATGGAAAGGGAAGTCAAAATCCCAAGACCTATGTGGACTCCCCCGTACTACGGTGGGCCACAGGGCTGCGTAGGGCTGTCCGAGCAGTGAGCTTTTGGAAGCAGAACGCCAGCCCCTTTCTTCCCAAGCATGACCGGTGGCAGTCAAACCTTTGGCTCTGTAGTCAGGCGCTTAACCAGGGGCACCACCCAGGGATTCCAAAGAGTGGCCTTCACAGGACCCCCACGGGGCAATGATCACAGCTCCTATGAGGCAGTATTGTCCTCCCCACAAACAGATGAGAAAATGGGCCCAGAAAGGTTCAGGGACTTGTCCCAGATCACACAGGCAGTAAGCTGTGATTTGGAGCAAGAAGCCAGATCAGTGAGACCCCATGTGGCAGAGTTCCACTGACCCTCCTGGTCACCTCCTGTCCTCCTGGAGCTGTTCTGAGGAAAGCGACAACCAGGGGAGACCATGTCCTCCCTGTGAGCAGGTGGGAGCCCAGAAAGTTGGCACCGCCAGTGCCCTAGCTCAGAGGAGGGACCTGAACCTATGATCAATCCAATCACAGGACTGTGATGGCCGAGTCCCTCACTGAGACCTGCAGAAGCTGCAGGGTAGGGACTCCAGCTGCTTGCAGGCCACCAAAGGGCCATCAGCCACCCAGGAAATGCCTGGAGGTCCTGAACTTCTGAACTCATCACTGACCTCCACCTGAACCCAATTAGATGGCCTCTTTGCATTTATTACTTTATAGCCCGGACTATAAATTCTTCCTGCTGCCACTTTATGACTGCAGGATCAAAACATGTGCCCAGGACGCAGCTCTCCCAGAAAGCCAGTGTTTATAAAGTGCTGCTTCACCACCAGGAGGGCTGCCTCCAGCAAGTCTAGAGCAGAGCCCCCTGGGGGGGGATCATTCAGAGGGAGCCCTCCCTCCACAGCCCAGGAAGGGTCAGTCTACCAGACCTTGGCCCACGCACCCCATGAAATGAGGTGGCGGGGTCCTATGACCAGAGCAGCCACTTCCCAAGCATTGCAGGGTCCACAACCACTTGTCCACGCAGCCCCAGGACATGCCTGAGTTTCCTGTTGTTGTTGTTGTTGTGGGTACTCAGTGCCATCCAGTCAGGGCCCTATGCACAACAGGACAGACTACTGCTGGGTCCTTCACCATCATCACAATTGATCCTATGTCGGAGCCCCTTATTGCAGCCACTGTAGCGAACCATCTCCTTAAGAGCCTTCCTTTTGCTTTATTTTATTTTATTTTTTTATGGCCTCTCTACTTTACCAAGCATGGCATCCTTCTCAAGAGACTGGTCTCTCCTGACAATGTGTCCAAAGGACATGAGACCAAGTCTTTCCATTCTTGTTCTACAGAGCCCTCTGGCTGTACTTCTTCCTGGCAGTCCACCTTTCTCCACCAGCACCATCATTCATAGGTTAAATAATAATTACATGACACAAAGTGGGTGACTTTAAACAACGGATTTTTATTCTCCTGGATCTGGGGGTGAAAGAAAACTCACAGCTTTGAGTTGATGCTGACTCTTAGGGACTCTGTAGGGCAGGATGAATTCCCTGCCTGTGTGAATTCCCAAAGACTCTATGGGAGTAGAAATCCCTCTTTCTCCTGAGGAGCAGCTAGTTAGGTGTCCAAATTTAGGGCATCTGCAGTGCCATGCTCTCTTCTGGCTCTCAGTAACCATCTTACCTGTGTCCTTTGGTTTTGAGTTGTCCCCAGCCCCACCTTGAGGGGCCGGCTCACTAGTACCTAACGAAAAGCAAACCCTGAGCCAAACGAGAGTAAAGAGCTCCTCCATTGCCTGGGTGCCTGTCCCTCACTATACCCTTATTTCTGTATCTGCAAGATTCCTTGGTTACAGGGAAACTCACACCCATGACTTGGGATACACCCAAGCTTGGCTGGTGGACAATGTGAGAAAGAGAGTAATAAATGCAAGGACAGGTGAGCATCCCAAGAGAGGCAGACACTAATGAAGCTCATGTCCAAGGTCATGGAAGAGGTCGTATACCTACTCCTAACAAAACCTAGTGCCTACTCCAGGCCCGACTTGCTGACCCCCTGAAGGGCACCTCACTTCAGCTCTCTGGGCCTCAATTTCCACAGACATCCATCCAATGAGATTAATATTGCCTCACTTGTGTGAAGACAGAGCACTAAACCAGAGGATCCTGTGGGATTGCTCTAATGCAAAGATCTTGACTCTGTGCCTCCCCATCACCACGACCACCACCACCGTCACCATCACCACCTCCGCCACCTGACCACTTCCACCACCACCACCACCACCTGCAAAATCTCCACGACCACCTCCACCACCATCATCACCACCACCACCACCACCACCACCATCACCACCACCACCACCACAGTCACCCCCACCATGACCACCACCTCCACCACCACCATCACCACCACCACCTCCACCACAGCCACCACCTCCACCACCATCACCACCACCATGACCACCACCACCACCACCACCTCCACCACCACCACCACCACCATCACCACCACCACCTCCACCACCTCCACCACCACCACTATCACCATGACCACCACCTCCACCACCACCACCACCTCCACCACCTCCATCACCACCACCACCTCCACCACCACCACCACCTCCATCACCACCACCACCTCCACCACCACCACCACCACCATCACCACCACCACCTCCACCACCACCACCACCTCCACCACCTCCATCACCACCACCACCTCCACCACCACCACCACCACCATCACCACCACCACCTCCACCACCTCCACCACCACCACCTCCACCACCACCACTATCACCATGACCACCACCTCCACCAACACCACCACCTCCACCACCTCCATCACCTCCACCACCTCCACCACCACCACCTCCACCTCCACCACCTCCACCACCACCATCACCTCCACCACCTCCACCACCACCACCACCTCCACAACCTCCATCACCTCCACCACCTCCACCACCACCACTTCCACCTCCACCACCTCCACCACCACCACCACCACCACCACCACCTCCCCATGTTTCTCAAGCAGTTTTACAGTCTTTTGGGGACTCTCTTTACAGTATTACAGTCTCTTGGGGACTCTCTTACCAGTAAAGATGCCAGGGCTCTTGAGTACAAGTAGTATCTGACTCAGGACTTGGTGGTAAGTTGATTCTGATTTACATCAGATTCTGTATCAGTATCCTCAAGGATCGGATCTTTGTTTGTGTTTGAGAACTGAATCTACAACGTTGCAATAACGGCGTCGAAGTGCACAAAGACTGCAAGCGCTTTCCCAGGTGAACACTGGCCACCTTTCTACCCACTAGAACCCTTGACACTGGCATAGACTTCTGTGTAGACCAGACCATAGCCTTTCCTGATTTTAAACCACACAATGCTCCTCTGCTCGGTTGGAAGGATGGCCCCTGGATCCGTGGACAGGTTCATGAGCACATTGAAGTGTTCTGAGATTCTCATTCTTCTCAATGTTATTCCTACTGTATCATGATCCACCTAATTGAATGCCTTTATGTAATCAATAAAACACAAGTAAGTTTCTTTCCATCAAGATTCATCTCATGCCGTGTCCTCTTTTGAATCTGACCTGAATTTCTGGCAGCTATCAATGTACTGCTACAACTATTTTTAAATTTTTAGAAAAAACTGTATTTGCACATGATATCACTGATGTTGCTAGGTAACTTCTGTGTTCTATTGGGTCACGTTTCTTCAGAATGGACACAATTATAGATCTATGGAAGTTGTGTGGCCAGCTGCAAGTCTTCAGAATTTCTTACCAGAAACCAACGAGTGCTTCCAGGGCTGCATCAACTTATTTAAACATTTCAAGTGAGCAATTCCTGGAGTCTTGTTTTTGCGTGATCCCTTCGGTGAAGCTTGGAGCCCTTCCTTCAATACCACCAGGTCTTGGTCAGGTATTGCCTCCAAAACGACGGCATGTCAGCCAGTTCCTTTTGGTACAGTGACTCTGTGTATACCTTCCATCTGCTTTTGATGTACCCTTCAGTGTTTAGTTCACAGAATCCTTCAATATTTCAACCGAAGCTTGAATTTTTATTCCGTTTTTTTCAGCTTGAGGTGTGTTACACGTGGTCTTCCTTTGGGGTTTTCCAGCTCCAGAGTCTTACACATTTCATTTGAATAATCTACTTTTTAATAATCATCTCCAGCTTCAATTTGAAACTTTTTGCTCAGCTATTTTACTTCAGCATTTATCCCATTTGCTTTAGCTAATCTACATTCAAGGACGACTTTCGGGGTCTCTTCTGGCATGCAATCCAGTCCTGTTTCCCTTTTCTTTCTTTTTAATGATCTTTTACTTTCTTCATATATGATGTACTAGATGTCATTTCACAACTCACCCGGTCTTCAGTCATTCACATTACTAACAGGCATTAATGTTAGCATGCATTAACTTTCAGAGCTTGGAAGCTGTTCTTAAGATGATCTCCAAAGTCAGGTGGGACATCCTTAAGGATGTATTTTGGCTCTCGTGGACTTGTGTTGTCAGTTGCCTTTCAGTTGATGCCCACTCTGAGCAGCCTCATGTCCAGCAGAACAAAGCATTGTCCAGTCAGGCATCTATCTCTCTTTTCTGAACCTGGTGGCCTGTTATTGAGTCACTTGATCTCCTGGAAAGTTGCTCTGAGTTTGGTAGAGAGGTTTGCTGACCCTCTTCCAAACACAATGTGCTTTTCCAGAGATTGATCTTTCTGACGCAATGTCCAAAATAAGCAAGACAAAGTCCTATCAGTTTTGCTTCTAAGGAGCCTTCTCATTGTAGTTTTTTTGGGGGGTTTCTGAGACAGATTTGTTCATTCTCTTGGCAGTACGTGCACATTCTTTGCCAGCCCCACAGTCGGAGAGTGAATCTTTTTCTGTCTTCTTGTTTTATTGTCCAGCTTTCACATGCTGTGAAAACTTGACTTTCAAGCTAGGAACAGGAGGACAAAAACTAGAAAAGGGAGGAAGTGGTAACACAAGGAGACCGCTGAGAATAAGGAACAAAGATAAAATCAATTCAGCATAGTGGGTGAGAGTCAGGTTTGTCAGGCAAACAGATCTGTGTCTTAAAATCTGCTTCTCTGTACCTCAGGGGAAGGTCAGAGAGAAAAACTGAAAATCTTCCTCTCTTGATCACTTCATCTAAAGAATGGGCAGGGTAACACCTTCTTCATAGGGATTATATGAATTGGGATAATAAATTGAAAGCCCCAGAATATTAGCTTTCACTATTAATAATAAACCGTGCAACCCGTTTCCAGAGTGAATGAGCAAGCATCACATGAAGCGTTTGGCCTCTAGAATAGAACCAACTGAGTTCAAATCCTAATTCACTCACTGCTAGCTGGTTTATGGATTGTGCTAAGAGTTGTACGAGCCCCCAATAAAATGATTTATAATTTTTTAAAGATTACAAAAAGTAATAAAATAATAATTTATAAATTATCAAGGGTTCGTGAGGGAGGATGGGGGAGGGAGAGGGAAAATGAGGAGCTGATACCAAGGGCTCAAGTAGAAAGAAGATGTTTTGAGAATGATGATGGCAACAAATGCACAAATGTGCTTGACACAATGGATGGATGGATGTATTGTGATAAGAGCTGTATGAGCCCCCAATAAAATGATTTTTAAGTCTTCATAATGGAACAATAAGCAACAGCATGATGAATGGAGAAAAGAGTGAAGTTGTCAAAGATTCCTACATTTGTGACTCAAGACAATTTGGAGTGCAGAGGATCCAAAATCTCGTCGTAGGGGTCTGAGTACACATCCTCCCACAATTCCTTTAGGCAGGACCCCCAGTGCCTGTGAATGGAGTCATTACAAGACCACAGCACTGCAGGCTTAAAGTGACTCATCATTCATCCTGCCCCTACGCAGGGATCTCTATCTGGAGCTCTTTTCATCGTCCCTCACTAATCAATAACTGCTTACCTTGGAGGAGTTTTAATTAGTTAATGCCTGCTGAGTGCTCCACAGAGAAACTAGCCTGCTATTAATGCTAAATGTCTGCCTTGTGGTTGCTATTTTTATTATCGTGGTTGTTAGGAAAACCTTATTTCCTAAACTGTGCAGCCCGGGCCATGATAGAAGCAGATCTCTAGCATGAGCTCCCTGCCCAGAAACCTGAGAAAGAGAGCTTTTTTGTGCATCCCACTATATCCCTCTCTATCCCTCCTAATGCAGTGTTGTTAAAAGGGACCTCTTTCAGTTAAGGAAAGCAGCATTCACCTACATTGGATCTCTGCGTCCCCTGGCAGGAGAGGCTCCTAGGTTGAAGTGAGGACTACCATCCATAAATCAACCACCAGTGGGGAGAACACTTATTAAACACCTACTGTGTGCCAGCGATGGAAGGATGTGCTTACCGCTGAGACCTTATCTAATCTTCATATCATCCCCATGGGCTCTGGGAATAAAAATTCTTCCAATGAAGTCATGAGCTCATTGAGGTCAGGGCATTTGTGCAAGGTCACAGAGTCAGCAAGCAGGGAGAGCTGAATCTCAACGCTGCTCTATCACGCTCAACTAAGCTCCGGGGGGACATATTCCAGCTTCTCAATTTAAATCATTCTTTGACACCATCAGCTACAGGCTTCCATCCTGCCTGCTTGTCTTGCCATCTTTCACATGGTTCCAACCTGCTCCATCCCTCGGGTTTCTGTTTGTCTATATCTGGCTTCCACCGCTTGTCTATTAGTTTGTCGTGTTGTGGTGGCTACTGTGTTGCTGCGATGTTAGAGGCTATGTCATAGGCATTTCAAATGCCAGCAGGGTCATCCAAAGGGAATAGGTTTCAGAGGCGCGTCCAGGCTAAAAACAGACCATTCAGAAGGAACGTGGCTGTCACCAAAAAAATGGAAACAAATACGCAGGAAGAGACCATAGATGGAAAATATGGACTTGGTGGTAGAAACAAAGCCTGAGATCGCTGAGGTGATAGAATTTTGCAAACCAACAACCTGGTCTCGATCATAGTAAATACCTTTTTCAACAAGAAAAATGATAACTATACATGTTAACTTCTCCAGATGGAATACACAGAAATCAAATTGACTACATATGTGGGAAGAGACAATGCAGAGATTCAATATAAGCAGCTAAAGCAAGACTGTGCCTGATTATGGAACAGATTATTAATTTCTCATTTATAAATTCAGGTTGAAGCTGCAGAAAATTAAGACAACTCCACCAGAGCCAAAATACAACCTTGAGTCTATCCCACGTGAATTTCAAGAACATCTCAAGACCACATTTGCTGTTGTGAACACTAATGACACAAGATCTGATGAACTGCAGGAGGACATAAAAAACATCATTCATTAAGAAAGCAAAAGATCATTAAAGAGACAGAAAAAACAAAGGATAAAAATGGATGTCACAAGAGTCTCTCAAACTTGCTTTTAATGGTGGAGTAATTAAGGCAAATAAAAAACGATAACGTCAAAGAACTGAATAGACCATTTTCAAAAGGCAACTGAAGAAGACAAAATAAAATACTGTAAAGAGATATGCAAAGACCTAGAGTGAGAAAACCAAAAGAAAAAACATACTCAGCATATCTGAAATGGAAAGACTGAAGAACAACATTAAGTGTCGAGTAGCAAGAGTTGAAAGATTCCATTGGGCAAATATTGAATGATGCAGGAAACGTCAAAAGAAAATGGAAAGAATACACAGTCTCTCTACCAAAGAGCTAGTCGACATTCCACCATTACAAGAGGTAACATATGAACAAGAATCAATGGGGCTGACATTCCTATTGTCTTCCAAACTACACTGAAAGCGTTAGCAAACAAAGCTCCAGAAATTGATGAACTCCAATTGAAATGTTTCAACAAGCTGATGGACTGGAAGCACTCACTAGTGAATGCCAGGAAATTTGGAAGACAGCTACTTGGGCAACTGACTGGAAGAGAGCCATGTTTGTATCCATTCCAACAGAATTCTCAAACTATAGAACAATATCATTGCTATCACGTGCAAGTAAAATTTTGCTGAAGATCATCCGACAACAATTGCAGCAGTACATTGACAAGGAGCTTCCGGAGACTCGGGCCAGATTCAGAAGAGGATATGGAACAAGGGATATCATTGTTGGTGTCAGATGAATCTTAGCTCAAAGCTGAGAATGCAAGAGATGTTTACTTGTGTGTTTTTTTTCTCCTTTAAACCAAATTTTGAATTTTATTTATTTAATAAATCTTTTTATTGGGGCTCATACAACTCTTATCTCAATCCATACATACATCAATTGAGCAAAGCACCCTTATACATTCATTGCACTCGTCATTCTCAAAATTCACCTTCCACTTGGGTTCCTGGAATCAGCTCGGTTTCCTGTTTTTTCCCCTCCTCCCGCTCCCCACTTCCCCCTGGTCCCTTAATAGTTTATAAATAATTATTATATCTTATCTTACACTGCCTGGTTTCTCCCCTTACCCACCCTCCCATTGCCCATCTCCCAGAGAGGAGGTCACACATAGATCTCCAAGATCAGTTCTCCCTTTCTACACCCCCTTCCCTCCCGGTGTCGCCACTCCTACCGCTGGTGTTGAGGGGTTCATCCGTCCTAGGTTCCCAGTGTTTCCAGATCCCTACTGCACCGCTGTACATCCACTGGTATAACCAGGTCCGCAAGGTAGAATTGGGATCATGATAATTGGGAGGAAGGAGGCGTTCAGGAACTAGAGGAAGGTTTTGAGTTTCATTGTTGCTACACTGAACCCTGAGTGACTCATCTCCTCCCCACTACCCCTCTGGAAGGGATGTCCAGCTGTCTACAGATGGGCATTGGGTCCCCATCACGCACTCCCCCTTATTCACGGTGATGTGATTCCCACCACCCCCCTCCCACCTTTGTTGTTTGAGACCTGGCTTCCTCTGCCCTTCATGATCACCCATGTTGGTGTGCTGCTTCCGTGTGGGCTTTGCTGCTTCTGGGCTAGATGGCCGCTTGTTTGCTTTCAAGCCTTTAAGTCCCCAGACGCTATATCTCTCAGTAGCCGGGCACCATCAGCCTTCTTCACCACACTTGCTTATGCACACCTTCGTCTTCAGCGATTATGTGAGGAAGGTGATAACACAATGATTGTTTTTGCTCCTTGGTGTCTGCTACATGGTCCATTCAACACCTTGTATTTGCTTAGGCCGTGTGCTTCTTCTCTGTGGGCTTCGTTGCTTCTGAGCTAGATGGCCGCTTGTTTGCCTTCACGCCTTTAAGACCCCAGACGCTATATCTCTATGCGAAGGCATTTGACTGTATGGATCATAACAAACTATAGATAGCCTTCCTAATGCCCCGACCCTTTAATACAGTTGCGCATGTTGTGGTGACCCCCCCACAACCACAAATTCATTTTTGTTGCTACTTCGTAACTGTAATTTTACTACTGCTATAAATCGGGCGACCCCTCTGAAAGGGTCATTCGACCCCCAAAGGTGTCACAACCCACAGGTTGAGAGCCGCTGCTTTAGAGGAATGGAAATTCCAAAACACTTAATTGTGATACTGCTGAATCTGTACATGGATCAAGAGGCAGTTGTGCAAACAGAACAAGGGGATATTTCATGGCTTAAAATCAGCAAGGTGCATGTCAGAGTTGTATACTGTCATAATACTTATTCAATCCATTTGCTGAGCAAATAATCAGAGAAGCTGGATTATATGAAGAAGAATGTGGAATCAGGATTTGAGGAAGGTTTATTCACAATTTACCATGCATAGATGACAAAACCTTTCTTGCTGAAAGTGAGGAAGACTTGCTGATGAAGTTCAAGGACTGAAGTTGTTAATATGGATTATAACTCAATGTAAAGAAGACTAAAATCGTTACAACTAGACCATTAGGTAGAATGATGATAAGTGGAGAAAGGTTGAATTTGTCAAGGACTTTGTCTTGCTTGGATCCACAATCAATGCTCATGGAGGCAACAGTCAAAAAGTATGCATTTCAGAGCCGGCCCCAAACCAAACTATGTGGACACCCGCCCCCTTCAGAAGAATGCACTTTAGAAGATAGCACTGGGGCTACAGCTTGGGGGGAGCGGCACATAGGATTAGAGAACACGGGAGAAATGAAAAGGGATGGAGAAGGAGAAGAGGACATCCTGGTCCACCAAGTTCTGAGGGTGATGTTCCTGCTCAGAGCAGACAATGTATGGGGAGGACTGTAGGGCCAGCCCCACCACGGGACATGGTGTCCCTCACTGAACCATGGCGCTGCAGGGGACAACACTGGGGACACCGTGCGGGAATAGTGCATGGTCTGGCCCCATCGTGCTGGGGTGAGGCACTGTGGGCATGCAGCAGAGCAGCATGGGGAGCAGAGTGATGAAACCCCCTGGGGAATACCAAAAATAGACTTTGGAGACAGAGTATGGCACCCCATCAGACTCAACTGGAAAACACTCGTAAAGGCCAACAAACAGACCTTCAACTATGTATAGGCTTTTCCATTTTTGTCAGTAGCTTTCTTTTTGTTATTGTTATTTTGGTTTTTGTTGTTAATGTTTTGTTGGTTTTGATTCCTTTGTTGTTTTATTTGGTTTTGCCTTGTTTTTGCACTTATTAATGTATCTGCATGTCTATGTAGATAAGATAGGCAGGATAAATAATTCAGAGGTGAAAAAAACTGGACCAATGGTTCTGGGGGGATACGGGAGAAGGGGAGGTGGGAGAAAGGAAGGGGCAGGGGGGAAACCAGCTCAGGGACAAGGGAACAACAAGTGAACTATAGTCAATGGAAGGAAGGTTGTAAGATGCCTAGTGGGGCTTAATCAAGGGCAATGAAGCAGTGAGAAATTACTAAACCCGAATGAAGGCCAAACATGATGGTGGGACAAGAGGAAAGTGAAAGGAAACAGAGGAAAGAGCCAAGAGGCAATGAACATTTATAGAGGTCTAAATAGAAGAATATACATATGTAAATATGTGTGTGTGTGTGTGTAAAGAGAGCAGAATAAATTATGTACTCATATCTATATGTTAAGAATTAAGATTGCAGGTGGACATTGGACCTCAACTCAAAAACACTTTGTTTTAACAATCTGGCATTCTGTGAGTCTCACCTTCCTGACACAATTGCTGAAGACAAATGGGTGCATAAGCAAATGTGGTGAAGAAAGATGATGGTACCTGGCTATCAAAAGATATAGCATCTGGACTCTTAAAGGCTTGAAGATAAACAAGCAGCCATCTAGCTCAGAAGCAACAAAGCCCACATGAAAGAAACACACCAGTCTGAGTGATCATGAGGTGCCGATGGAATTAGGTATCAGGCATCTAAGACCCAGAACAAGATCATACCTAATGTGAATGGGGCATGGGGGAGGGCATGGAGTGGAGACCCAAAGCACATCTGTAGACAATTGGAGATCCCCTCACAGAGGGGTCACAAGGAAGAGATGAGCCAGTCAGGGTTCAGTATAACACCAATGGAACACACAACTTTCCTCTAGTTCTTTTGTGTTTCCTTCCCCCCAACTATCATGACTTCAATTCTACTTACAAATCGGAGTAAACCAGAGCATGCACATTGCTACAGTTAAGAGCCTGCAACACAGGGCATCCAGGATAGATAAACCCCTCAGAGCCAATTATGAGAGTAGAGATGCCAGGAGGGTGGGAGGGAGAAAGGGGGAATCAATCACAATGATCAATCTATAAACCCCTCCTAGGAAGACAAATAATGTAAAAGTGGGTGAGGGTCTATGGATGATGGTGTAAGATATGAAAATAACAATAATCTATAACTTATCAAGGGTTTGTGTGGGAGGGAGAGCGGGAGAGGGAGAGGGAAGAAGTAGTGACCTGATTTCAGGGGCTCAAGTGGGAAGAGAATGCTTTGAAAGCGATGATGGCTGCATATGTGCAAATGTGCTTGACACAGTGGATGAATGTATGGATTGTGATAAGAGATGTGAGAGCCCCCAATAAAAGTATTTTTTTAAAATAGGTATGCATTTGCATTGGGTAAATCTATTGTACAAGAGCTCTTTAAAGTGGTGAAAAGTGAGGCAGTTACTTTGAGGATTAAGCTGCACCTGAGTCATGCCATGATATTTTTGATCATCTCATATGCATGTGAAAGTTGGACATTGAATAAGGAAAACCAAAGATGTGTTTGAATTATGGTGCTGGTGAAAAATATTGAAACTACCATGGATGCCAAAAGAAGAAAGAACTCTGTCTTGGAAGAAATACAGTCAGAATGCTGCTTAGAGGCAAGGATGGCAAGACTTCATGTCATGTACTTTTGACCTGTCGTCAGGAGAGACTAGTCCCTGGAGAAGGACATCATTCTTGAGAAAGTAGAGGGGTAGCCAAAAAGAGGAAGACCTTGAACAAGACAGACTGATTCAGCAGCTATAACAATGGGCTCCAACCTAAGAACAATTGGTAGTATGGTAAAGGACCAGGCAGTGTTGCATTCTGCTGTACACTATGAGTCAGAACCAACTCGACAGCACCTGATGACATAAAAACAACAGATGGATTAAACTTCCATTGGATTCCCTCGGCTCACTACCAAGGATCTGATTGTCTTGGCCTCAAGCAGAGTGCACCAGGATGTGTTTGCTGCCGATACAGTTGGTTGAAATTTAACATAGGATCATTTTGTTTTCCTTCGGACCCATCTTTTATCTCATTGTCACTTGTCATCTCAGTTGTCTTCTGCTTTCTCTTAGTTGAGCTTTTTTGTGTTTTTGTTGTCATTGTTGGGGCTTTTGTACACTTTTCTTTATATGCAATCCAGATTTGGTAAATCTATAGCGATGGTAACTAGATTCATAGTTCCTTAATGCCGTGATAGTGAGACCTCAGAGGTAATGAGTAGTTGATATTAACGGGTACAGTAATGAAGAAAATAGTCTAAAATTGATTTTGGTGATGATTGCACAACTCTTTAATATATTTAAACCATTAAATTTCATGATACATATATAAGTGTCAATAAAATCATTTCTTAAACAGAAGTGAAGGATGAACAACATGGATGAACCTTTAACTTGTCATGTTGAGTGAAAAGGTTAGTCACAAAAGAACAAGCATTTTATGATCCCACTTACATGATACAGGCAACTGTATAGCAAAAACCAAACCACTACCAACAAGGTCAATTTTAACTCAGTGACCCTCTGTATCAGAATGGAATTGCCCCATGAGATTTCCAAGGCTGTAGTGTCTACAAAAGTCAAGTGGTAGGTTCGAACACTTGGTTAGCAGGCAAGCACGTCAACTACTGTTAACATGCTGTTAGGTGCCATCAGACTGGTTCCCATTCATAGCAACTTTATGTACAACATATATATATATATATATATAGCAACTTTATGTACAACATATATATATATATATATATATATATATATATATTCCACCCAGTTCTGCACCATCCTATAATTGTTGAGTTGTTTTTATTTATACATTTCCTTAATTGCTTTTTTACTTGTCCTATGGATTCTTATGCCATTTGTTGAAAAGGATATCTTTTCTCCATTGAATTGCTGCGTTTGCACTTGTATCAAAATCAGATGGTCATGTATGTATGTCCTAGTTATCTAGTGATACTGCAACAAGAATACCACGAGCGAATGGACTTAACACACAGGAATTTATTATCACAGTTTAGGAAGCTATAAGTTCTAATTCAGAGCACCAGGTCTTTGGGAAGCCTTGTTCTCTTTGCTGACTCTGAAGGAAGGTCCACGTCTGCTTTCAACAGCTGTGGCACCTGGCATCTCTTGGAAATCTCTATATGTCTTGACATCATTAACCCTGGGTCTAAGATGTTCTAAGCACAGGCACCCCAGGACCCACAAAGACTTAGTCTGCTCCTAGCTCTCCTTTCAGGTTTGTAGGAATTCCATATCTCTAGGCTCATCTCTGTCTCCTTTTATCTCTTGTAAGATAAAAAGTGATTCAGCCTTTCCCCAGGAAAATTCTTCACTTCAGATCATATGACCTGAAAAAGAGTATTGCATGACATCTTAAGCCCCTTAGCACTGACTGGCTGATCACATCAAATCACATTTATGGGGAAGAGATAGCATCATGATATAATTGCCAAACCATTGAAAACCCAGATCCAGTCAAGTTGACACACAATTCAATCCATGACAGGGTATAAATCTATATCTGGGTTATATAGTCTGTTTCATTGACCAATATGCATTGTGTTGAGTCTTAATTACTTAAAATACCATACATACTCATGTATACGTTGAGTTTTTCAGCACATTTTTAATGCAGTTTTTGTGGTAAAATCAGGTGCCTGAGCTGATATTCAGGTCGGCTTATATTCAAGTATATACGGTACATAATAGATCTGAAAATTCGGTAGACTGATTACACCCACTTTAATCTCTTGTTTTTAATTGCCTTAGATCATCTACAGCCTTACATCTGATGAACTATTAGACATTTTATACAAGGTTCCTTCTGGAACCATGGTAGTAATTGTATTAAACTTGTGTATAAATGTGAAGAGAATTGATACTTTCACTATGCTGAGCCTTCCATTATATGAACATAGTATGTCTTTCGATTTACTTATTTTGATCTTTGAATTCTTTCATCTGCATTGTGTTCTTTTCAGCATGCAAGTCGCATATATGTTCTGTTAGGTTAACAACTGTGTATGCTTTTTGAACAATAGCAAATGTTACTGAATTTTTAATTTCCACATCCACGTTTATTTCTAGTACAAAAAAAACAATTGATTTTTGTATGTCCTCTTGTATCTTGCAACTTTGATGAACTCGTTTATCTAAAAATTTCCTTTCAAGAGTTTTGTCTTGTTTTTTGTAGACTCCTTGGCTTTTTCTAGGCAGATAGCCATGTCATCTACAAATTAGCACAGAAACAGTTTGTCCTTTCCAATATATATGCCTTTTATTTCTATTTCTTGAATTATCGCTCTGGAAAGATCTTGCAACACCATGATAAATAAAAATAGTGAGAGCAAATATTCTTTTCTTGATCTTAGAAGAACATGGAGTTTTTCACCACGAAATATAATGTTGGGTGCAGGACCCTACACCCAGAATGGGGACAATTAGGTAAACTAGGCTGTGAGAGCCAGGTTTTGCGTCAACTTGGCTGAGCCAGGATTCTTAGTGATTTGGCAATTAACACCTAGTCTTTCCCCCACGGTGTGCTACCTCCATAAAGGAATCGACTATGAACAGTCCATCATTTATAAGAAGATTCTGGTGAGATGAACGCCAGCAGTGGGATTCGACAGAACCGATTCCCGACTTTGCTAAGTTTGGCAAATCGGTTGTTACAATGGTACTTATCATCCGGGTTCTCTCTAAGGTGGGGTGCTGCAGGTGTCCGATGTGAAAATCACAAATTCACATCCCTTACTTTTTAACTTTCATCTGCCCAACAACATCTTCTAAGTGTCTGCAGTACTATAGTATTCTATCCATAGGTATAAAAAATGAGATGGAACTATGCTTGTAATATTTATTTATTCATCTCACAAACTTGTTAGACTTTTGATGAAACACTGCATTTTTTTTTTGTCTTTTACATTGGTGCCTGGGACCTGCAACTGGATCATCAACCTCCACTTCTTTGGACTTGAACCAATGGACTACTGTATTGGGTCTTGTTAGCCGACTGCCATCTGACCCGCTGACCTCGGATTCATTCACCTTTGAAGCCATCAGCTTTTCATCTTCCTACAAATCATAGGTTCATTACTCCCTGCAATTATGTGTTAGGAGGATCCTCCCACCTCACATCTGACCCCCGGGATTTGGAACTTGCCTGGACTTGCCCATTTCTACAGCTGCCTGACCCATTTTATTAATATCAACTTCTCTACATATATAGATATAATTGCATCATTAGTTTTGCTTCTCTAGAGAACCCAGACTAAGACATAGTCTGAGATATTGAACCTGAATCCACCGGACTGTTAGAAATCGCCCTCCCCCAGTTAGAGAAAGGCCCTTCCTAGAGGCCCTGCAAAGACTTCCTGAGTTGGTGCCTCACCGGTTGAGGCTTTTACCTCTCCAGATATTCCTCCACAACTCTTCATCACTTGCAGGATGATAGACAATGTCAAGTCTGCATAGCCCAAGCAGGGAAGCTCAGCTGCTGGTCTTGGAGGAAGTAGTTTACATGAAAGGAATCACAGGATCAATCTAAAGCAGGGGTCCTCAAACTAAGGCCCGCGGGCCACATGTGGCCCGCCGAGGACATTTATCCGGCCCACCAGGTGTTTTTGCTGCCGCTACCTGTCCTACTTCAAAATAAGATATGTGCAGTGTGCATAGACATTTGTTCATAGTTTTTTTTAAACTATAGTCTGGCCTTCCAACGGTCTGAGGGACAGTGAACGGGCCCCCTGTTTTAAAAGTTTGAGGCCCCCTGCAAAATGCTATATCGTGGGGAGAAGACAGACCAGTCAGGGTGCAGTATAGCACTGAGGAAACATACAGCTTTCCTCTAGTTCTTTAATGCTTGCCCCCCCACCCCCACTATTATGACCCTAATTCTACCTTACAAATCTGGCTAGACCAGAGTGTGTACACGAATACAGATAAGAGCTGGAAACACAGGTGTTTCACCATGGGATGTGAAATGTAAAGATGAAACGGGGGATATGTATTGTCATGGAGGAAACCCACCTGGGATTCAGTGTTCTGACAAAGATACTCGCTCGGGCTCATCTAAACACTGTTCTTTTTGTTTTTGTTTCATTTTTTTTCTTTTTTTTAAAGTTTTATTGCCATATACTTCACATAGCATACAAATTGATCGATCATTCATATTAAGAAGGTTTGTGCAATCATCACCGCATTCAATTTCAGAACATTTTCTTCTCGTACTCATTGTTTTGGGCTCCCCATCGCCCCCATCTTCCCTTCCAGGCGCGCGCGCACGCGCACACACACACACACACACACACACACACACACACATATAGATTCTACCATGTGATCCTCAGTTTTGTGTCTGTCACCAAGACCAGATTTTTCCAGTTAATTTTACTTGCTCTTTGTTTCTAACTTTTGCATTCCAATCATCAATAATTAGCAATAGATATTTTTAATCATTTTATTGGAGGCTAGTACAACTCTTATCGCAATCCATACATACATCCATTGTGTCAAGCACATTTGTACATATGTTGCCATCATTGTTTTCAAAGCATTTCCTTTCTACTTAAACCCTTGGTATCAGCTCTTCATTTTTTCCCCTCTCTCCTCCTCCCTCCCTCCCTCATGAACCTTGATAATTTGTAAATTATTATCATTTTCATGTCTTGCACTGTCTGATGTCTCCCCCTTGGGTAATCCCCCTTGTCTGTTGTCCATCCCCCTGGGAAGGGGTTGTAGATAGGTCATTGTAATCGGTTCCCCCTTTCTCCCCACACCTTCCCCTTACCCTCCTGGAATGGCTACTCTCAATATTACTCCTGATGAGTTTATCCGTCCAGTATTCCCTGTGTTTCCAGCTCTTATCTGTATTCGTGTACACACTCTGGTCTAGCCAGATTTGTAAGGTAGAATTAGGGTCATAATAGTGGGGGTGGGGGGGGCAAGCATTAAAGAACTAGAGGAAAGCTGTATGTTTCCTCAGTGCTATACTGCACCCTGACTGGTCTGTCTTCTCCCCACGACCTTTCTATAAGGGGATGTCCAGACTGGCTTTGGGCCTCCACTCCACACTCCCCTCCTCATTCACATTATGATTTTTTTGGTCTGGGTCTTTGATGCCTGATACTTGATCCCATGGATACCTCAGGATCACACAGGCTGGTGGGCTTCTTCCATGTGGGCCTTGTTGCTTCACAGCTAGATGGCTGCTTATTTATCTTCAAGCCTTTCAGACTCCAGATGCTATATCTTTTGATAGCTGGGCACCATCAGCTTTCTTTACCACATTTGCTTATGCACCCACGTTGTCTTCAGTGATCGTGTCAAGAAAGTGAGCATCTCAGAGGGCTGGATTATTAGAACAAAGTGTTCTTGTGCTGAGGGAGTACTTGAATAGAAGCCCAATGTCCATCTGCCACCTTAATACTAAACCTATAAATAGATCTACTTCCCCATCCTCATAGATACATATCTATTTCCCCATCCTGATATATTTACATATGTACATGCCTGTATTTAGATCTCTATAAATGACTTTTGCCAACTAGTTATTTCCTCTATTTCCTTTTACTTTCCTCTTGTCCCACTATCATATTCGGCCTTCATTTGGGTTTTAGTAATTCCTCTGGGTTACATTGCCCTTGATCAAGCCCTACCAGATCTCCTACACCCTTCTCACCATCTATTTCTGATCACTTGTTGTTCCTTTGTCCCTGAGTTTGTTAACACCCACTTCCTTTCCGTGCCTACCCCTCTCCCATTTCCTCCCAGAACTGTCCTGTTGTTCTCTTCCGGCTTGTTTATGCTGCCATCCAGATAGACATGAACTGACAACAATATGCACAAACACAAGACCAAGCACAACAAAACAACAATAGAAAATAAAACAATCGCTACAACAAAATGACCAAATAAAGAAAAGCCTATGAATAGTTCAAGGTCTATTTGTTGTCCTTTACGTGTGTTTTCCAGTCGAGTCTGATGGGCTACCACACCCTGGCCCCACAGTCTATTTTAGGTGTTCTCTGGGGACGTCATTGCTCTGCTCCCCTTGCTGCTCTGTTGCACATCCCCAAAGTCTCGCCTCAGTGCAGTTGGGTAGGGTGGGCACATTTCCCACTGTATGTCTCCAGTGTTGCCCCCAAGGTGCTATGGGTTAGTGGGGAACATCATGTCTCGTTATGGGGCAGGCCCTATGGTCCTCTCTGTGCATTGGCTGCTCTAAGCAGAAATACTGTCCTCAGGGCTTGGTGGGCCAGGATGTGCTTCACTCTTTTTCCTCCCCACTCATTTGCTCCCAGGTGCTCTGATCAGACACGTCCCTCTCCTTGAGCTGTAGCTTCAGTGATGTCCTCTGAAATGAATTCTTCTGGTGCGTGTGGGGGGGCTGGAGGGAAGTGGGTGTGGCAGTGGCTGTCCAATTATTTGGTAATGGGGCTGGCCCGTCAGGGTTCACTCTTGGTTCCCTGCTTCATGCCACTGTGTTGCGTTATTTTGGAGCACCGGATAGAAGTCTGGTCCCTCCTTCCCTGTGGAGATATAAACAATACCCTCCACTTGGGTGGGTTAGTGCCCTATTCCCCCAGCTACCAGTGTCTTTTCTTTTCCCCTACTTTTTAGTTGGCTACCACATATATCCCTGGGTTTAGTCTGGCCCCTGTCATATTACCTGGACCTCACTCCAGGAAAGTATGTATACAGTAGCTTCTTCCCTATGCCCCTTTTGAATCTATTTAGCTTACCTCAAAGGACTCATGTTGTATTTGTCCTTTTGTGCTTGGCTTGCTTTGCTTAGCATAATTTATTCCAGTTCTTCCCATGCGGTGATGTGCTTCATGCGTTCATCACTGCTTTTTAGGGATGCGTAGTACTCCATTGTATGTATGTACTACCATTTTTTAATCCATTCGTCTGTTGATGGAAATTTGGGTTGATTCCAACTCCATGCAACTGTGAACTGTGCCACAATGAACACTGGAGCACAGATGTCTGGCCGTGGTTTGTTTTTTGTCTCTTCTGGGTATATGCCCAGTAGGGGGGTTGCTGGATCATATGGTAGCTCAATTTCCATCAGTTTTAGATATCACCAAATCGATTTCCATAATGGCTGGACATACCTACAAGTCCACCAGCAGTGGACAAGAGTTCTGATCTCCCCACAGCCCTTCCAACACTTGTTACTTTCTGATTTTTTGAATTGGACTATCTTTGAGGGTGTTAGGTCATATCTCATAGTTTTTTTAATTTACATTTCTCTTATGGCTAGAGATCTGGAACACTTTCTCATATACTTATTGGCCATTTGGATTTCTACCCTTGAGAAACTTCTGTTCAGGTCCTTTGCCCACCTCCTTGGTGGACTGTTGGTTTTTTTCTTGTTGTAAGTTACCAGAGTACTGTAGATTTTAGTAATAAAATCTGATGTGTCATTGCTAAAGATGTTTTCCAATTGTATGGTGTGTTAGTCTGGGTAAATGAGGAAAACAAATCCACAGAAACGTACATGTGTAAGAGAGAGTTTTATATAAAGGTCAAGTGTACATTAAGAAAGCATCCCAACCCAGTGCTATCCAAGTCTATAAATCCAACTTTAGCCCATATGTCCAACACCAATCTACAAAGTCCTCCCAAATCTCACAAAAGGTACAAAATGATGCCAACTACAGGAGGAAATCCAAATCAGTGAGGATATAAGCATCTCAGCCCTGGTGTAGGTCTCCATGTGGCTGCTCCAGCACCCAGGGCTGCATCAGGGTAGGTCCATGTGGCTTCTCCTCGGGGATGTCTCACAGGAAGTGAGCCTTGCCAGCTGAAGCAGGGAACTGGATAAGGCAGCTGCACCCTGGTCCAACCATCAGAAAGCAAGAGACCCGAGAACTGGAAAGGCGAGGCTTACCACTCCATTTATCTCTACGCCCTTCAATGTATTTATCGGCCAGGTTGACACAACAAACCTTAACTATCTAATGTGGTCTCTCTTATCACGCTCTTGGAGAATTCAGATCATAGCCAATGAGGTCTCTGTGTGGACATGGCCTTCTCCTGAGAATTCTGGGAAATCCGGTACATCTTCCTTGGAGGCAGGAGACACATCTTTCTCTGCCACAAACTGGGAGACATTGCACCTGACAAGACTCATGGAACTACACTAGTGCCCTCAGCTGGAGGAGCCACATGGACCTACCCTGATGCAACCAGTCCTCTGAAGCCGGAGAAGCAACATAGAGACCTCTACCAGTGCTGAGATGCTTATAACGCCGCCAGTAGATCCAAAGACTTCCTACCCAGTGGCCTGTCATCATCCTACATTCGGTGTCATTTCTTGTGCTTTGTGAATCTGAAGATCCGTGAGCATGGGATGTCATTCCATTTGTTGAGGTCACCCTTGGTTTCTTTTAATAGTGTTTTGTAGTTTTCCTCCAACAGATCTTTCATTTTTTTTAGTCGGGTATATCCCTAGATATTTAAATTTGTGTTTGGCTATTGGTTTCTAGCTGCTGATATTGAGCTTCTCCAGCAGCTCGTCCCTTAGAGTTAGCGCAAATTCTGAGATACTGTGTAAAGAAGAGAGCCAGAAGGCTCAGGGAGGAAGCAAGGCTCTCTAGATTTCATGTGAAAAATAAGCAAACCCACTCTTCACCCTTCACTGTGGGCAATAAGGGCCACTGTCCTCTGCATACTGCAGCTGGCAGTGGAAGATGCTGTCAGGGACTGGACTGCCTACTGTCCATGCAGATGGTGAATTCTGACCACATAGAGCATTTCATCTCCCTTGGCCAACTGGACCCATTGACTAAGACAGACAGCAACCTAAGATGCATGGAGGTTCTTTGTCGCAGGCTCTGCTTTGGGAAAACCCAGTCTTGGGTGTGACTGTCATTTAATTTCTATGTCACTGGAGTGTCAGGAGGTGAGACAGTCCTGGGCCCATTCTACAAGTCAGAAAAGCAACGCTCTAAGAGATGGCTTCAAGTCAGGGTGGAAACAAGCCTTCAAGCCACATTTTGGACTTTCGGGCCATGGAGATTTATTGCGGGATGAAGGTAGGAGGGTCTCATTGTCCTCTGCCTGGCCCAATCAATCGGTGCCACTCTTCTATGGTTTTACACATCACTGCAGCCTTGCCACCTGTCATAAGTGAGAATCCATTATTATTATCAATAGTGGCTATGGATAATTAAACAACAAATGCACTAATCTCATTAAGCCACTTATTTAATTAATTTATTATAATTCATGTAATTAGTTAATATGATAATGCTTTCTTTCATCCACAGAAAGCCTGCAGGCGCTCCAAGCACTGTGTATTATTATTAATGGATTGTCACATGCTGAGAAGGAAGAAGTTTGGGGAGTTTCTCAAAGTCAAAGAATTGCTTAGTGGGGGGTCACTCAGCCTGTGGGGAAGCCCACTGCTCTTTCTTTATTGAACACTCCCAACCCGCCCACCAGAGGGGCTCTGCTCTCACTGGCTTGATGTTTTTTCTCAGGGTTTTCCAAAGAAACCAGCCAGTAGGAGGGAGAGAGATCTTAAAGCATCCATTTGTGCAAATATGGGAACAGGCAAGTCCTTAAGACGTAGGGCATTTGGTAGGTGAGAGGCCAAGGAAACGTTTCTTTGTATTGTTAATATTCTATTTTATTATAATCATATCAGTTTCTTTATCATGTGTTCCACATTTTATTTTTATTTTTTATTGTTTATTTAATCATTTTATTGGGGGCTTGTACAACTCTTATCACAATCCATGCATACATCCGTTGTGTCAAGCACATTTGTACATTTGTTGCCCTCATCATTCTCAAAACATTTCCTTTCTACTTGAGCTCTTGGTATCAGCTCCTCATTTTCCCCCTCCCTTCCCCAACGTCTCTCCCTCACAAACCCTTGATAATTTATAAATTATTATTATTTTTCATGTTTTACACTGTCCAATGTCTCCTTTCACCCACTTTGTTGTCCATCTCCCAGGGAGGAGGTTATAAGTTGATCATTGTGATCAGTTCCCCTTTTCTCCCCCACCTTCCTCTTAACCTCCTGGTATCGCTGCTCTCATTATTTCTCCTGAGAGGTTTATCAGTCCTGGATTCCCTGTGTTTCCAGCTCTTCTCTGTAGCAGTGTGCATCCTCTGGTCTAGCCAGATTTGTAAGGTAGAATTGGAATCATGATAGTTGGAGGTGGGGGAGGAAAGCATAAAAGAACTAGAGGAAAGTTGCATGTTTTGTCAGTGCTATACTGCACCCTGGCTGGCTTGTCTCCTTCCCATGATCCTTCTGTAAGGGGATGTCCAGTTGCCTACAGATAGCCTTTGGGTCTCCATTCTGCACTTCCCCTCATTCACAATGCTATGACTTTTTGCTCTTTGATGCCTAATACCTGATCCCATCGACACCTTGTGATCACACAGGCTGGTGTGTTTCTTTCATATGGGCTTTGTTGCTTCTGAGCTAGATGGCCACTTGTTTATCTTCAAGTCTTTAAGACCCCAGACACTATATCTTTTGATAGCTGGGCACCATCAGCTTTCTTCACCACATTTGCTTATACACTCGCTTTGTCTTTGGCGATTGTGTCAGGAAAGTGAGCCTCATGAAATGCCAGTTTAATAGAACAAAGTGTTCTTGCATTGAGGAAGTACTTGATTAGAGGCCCAATGTCCATCTGCTACCTTAATACTAAACCTATAAATATATGCACATAAAGCTATTTCCCCATCATCATATATATATTTACATATGTACGTGCCTGTATTTGACCTCTATAAATGTTCTTTGCCTCCTAGTTCTTTCCTCTATTTCCTTTTACTTTTCCTCTTGTCCCACTCTCATGCTCAACCTTCGTTTGGGTTTCAGTAATTCCTCTCAGTTACATTGCCCTTGATCAAGCCCTACCAGATCTCCTATACCCTCCTCACCATCAATTTTGGATCACTTGTTGTTCCCTTGTCCCTGGATTTGTTAACACCACTTCATGGAAGCTTTTCTGTTACAGTCTTGAAGCAAACTGGTTGCTTGCTGGGAAAGCTCAGTTTGGTTTTCTTTTTCTGATAAAACCTTCAATGGATTGGATGAGGCCTACTCACATTACGGAAGGTAATCTTCTTTATTTAGAGTCAACTGATTATAGATACCATTCACATCTACAAAAATGCCTCCAGAGCAACGCTTAGACTAGTCTTTGACCAAACAACTGATTACTCAGAATATGTCACCCAGCCACATTGGCACATACAGTGAACCATCACATCTTTGCACGCGCAGCTCCCCACTCCTGAAAAGCCCGCTCTTTCCCTCCCTGACTTGCACCTGCCCCATCCTTCACAGCTCAGTTCAGGTGTGAGCTCCAGCAGGGAATTCCCCCGACAGTTCCGTGCTGGATGAGAGGCTTTTCTGCATCGCACAAGTCATGCTTGTAAAGCAAATGTCTCTCTCAGACAGGAGCCCCTTCAGAGATGGGGCTCGATGTAAACTCGATTATGGGACATGGAACCACAGTATTATCTGATAACTGGTCAGATGACCTCCCTCCACGACCCAGACTGAATTTGCTCTAGGTTTAGAATTTCCTGTCTAGCTTTATAAAAATATTGCTGTTGGTCTTTTCTTTATTACTCTTTATTTTTAGCTTGATATTATCATTATTTTTCTCTTTCATTAATATCATTATTATTTCTGTTGGCTTTCCCAGTTTATGAAGCACAGAAGGAGTGGCTGCGTAGAGACAATAACCGATGCAATGGTTCAACGGGGAGGGGGGAATGGGAAGGATAAGGGGAGTTGGGGAGCAAATAATGAATGCTGGAGAGGGGAGAGAGCACTAGAACTGATTTTGGTGACATATATACAGCTCTGTTTAAAGCGACTTAACTATGGAAGTATAGGATATGTGAATTTTATATCAATAAAACTTCTTTTTAAGACAAAGGGGAAGAGTAGTGAGCACAGCATCAACCACCACAGGCATAACAACTGCTATTACTTATTGAGCATCTGCAATGTGCCGAGCACCTCCCCAAGCACATTACAAAACTCACGTCCATTCGGACTCACAGAGACCCTATAGGATCGGGTAGACCTGCCCCTGTGGGTTTCCTAGACTACACCTCTGTGCAGGAGTAGAAAGCCTCCTCTTACTCTCTTGGGGGGTCTGGTGGTTTCCAGCCCAACAGGTAATCACTACACCACCAGGGCACTTTTCATCCTCACACCAATAGTGAGAGGCAGGAATCACCCCAGGTAAGTGGGAAAGGAGGCAACCCCTGCCTAACCAGGTAATTCACAGAACTGGGATTCAAACACCTGTTCGGGTGGTCCCAATGCCTACCTCTTTATCTGTTGGGCCAGAGATTTTTACTTGTCTTTGAAGCCTCGCTCCCAGCACAGTCTGCTGACTAAACACGTATGCACTGAACGAATGACCCAAATTCTCCCTTAATGAATCAGGATGCTGAAGGAGTGACAAGGGCAGGTTAGAGGAACGCTGCTACTATGTTGATCATTTGTGGTGATGCCTGAGGACTTGAAATCGCATTGCTCTTGGAGGCAAGTATATTCCACCCCAGGGCTTAAAGTCACAAGCAAACCAATATAGTAATCCCATTAATCGCTGAAAAAGCTCATAATCCTGTTGTGCAGGGGTTTATCGCCATGGTAACTGCAGAGCCCAGCAATCGTAAAGAAAAAGTTCTTAGGTGTTATAGGGAGTACGTTCTGGGGCTGAGACGATGTCAAACATCGTCATTACATTAGCAGTTAAACATTGTAATAAGACCCTTGACAATACTTTTATTGCTAGACCTGTAAAACACAAATATAAGAAATAATTTTGTCAACTGGAAAGTGGCAATAATAATTCAGCTGCATTACTGAGGAGTCCTGGTCTGGTTTCTATGTGATGAGCATCTTGATTCGCAAGGGTAGCAACTGAAACAGGAACTCGGCAAGCTGTATGGATGGGAAGCCACTTCTCTCTTCAATGTCTACTATGACCATGGCAAAGGAAGGATGTACAAGGAAACAGGTAGACAGTAGCCCTGGGACTTTCTTGTGCCCTCCCAGGAGGCTCAGTCTTCCAATCTGTTCAGTGGAAGGTAGAGATCATTTTTCTGTTTAGATGGGGCTCTGACGACACTGTTACACATACAAGGAGTGTTATCAGTCAGCACATCCTATCAGGGAAACGGAAACTACTCCTTGTATTCCAAATATGAAATGACTTCACTCACTCACTGCCATCGAGTCAATGGTGACCCATGGTGCCCCTATAAGACAGGGTAGAACTGCCCCCTTGTGAGTGCCTGAGACTGTTAACTCTTTATGGGAACAGATAGCCCACTCTTTCCCCAAAGAGCAGCTGGTGGTTTTGAACTGCTGACCTCTTGGATCGAAGTCCAATGTGTCACCCCTACCCAGCCAGGGCTCCTTATGAAGGGTCTTAGTACAGGAAATCTGGGGCTTACACAACTATTGGAAGAACAGAGGGAGCAGAAGGTTGAGGGGGTGGGGGAATAACCTTTGCTGAACTAAGCCCACAACATCGCCATCAAAGCATAGGGTTTCCAAGAGCTCACCGGAGGCTGCTGGGAGCAACTTCAGGCTGCCTCCCTGAAACAGGTAATCCTCAGGAAGTTCACGTGGACTGTGGTGGCCTGCATGTTGCTGTGATGCTAGAAGTCGTGCCACCAGTATTTTGAATACCTGCAGGGTCACCCAAGGTGAACAGGTTCCCAGCAGAGCTTCTGAACTCAAGCAGCCTGGGAAGAAAAGCCTGACAATGTGCTTCCCAAACCTTAAGGACCAAACAGAATAATGGCCAATGAAGCTGTACATCCTCGGGAGC
Organism: Tenrec ecaudatus; assembly: GCF_050624435.1. Taxonomy (NCBI): domain Eukaryota; kingdom Metazoa; phylum Chordata; class Mammalia; order Afrosoricida; family Tenrecidae; genus Tenrec; species Tenrec ecaudatus. The sequence continues at coordinate 15,266,608 of NC_134535.1, read as the reverse complement.
AATCGACCTCTGAAGGAAGGCATCGGAGTTGAAGTAGAAGGCCAGTAAGACGTAAGAAGAGCTCTAGGGAGATCTACTGGTACCAGAGTCACAGTAATAGACTTGAACATGTCATCTTGAGGATGACACCAGACCAGGCAGCATTCTGTACATGTGTTTACCATGCCTTGGGGTCAGCCCCAAGCCAGCCATCTATTTATCACTTGGAAGCTTTTTAAGCCTCCTGGCTGCACATGTGTCTGCCTACCATGGCTCTAAGGACCGACCCCTGGCTCTCTTTCACAGCCATTGCCCATATCTTCTGAGAGTACTTCTTGTTGGCTAACTCTAACTTGGAACCACCCTAAGGAAAGGATTCTGGGAAATGGCAGCTCCCAGCTTCTGCTATGCGCAGACAAAGGTGGCAGTCATGGCGAGCTGCCACAGACAATGCTGCGTAATTCATGATTGTGATGAGAGGCATGAAGGATGAACCCAAAGGCCAGGGGGGTGTCTGAGGGGGCACCTGAAGGCCTGTGAGGATTCCTGGAAGGCATCCCGGAAGAAGTGACACTTAACTTGAGGACTGGAGAAGTAAGACTTGGTGTGATGGAGAGAGTTTATGTCAACTGGACATACCGAGGTGAACATAGGGGTGGAGCCCAACCTAGCAGTCAGATTGAAGCCTCATGGCACCTCCTTGGGAGCATGGCCTTTTGACTAAGAGAGAGAGACCCAGAGCCAAACCAAGCTCTCTCTTGCCCTGTTTGCCTTCTGCTGGCTCTGCATCCTGCATCAAGTTCTCCTATGGTGTCACCTGTCCATCCCAGGAGCTGTCAACAGACCGCCAACCGTGGATTCATTCAACTCCGCATCCACCAGCCTATGGCCCTCCTACTTGCTGTTCATCAGCTTCGGCAGTAACACAAGTCAAGAAAAGCCTCCGGTTTTCAGCTGACCTACAGACTTGAATCAGAATGGACTGGCTTACTGCTACAACAGGGTAGATATAAACCTGTTATGCACACACCCATACAAGCGCCGCTGGTTTTTCTTCTCTCTAGAGAATCCAACCCAAAACACTTGAAGAGAATGGTGAGGGGCTGAGGACGGAAGAGGCAATGGATAAAGCACATGGACCAGCCTGCACAAAGTAGAACTCTGCTTCATCCGCCATCTTCCAGAAGCTCGCCTAGAATCTAGTGGCAGAATTCTCACTGGCGAGACCGAGGTGGGGAGGGAGATGGCACAGAGCTTTCTTGAACATGCGGGTGACGCTCTCCCCGACAGATGTTACCAAGAACGCTCATCAGCAGACTTCAACAGAGGGCTGAAATTGTGTTTCCGAGTGAATACAGCCTCTCAGTGTGAAGAGAAGGGTGACTCATGTTTCACAACTGACGTTCCTCATTTAACTTCCTTTTGACAGTCCTGCCAGAAATTTGACAATCCAATAATGTCCCGCCTCCCTTGGACTTTAAAGAGTGGGGAGGGTGGCTATGCCATACCTACATTCTTCCACATCACCTAACTGGGGACTTGAAAAATATCTAGCCAGCCATAAAAAACAGGACAAGGGTATTTGGGGGTTGGGGAGGAAGAGCTGGTAGGGGGGTTGAGAACATGATTTCGCTTCAGGACATGTGGATTTATTGATGCACTAAAGAAAGCTAAAGAGAGATGATAAGTATCCATTTCTTTAGTGGTCCAGGGCTAGCTGGGAGGTCTGAGCCACACATATGCAGTAGGAGCACATGGGACGCAGCAGGTACTGGAAGGCATGGCAGTGGGTGAGGATGGAGAGAGAGAAAAGCAGAGGAGTTCAGACTGAGCTTTAAGCAACATTAACATTCAGGGCCAGGTACAGTGGTACAGAGGTGCTCAGGTACCTTAGTAGGCTGCTAGCCTCAAGATCAGCAGTTCAAAACCACCAACTGCTCCGCAGGAGAAAGGCAAGGCTTTCTACTCCAATTAAGAGTTATAGTCTTGGAAAACTCACAGGGGCAGTTCCGCCCTGTCCTGTAGGGTGGCTATGAGTCAGAATTGACCCAATAGTAGTGAGTTGGGTTTGGGTTTATGGTGGTACGGTTGTTCTGTCATAGACTTTCATGAGGGAGTCATGGGTTGGCCCGAGCATCTCAAGCACCATCACCCACTAACCTGTCAGGGGAAGTTTGTGGGCTACTAGGATGCCAAACAGGTTGCAGCCAAACTTCCAGACTAAGACAGGCTCAAAGGAAGACTGAGAGATCTGCTTCCAAAAACCAGCCCCTGAAGATCCAACAGAACCCACGGGTCCCATCCCATGAGCATGGGGTCGCTGTGAACCAGGGTTTGACTCCACGGAGGCTAGCAAAAACAACAAAAAGAGGGTTAAACATCAAAGAAGATGGAGGACAAGTGACCGGGGAACTAGGGAGAGAACCAGGATACTGTTGTCTCACCTAAGGAAACGGAGGGGTTGTTTCAAGGTGGAGAGAAGTTATGCCTGGATTGAACACCGTGAAGAATGTCGGTAGCCTTGATGAGAGCTGTTGGCCTGGTGCAAGAGGGGAAGCCTCCAACCTGGAGTGGGCTGGGGAGGGAAAGGTGAGCGAAGGCGTAGAAGCAGAGTGTGCAGGCAGCCCTTTAGAGAAGGATGCTACCGAAAGAGACAGACCGCAGTTAAATGGGAGTGCAGGGTCCAGGTTGTTGTGGCTGCTATTTTTCAAAGTCTGAGCAGTATTTGAGTAATGTAAAACATCTGAAGAAGGATGGATGTGTTTGAATCAATAGGGAAAATATATGGAATATACTGTAGACATTTTTGTCTGGTTGTCTTGTGTATATCTTTGCACATTACCTGGGGGAAAATGTTGAATATATCATGGACTGCCAGAAGAACAAATAAATAGATCTTGGAGAAGTATAGCCAGGATGCTCCTTAGAAGTGAGGATGCTTCCTTTGGGCACATTATCAGGAGGGGCCAATTCCTGAAAAACGACATCATGCATGGAAAAACAAAAGCCTCAGGAAAGTGAAATAAGAGAGAGAGAGAGAGAAACAATCGACTGAAATAGAATCCATCCAGCCCAAGGTGAGGCAAGCCAGGCCGACAGGGGAGCAAAATTGAATGAGAAATTCACTTTAGAAAGTGCGGTGTGGGCACTTGAGTGTAGATGCTTCTTTAATTCGGGGTCCCAGGAGACCTGGCTTTCCCCATTCCCCTGAGCCTCTGAGCTGAAAAATCTTGGAGTCTTTGAGAAGACAGGCTGCAGAGTGCAGGCACGGGTGACACTCTTTTAAGTGCGGCCCTTTCCCAAAGAGTTCAAGAAGGCTATGAATCCCTTTCTTCTCTCATGTGGAAGCTAATCCCTCAATAAAATAGGAGAAGCAGAAAGTGCTGCTACTGCTAGTGGTGAGGGGGCTGGGGGTGGGGATGGGGAAGCGGATGGGGGTGGGGGATGGGGATGGGGGGTGGTAGTGATGGTGGGGATAGGGATGATGGTGGTGCTGGTGGTGATGGTGGTGGTGCTGGTGGTGGTGGTGGTGGTGGTGGTGGTGGTGGTGGTGGTGGTGGTGGTGGTGGTGGTGGTGATGGTGATGATGGTGATGATGGTGGTGATAATCGTGGTGGTGGTGGTGATGGTGGTGGTGGTGATGGTGGTGGTAGTGGTGATGGTGGTGGTGGAGGTGGTGGTAGTGGTGATGGTGGTGGTGGTGGTGATGGTGGTGGTGGTGGTGGTGATGGTGATGATGGTGATGATGGTGGTGATAATGGTGGTGGTGGTGGTGGTGGTGGTGATGGTGGTGGTGGTGGTGAGGATGATGGTGGTGGTAGTGGTGGTGGTGGTGCTGGTGCTGGTTCTGGTTCTGGTGCTGGTGCTGGTGGTGATGGCTAGGTGCTATTGAGTCAGCTCCTACTCATAGTGGCCATGTCTACAACAGTACCAAACACTTCCCAGCCCTGCACCATCCTCACAATGGTTACATCGGAGCCCATTCTTGCAGTTGTTGTGTCATCTTCTTGAGGGTTTTCCTCTTTTCCACTGAGCCTCCCCTGTATCAAGCAGGACATCTTTTGTTAGGGACGGCCTCTTATGCTCATCTGTCCAAAGTCCATGCAATGAAGTCTCACCATCCTCAATTCTAAGGAGCCTCTGGCTGTGTCTCCTCCTCCAAGAAGGATGAGGGCTCTGGTGGGAGCTAGTAAACTGAGGCATGGCGCTCGGGCAGCTGGAAGCTCCTGGGTCCACAGGAGCCCTCAGGCTCTGTGTATCGCTGTTTGCCAGCCTTTGATCTGCTCCAAGATGTTCATTTATTTCTTGGTTCAGCCGATCCATCTTTCAGACCATCTCTGAGGGTGTGAGGGCAGCAGAGTCATGGGCAGCGAGGAATCCTCTCTGGATTGTAGAGATGGATTTTGCTTTCAACTAAACTGACACATTTAAATTAAATTTATTTATCTCTGCCCTATCTTGTTCCCAAAGGACCCAAAGTAGGTACAAAGATGCATGCTATGTTGTCTAATGTTGTCTATGAGTAGATAATAAAGTAAGCAAAGACATTAGTCCAAGTACCTTAGTGATTCCCAGGGCTCATCCAAAGAGAACAAGTTTCCGGAGCCCTGAAAACCAGGGGGACATTCCTAAACACAGACTCATTTTCCACTCCACCTTCATTGGTCAAGCAGCTACCAACAACTAAGCCTGCCTCTCCTGGTACATGACAAACAAATGCAGTATTGCCTCTCAAATAGATTGCTTCTCAGAGGTGCCCACAAGTGCATGTGGGGGAAAGCCTCACGAATAAATCCAGGAATCACAAGGTGTCGATGGGATCGGGTATCAGGCATCAAAGAACCAAAAGCCATATCATGGTGAATGAGGGGGAGTGCGAAGTGGGCACCCAAAGCCCATCTGTAGACAACTAAATGTCCCCTTATAGAAGGGTCTCAAGAAGGAGACGAGCCAGTCAGGGTGCAGTGTGGCAACAATGAAACATATAACTTTCCTCTAGCTCTTAAATGCTTCCTCTCCTCCTCCCCCACTATCATGAGCCCAATTCTACCTTACAAATCTACCTACACCAGAGGATGTGCACTGGTACAGATAGGAACTAGAAACACAGGGAATCCAGGGCGGATGATCCCTTCAGGACCAGTGGTGAGAGTGGCAATACTGAGAGGGTGGAGGGAGGGTGAGGTGAATAGGTGGAACTGATTGCAAGGATCTACATATAACCCCCTCCTTAGGTGGATGGACAACAGAAAAGTGGGTCAGACAGTGTAAGACATGAAAGAATAATAATAATTTATAAATTATCAAGGGTTCCTGTGGGAGAGAGGCTGGGCGAGGGAGGGGAAAAAATAAGGAGCTGATACCAAGGGCTCAAGTAGAAAGAAAATGTTATGAGAATGATGATGGCAACAAATGTGCTTGACACAATGGATGTATATATGGATTGTGATAAGAGTTGTATGGGTCCCCAATAAAATGATTTTTCAAAGAAGAAGAAATCCAGAAAAGGCTGTCTTTCTATGAGACTGTGGAGAGTCCATGGATTATCCTCAAGGAGGCAATATTTAGGCAAAGGAAGTGGCTGCTGGAGAAAGAGGAGACGAACACTTGAAAAGGGAAAAGAAACATCTGACTGGAGTTGCTGTCTTGTCTTGGGAAAAGAGTAGTGGCATTCCTGAGGATTGTAAGGAGGCAGGTAAAAGGTCCAAACAAAAGAACAGGCAAAAGACCCAGGAGACTCCATGGGAGAATAGAATAAAAGACCCATCTATCCCTGTTCTCTCGAACCCCAAGAAAAAGAAACCATCTTCCAAGGAGGGGTTGATTGGTATTGATCTTGAAGAGATGGCTATCTGCACAAGTTTCCCCAAGAGGATCTTAAAAGTCTTGTCTTCAAACAATCATCCATTTATGTGAGATGTCAACTAAGTCCACATAGAAGAAGCACAGCAGCCTGTGTGATCTAAGGATTATAAATAATAAAATCCTAATTGGGAGGAGAGGATGGTATCAGAGCTTAAACTGTGAACACCTGGTTGCAGAAGGATACATACGGAATGCAGTGGAAGCCAAAAATCCACTTGCAGGATCCACACATGCATTAACTCTCTGGTGGATCCCCTCTGACTATAGTTGAAGGGTGTGAATAGTCTTGTTATCAGGTAGAGCACATTGTAACATTGGTTATGGCAGATGTATTTAGGTGAAAAGATAATATCTTGTCATTTGATCTCCCTTTTTACCCATTTTAAAGCTGTTCCAATTTTAAAAAGTAAAAGAAGCGAAGGGGAAAAACACATGCATGGACCCTCTGGTGAGTCCCCTCTGACCATAGACCAAGGAAATATGATGCAGAGTCCATTGAAACGTGGGTTATTGCAGATGCAGTTAGACTAAAATTTAACACCTTATCATTTGATCTCCCACTGCCCGTTTTAAATTTGTTCTCATTTTCAATATTTTCTACTTTTTCCTCTTGAGGATTTTCTCTATTTTGCTTTGTAATTGTTATTAGTTGAGCTCTCTTTTTTGGGGGGTGGGGACAGGCGGGGGACATGTTATTCAGTATATGGACTCCAAGATAGGTAAATTTATAGAGGGAGTAACTGGATTAATCATTTCTTGGGGGCATGGCAGGAGATGTTGGGGGGGAATGGGGAGCTGAACACAGTAAGTACAAGAATGAATAAAATGTTTGAAAGTTATTGTGCGATGATTATACAACTCTTCTTAATAGGAATGAGCTACTGAATGGCATGATATGTGAATATATGCCAACAAAACTGCGAAAAGAAAAAGACTCTGGTAGTTGAATACATCTGAATATCTCCTCAACAAGGGGCCAGCTAATCCTCCTGAAGAGTCAGCTAACAGAAGGGGTGACCCAAAGATAAAAAGGGTAAACTCTCTTCCAACGTGGAACAAGTGAGCAGTGAACCGGAGGAAGTTGCCAGCAACCAAGAGAAGGTTCCCCAAGAAAAAGGAAAACATTCCAAGAAGATTAGCATGGTAATTGCCTGAGGTGCTGCTCCCCAGTCCATCTCAACAAAAGCAAAATTCAACATGCTGAAAAGGAATTAATTAATTCAACAAGCAAAGGGAAATTAAAGGAAGGATGTTTAAACTTGAAGTGTGTTTGGAGTCCCAGCCACTGGCCACAGAAAAAGGTCATGAAGCTGGCTCTGTGCTTGATAGCAATTGAAGCAAAGAATGAACTTAGCACTTGAGGGCCAGGTCACTGAGGATCCAATTATTGCCAACAAGATTTGAGCTGCTCAAATAGAGTTTCATTTGCAAAGCTTCCATTTATTCCTGATATTCCAGAAATGTCTCCATTGCTTAAAGCAAGTAATCCATCATGATGAAGGCCTTGCCTACTTTTGACCTGTCAAAAGCTAAAACACACACACACACACACACACTTGCCATGAAGTCAACACCACTCATGTGACCCCCTGTGTGTCAGAACAGAGTTCCCAATGACTTTTCAAAAACAGATTACTAGGACTTTCCTTCAAGACACCGCTGGGTGGAATTGAACTTCCAAACTCTTGATTTAAACTTATTAATCACTTACACCAACTAGGGGCAGCCTAAAAGCGTGAGTGTTGTTGGTATGGGGTGCCAGCTGTTGTTGTCAGATGCTAGCTGACGCATAGCTCCCCTAGATACAGCAGGCATTAACACAGCTTGGTCCTGCACCATCTATACAATTGTTTTTGTTTACGGTGGAGCCCATTGTTGCAGCCACTGTGTCCATCCATCTCACTGAGGACTTTCCTCTTTTTTACTGCCCCTCTACTTTACCAAACATGATGTCCATCTCCAGGGACTTAGCTCTGTTGAAAACATACCCAAAGTATATGAGACAAAGTCTTGCCATCCTTGCTTCTAAGAAACATTCTAGTTGTACTTCTTCCAAGACAGATTATTTTGGTTTTTGAAGTCCATGGTACTTTCAATATTCTTTGCCAGCACCATCATTCAAATGCACAGATTCTTCTTGGGTTGTCCTTAGTCAACGTCCAACTTTCACGTGCATATGAGGTGCCTGAAAATACAGTTGCTAGAAGCAGGCACATCTTAGTCCACAGAGTGACAACCTTGCTCTCAGACACTTTAAAGAGATATTGTGATTTACCCAATGCAATGTGTCTCTTGACTCTTACTTCCATGAGCATTGATGGTTGATCCAAGTGAGGCTAAATTCTTGACTACTTCAACCTTTTCTCCGTTTATCATGCTGTTTATCTACTGGTTCAGCTGTGAGGATTTGGAACTTCTTGACGTTGAGTTATAATCCACAGTGAAGGCTGCAGTCCTCGGTCTTCATCAGCAAGTGCTTCAAGCCCTCCTCACTTTCAGCAACCAAGGTTGTGTCACCTGCATGTCACAGATGGTTAGTAGCCCTTCTTCCAATCTTGATGATTCATTCTTCTTCATATAATCTGATAATTTGATGGGGATGCACATGGACTAAATACAGTGACAGGATACCACCCTGACACACACCTTTCTTGATTTTAAACCAGGCAGTCTTCCCTTCTTCTATTTGCATAACTGTCTCTTGATCCATGTACAAGTTCCTCGTGAGCATAAGCAATTGCTCTGGAGTTCCTGTTCTTCTCAAGGACAGTCAAGTGCCTTGGCCTACTTCATAAAGCACAAATAAGCATCGTTCTGGCATTCTCATCTTTCAGTCAAGATCTGTCTGATTGATATCAGTAATGATGTCCCTTGTTCCACATCCTCTTCTGAAAGATGCCCGAACCTCTGGCAACTCCCTGTCACTGTACTGCCGCAACCATGGTTGAATGTTCTTTTGCAAAATTTTACTTGCATGTGATATTAATATTGTTCTATAATTTGAGCATTCTGTTGGGTCACCTTTCTTTGGAATGGATACAAATATGGCTCTCTTCCAGTCAATTGGCCGACTAGCTGTCTTCCAAATTTCCTGGCATAGACGAGTGAGTGCTTCCAGGGCTTCATCAGACTGTCGAAACACTTTCCGTTGGTGTCCCATCAATTCCAGGATCCTTGGTTTTGGCTAATCCTGCAGTGTAGTTTGAGCTTCTTCCTTCAGCACAATTGTTTCTTGCTCATGGTCTACCTCCGGAAATTCTGGACTGTCCACTCGTTCTTTTGGTGCAGTGACTCTCTATATGCTTTCCATTTTCTTTGGATGCTTCCTGCATCATTCACTATTTTGCCCATAGGACTTTCCAATCTTCAAACTTGAAGCTTGAATTTTTCTTAAGTTCTTTCCGTTTAAGATATGCAGATTGTGGTCTTCCTTTTTTTGTTTTCTAACCCAAGATCTTTGCACATTTCATTACAATTATAATATTTTACTTTGTCTTCTCATGTAGCTTTTTAAATTTTTTTCCTGTTTAGTGCTTTGACTTCATCATTTCTTCCATTTACCTTCACTGCTCTACAATAAAGCACGCTCTACTTTTCCGAGCATGGTGTCTTTTTCCAGGAACTGGTCCCTCCTGACAACATGCTCCAAGTATGGGAGACAAAGTCTCACCATCCTTGCTTCTATGGAGCATTGTGGCTGTACTTCTAAGACAGATCTCTTCTTTGTTCTTTTGTTGTTTGTCCGTGGCCCTTTCCATCCTCTTCACCAGCACCTTAACTCAAATGCATAGATTCTTCTTCAACCTTCCTTATTCAATATCCAACTTGCACATGCACACGAGGCGATAGAGGAGACCACGGCTTGGGTTAGGCGCACCTCAGGCTCACCTTAAAGAGACCTTGTGCAACAGATTCACCGAATTAAGGAGCAAACTTAGGGGTTCTAACACATGGCATAAACACACTATCAACCATAGAGAAAAACACACATGGTTTGGTTTGATTTGGCTTGCTTGGCTTGGCTTGGCTTGGCTTGGCTTGGCTTGGCTTGGCTTGGCTTGGCTTGTGACAGGGCAAGCAGACAGTGTGTGTAAAAAGAGAAGAAACTGGGAGGGGAAAAAACAAACAGCTTTGAGCTCATCACAGACCAATTTTCATCCGTGAAAGCAAGAAAGGTGCTGTTGTCATCCACAAGGAGAGCCCTTGCGTGTGGAGCAAACGACTAATGGACAAGCTTGGCTTGTCCACTGGAGCTGTGAACATGGCAGCGTTATCTAAGAGATATTTAGACAAGGGTGCAATTGCAGGCTGGCTCCGGGGTGCTATTTTCTGTCGACACGCCTTTGGAGAGAAGAAAAAGGAGGGGAAGAACCCTGAAGATTGAATCAAAAGAAATGGGAGAGAAGGGGAGGATGGAGGAGAGGAATCAGAGTGGAGAGAGGGGGACTCACTGCCATCGGATCAAATCCGACTCTAGTCACCTAATAGCGCAGAGTTTAGAACTGCCCCCGTGGGTCTCCGGAACTGTACAGATGCATCATCCTCCTGAGAAACAGGCTGATTTCACACTGCTGACCGTTGTGACCAGCAGCGCAATGAGTCACTCACCACACCACCAGGGCTTCCAGGAGGCAGGGAGGGGGAAGAGGGCAAGGGGGAAGGGAGGAAGGAAAGAAGACAGAGAGGGGAGGGGGCAGCAGGAAGGAGAAAATAGAGCCCCCCAATTCCAACCCTGCGGAGGGCTCGCCTTTCCATCCCAGACTACACTCCGCCAAAAACTAGTCATCTGCTTTAGCGAGGTCCCCAGGGGATTCTAGTGGAGTAAAGCGCAGCCTCGGATTCAGTATACCTGGAGTGCACACGCAAATTCGCAGCAGGGGAGGTCGAGAAGCCAAGGCAGATAGAAGTGGGAGGGGCATGCGCAGATTGAGATGGAAAATCGAGCAGGACGGAATGCACACTGGGATGTAGACACGGCTTTGTTTCCGATTCTCAGTTCTTCCAGGGAGCTGTGCCATCTTCGGCAGGTCCCGGAATAATCCCTGGACGGTGTCCTCCTTTGTCAAACGTGACTCATCACCGCAGCTTGCTTCTCCCCACTGGGCTCCGCCCCGGCCCACCCACTCCTCGGCAGTTCCCAGGCTCCAGGGAATAACAGATGCCGCCTTGAAAAGCTTGGCTGGCGGGGAGAGGGCAGGGGGTGGAAATAGATGCTCTGATGTTCAGGCAACAGTGATTCTTCTTTTCCATCCCTCGCTGCAGGCCCCGTGGCAGCACCCTGACTGGCTGCGGCAGGTTGAGACCAGGTAGTCCCGCACCTGTTGGGGGCCCCTGCAGGACTAGTAAAATGCGGGATGCAGCCTGCTTGGTCCTGGAGAAGTGACAGGCCTCCTTCGCCAAATAGGAAGGCAGGTTGTGGAATGCTCTCATGACCTCTCTGAAGTCCCCAGGTGCCTTCCCTAAATCCACTGCTGCCTCTTCTACCCCAGAGCTTGGAGAGGAGGTGGGAGGGGGGCAGGGGAGGCTTCAGGAGAGGGAGCAGTGGATGCAGCTGTGGATTAAGAGGCTTAGAAGCCAGCTGGACCTGGCTGGCAGTTCTCCCTTGTCCCTGAGTGTGAAAAGCCCATAAAACAATTAGAGCCCCAAGCTGCCCTCCTGCTGGAGCAGGGCGGGTGTTTGTGCCTTGTTAAGCTCAATCAGTGCGGAGATAAGGGTCCCCCTGGCACTGTGGGCGGTGGAAGATAAGCAGCCCCATAAAGCAGGGTCACCCACAGGGCAGCCGGGTGCAAAGTAAAGAGAAGGGCACAGGGACCTCGCCCTGTGCCAGAGAATGTCTCTGCTTGAGATCCGGGCAGGGGTCCAGAAATCTTTGTGTCTGGATCAGACCCAGGGAAGGAGAGGGCCAATGGTCAGAAGCCAAGCCCTCTCAGGACTGAGTGAGTGGGACTGGGTGTCCCGGGGGGGCTGACAGTTACTTTTCTTCCCTCCTCCCCCAGCAGTTTATGAGCAGATAATTCACCTATCATACAATTCAGTAGTGAGTGCAATCACATCAAGGTTTGTACAATCAGCACCTCGATCCATTTGCAATGACCAGGCATAGCTCAAGATGTGTCCTCGGCCATCACTACCACCCCACGTGGCTGTTGGTTTCCTCATCTGTTAACTGGGGCTTGGATTGAAGGACCCCATTTCTATCGCCTCTCCGACTGGATGATTCTCACCCAACCACGTATCCATGGATGGAAGGAATATCCTTGTCAAAAGCAATGTCGCCCAGCTGGCAGGAGCCTGGCCTCTTCAAAGTTGCAGGATCAGCAGACAGACTAGGAGCCCTGATGGTGCCATGGCTGAAACACTCAGCTGCTGAGTAAAAGGGCAGTTGCTCAAACCCACCAGCTGCCGGGTGGGAGAAAGATGGGCCCCGCCTTGGAAATCCCATGGGGCCATTCTAATCTCTCCTACGGGGTCGCTGAGCATTGGAAGGGACTCAACAAGAACAGAGAGAAGACCGCCGTGGGCAGGGCCACCATGCCCATGGACTCAGGTTGTACACTGAACGCAAGTACCCAGCTGAAGCGGTGCGGGGAGGTTAGTCTTGGGTTCTGCCCTGTGATGCGTCTGCCCTCATTCACGCCACTGTGACCCATGGGCTGGTGGCAACCCTGAACGTGGGTTCAACTTCTGAATGTCAGGGGTGTCTTAGTAGAGCCAGGGTGAAGGTTGCTTCCTGGAAGGAATAAGGTGAGGTTGAACTGAGACAATGGGTCTCAGCACCAAGACCAGCACCTGACCCACCCCCACCAGGTACTCATCCTGGGAGAGTGAGTTTCCTTCCACCACTCCCCCCACGGGGCAATCAGGGAGAAACTTTCGCCCCGTATGCTAGTGTTGGAAGTGAGCACCCCTTACCAGTAATCCTGCCCGAAGGCTTTGAGGCTGTCTGCTGGTGGGAGCCTCTCCTCACCCTCCCCACCCCAATCCTACCTCTCCTGTGAACCAAGCAGCCTCCAGTGTCTACAGGGGAAGTTGACACCCTACTGAAGGCGAGGTGAAGGTATCTGCATGATCATTGTAGGAGTGGGTTTTCATTTTGATGTGTGAACTCAGGCACTCTCGAGAGATAGGAAGGACCCTCTCCCCTGGGGCTGCTGCCGCTTCTTTCTCCCCTCCTGGCCCTTCCGTTCTCCAGTGGAAAAACAGAGTCTGAAGAGAGGACATGCAATTCTGAAAATGCAAGCCCATCCGGCCCCTTTGTTCATCAGAGACGCCCCGTGGAAGGCAGCATTGGGCATTATCCAGTTATCCTATTCTCTTGATTTCACTTTCTGTTTCTTGCCCACAGTGCTGAGTACAAGTTGGTAACAGCTTTCACGGTGGACATAATCACCCCAATTTTGGAGCTGGAGAGGCACTGAGAGGTGCCAATTGGGACGCACTTAGCAATGCCGCGCCTGGCTGCAATCTCCCAGTGTGCTCAAAGTTACTCATTCGTGATCCAATTTTACCTTCCGTTATTTTGAATGGTATTCCTGCCCCAAAAAACAGATGTGTCGATTCTTAACCCTTGATACTTGCATTTGGAAATAGAATCTTTGATCATGGTATCAGTTAGGAGGAAGTCATAGGGGAGTAGGGTGGGTCCCAATCCCATCTGATAGCTGTCCTTCCGGCAGAGGAGAGCAGGCACAAGGGTACAGGCAGAGGAAGGATAACACGTGATGCTGCAGCTGCCAGACAAGGAATACCTGGAGGTTACCAGGAGCTGGGAGAGGAGGAAACAGAGGTGCCTGAAAGTCTCCAAAGGAATTCACACTACTGACCCCCTGATCTCAGACTCTCACCCATGTTGGGTTTTGTCTGTTGTTAGAAGATACCCACTTTGTGCTCCTTTGTTCTGGCAGCTCTAGGAAGCTGAAGCATCTTCCAACTGCACCATCCAGGACTGTGGTCTGCACAAGGCCTTCTGGGAAGCAGATGCCCAGGCCCTTTCTTATGCTGTACTGCTGCTGAGTTCCAAGCCCTTCAGGTTAACAATCGAGCACAAACCATGTGCTCCACCTACAGACCTCCTAGCACATCTTCAACCAAACCACAACAAACCCGCCGTCTGTTCTGACCCACCGACCCCTACAAGATGGAGTAGCACTGCCCCACGGAGTTTCTAAGACTGCCATCTGTATGGAAGCAGAGCACCACAACCTGCAGCCGTAGCAGTAGTGTGGAGGAGTAGTAGGCAGCAGTAGTCGTAGCAGAAGTCATCATAGCGGTAGTAGTAAGTAGTAGTAGTCATAGTGGTAGTAGTAGTAGTAGTAGTAGTAGTAGTAGTGAGTAGTAGTGAGAAGTAATAAGGAGTAGTAGCCATAGTGGTAGTAGTAAGTCGTAGTAGTGAGTAGTAGTGGTCATAGTGGTAGTATTAAGTAATAGTATAGTGGTAGTAGTAAGTAGTTGTTGTAGTAGTGGTAGTGGTGGTAGTAGTAGTGAGGAGGAGGAGTCATAGTGGTAGTAAGTAGTAATCATAGTGGTAGTGGTGGTAGTAGTAGTAAGTAGTGGTAGTAGTAAGTAGTAGTAGTCATAGTGGTAGTAATAGTCAGTAGTGGTAGTAGTAAGTAGTAGTAGTAGTAGTGGTGGTGGTAGTGGTGGTGGTAGTAGTCATAGTGGTAGTAGTAGTGCTGGTGGTAGTGGTAGTAGTCATAGTGGTAGTAGTAGTGGTGGTGGTAGTGGTAGTAGTCATAATGGTAGTAGTGGTGGTGGTGGTAGTGGTAGTAGTCATAATGGTAGTAGTAGTAAGTAGTGGTAGTAGTAAGTAGTAGTAGTGGTGGTGGTGGTGGTGGTGGTGGTGGTGGTGGTGGTGGTAGTGGTAGTAGTCATAGTGGTAGTAATAGTGAGTAGTAGTGGTGGTAGTAGTAGTAGTAGTAGTAGTAGTAGTAAGGCTTAGACTGTAGATGCTAGCAAAGCAAGAGAGTTGAGCAGTCTAATGCTTGAGAGACAAAAGTAGGGTTGTTGTTGTTATTGTTGTTTTTAGGTGCCATTGAGTTGCTTCCAACGCAAAGCTACCCTGTGTACAACGAAACGAAACCCTGCCCAGTCCTGCGCCATCCTCACAACTGCTCTTATGTTGGAGCCCATTGTTGCAGTCACTGTGTCTGTCCATCCGGTTGAAGATCGTCCTCCTTTTTGTCATCCTGCGACTTTACCAAGCAGGATGTCCTTCTCCAGGGACTGGGCTCTCCTGAGAATATATCCAAAGTACATGAGACCAAGTCTGGCCATCCTTGCCTCTAAAGGAGCACTCTGGCTGTACTTCCTCCAAGACAGATCTGTTCTTTTGACAGTCCCTGGTACTTTCAATATTCTTCTCCAGCACCGTCATTCAGATGCATTGACTCTCCTTTGGCCTTCCTTATTCAAGGTCCAACTTTTACATGCATATCAGGCAACTAAAATTACCATGGCTTGTTTGGGTCAGGCAGATTTTAGTCCTCAAAGTAACATCCTTGCTCTCCAACACTTGAAAGAGGTCTTGTGCAGCTGATTTGCCCAGTGCGATGCATCCTGTGATCTCTTGGCTGCCGCTTCCATGTGCATTGATGGTGAACCCAACAAGATGAAGGCCTGACAGCTTCACTATCTTCTCCATTTGCCATGGTGTTACCGACTATTCCAGTTGTGAGAACTTTTACTTTCTTGCGTTGAGTTGTGATCCATATGGAAAGCTGCAGCCCTTGATCTGCATCAGAAAGTGCTTCGAGTCCTCCTCAGTTTCAGCAAACAAGGTTGTGTCTTCTGCACATCACAGGTTGTTAATTAGCCTTCCTCCACTCCAGATGCCACCACCCTCTCCAGAGAATCCAGCCTCTCTGATGATTTGCTCAGCATACAGACTGAACAAGTGTGATTAGCAGAACCAACCTTGCTGCATGCCTTTCCTGATTTTAAACCATGCAGTAGGCCCTTGTTCTGTTTGCACCACTGCCTCCTGATCCGCATGCAGGAGCACAATGAAGGGTTCTGGCATTCTCATTCTTCTCAAGGCTGTCTATAGTTTGTTATGGTCCACACAGTTGACTGCCTTAACAGAGTCTATAAAAACTAGAGTAGACAGAAAGATTCAGAAGGTGGCAGCACATTGAAAACTTGGGAATGGGTGTATGGACAGAGGCAGAGCTCATGGCATGTGAGGGCATCATTAGGGTCTTTGATATTTTTTTATCCTTCCCCAATTTTAAAAAAATTAAAAGTTGTCATTGAGAGATTCCAACTCAGCCCCCACACCCCCCCCCATGTGTGTCTGAGTAGCATACCTGTGATCCATAGAGTTTCCATGGCTGATTTTTCCCAGGTCTTTCAAGCTACCTCGTGGTGAATTCAAACCACCAACCTTTTGGTTAGCAGGACCCCAACCCCAAATCTAACACCAACTAAATATCCAGAAAAGGTCTCTTGAAGTGTTCAGGTTGGTACAGGAGAAGCTCAGTAAACTGCTAGCCTTTCCCAGGCCCAGACTGCAGAGTTGGTGGGGTGGGGTGGGGGGAGGTAATCACAGAGGGGTCACCATCAGTCCCTGCCTCTGCTGTCACTTGCATGACCATAACTTGTTCACTTCCCCTCTGTAAGCCTGTTTCCGCATATGTCGAATAGGGGTGAGTCTGGCCTCTGGAGACTACGAAAGGGCCCAATGAGGTGAAGCACCATCTGCAAAAGCACACAGCAGGTGGCATCGCATTGACACATGTCAACTATAAAATCATCTCCTCTCCCTCCCACCACAACCATTGCTATCTGGTTGGTGCCAACCCATAGTGACCCTACAGGACACAGTAGGCCTGTTCCGTGGGGCTTCCAAGACTGTAAATCTTTCTCCCGCGTATCAGCTGGTGGGGTTTGAGCCTCCAACCTTGCCATTAGCAGCCCACTCCTTCGCACCCTCAGCCCCGCCCCACCCCACTACACTCGGTCATCTCAACCAGGACCTTGGAATCACATCCAACAAACCGTGGGGATTTATCCACAGGGGTGGCATCATGTGACTGCTGCCACCATACCTGTCATTGCCCTCCATTCTAGAGGCTTAGAAACACCCCCACACACCCCCAAAAAAGGATTCTTGGAGAGAGAGGCTGGATGGCTAATTCAAACGGAGAGCAGTCATGGACTGGGGTGTGGCAATGCTGACAGTCCAGTAATTCTGAGTAATCCGTACTCAGTCATCAACCCACACTCTCTATTCTGGACGCTGAGAACCCAGGAAAAATAAGTCAAAATTCTACTTCTAGAGCTTCCCCCCACCGACCCCCAAAGGTCCTCCATCGTGTGGGAAGGAAGATAGGCAGGGAAGCAGGCAGTTGCCTCCCAGTAACTCAGGGATGGCGGGCGTGCTGAGGAAGCATGCTGCGACACAGAAGAGGTGATACCTGGGCCAGGTGTTAGAAGGTAAGTAGGAGTGGGCCAAGTGGGGAGAGAGGAACAGGCATTCCAACCAAGGAGAGTGCACAAAGCAGACTTGAGAGAAGGTAGCCTAAAGAAGGGAAGTGAACCCCCTCAGTGTTCCCTGGAGGAGGTCCAAGAAAGGTCCACCAGAGGCAGTGATGTCATGAGACGCCAGGCCATGGAGGCCATTCAAGGGCCCTTGCATGGTCAGCTGGACTGTCCAGTTGGCTCTAGGCATTTTATTCCTCCCTCGCCACTCTGTTCTTCCTTCAAGAAGAGCCCAGGGGCCTCCTCCCCTGTGCAGCCATCCTTTGTTGTACAAGGACATGTTCAGACATCTGTTGTAATCCATCTACAGCGGGTGAGGATTACCTGTCTGTGTCTACACCTGACTATGAGCTTCTTCACTGTAAAGAAGCCCCAAATCATCACATCTGACCAATAGGAAACATCATGATAGATGGAGAAAAGAGTGGAGTTGTTAAGGATTTCATCTTGCTTGGACCCACAATCAATGCTCATGGAAACAGCAGTCAAGAGCTCAAAAGAAGTGTTGTATTATGGCTGCAGAAGACCTCTCTAGAGCATTGAAAAGCAAGGATGTTACTTTGAGGACATCACATGCCTGTAAAAGTTGGACATTGGATAAAGAAGACTGCTGAAGGATAGATGCATTTGAATCGTGCTGGAGAAGAACAGCGAAAGCACTATGAACTGCTGAAAGGACAACTTGATCTGCCAGGCTATAAGACCAGAGGGCTCCTTAGAGGCAATGATGGCAAGAATTCATCTTCCATATTTTGGGCATGTCGTCAGGAGAGACCAGTCCCTGAAGAAGGGCATCATGCGTGGAACAGTAGAGGGGCAGCTAAAAAGAGGAAGGCCCTCAAGGGGATGGACTGACACAGTGGCAATGGGCACAAGCAATGGGCACAAGCATAGGACCCATTGTGGGAGTGGCACAGGACTGGAAAGTGTTTCATTCTCTTGTACATAGGGTCTTCATGGGTCGGATCCGACTCAATGGCACCAAACAACAACAACGACAGAGAGTTTCTTGCAAACCGGACTGTGTTTTCATGATCTCAGCACAGCCAGTAGAACCCAGAAGGTACGCAGCGAAACATCAAAGGATTGTCACCATAAAAGCAATGATACCATGCTGAAGACAGGTGTCATCCTCATCAGCTCGCAGACTCTTCACAAAATCCCTATGACACTAATCCATCCTTGGTAAATGAGATATATGATTGGTTATTCATTCCAGATAGGAAAAGAATCATAAATTACTTGCCTGGGCATCGCTGTTGGCAGTGAGTGGTGAGATCCCAGATATTACAAGGATCTCGCTTTAGAAAATTCCTAGCACCCAGCCAGACACTTGTCTTCAGGCCCAAGCTTATGGAAAGAAGATGAATGTACTCCAGAGCTGTTTCTGTGTTATATGAATCGATGGATTCTGTAAATAAATTATAAATGAACAAATTTAAAGGGAAAAATAAATCCCAATGAGACAGTGCTACCACTGATACTCCCAGCTACAGATGACGGGACTGAGGCTCAGAGCGAGTAAGTGGCTGGCCCCAGGTCAGACAGCTAGTCCATTGCAAGACCATGATTCAAGTGTAGGCTTGTCTGATGCCAAAGGCTGAACCTGACCCACTGTATTAGTCCAGGTTGACTAGAAAAACAAATTCATGTATAAGAAAGAGCTTTATATATAAGAGCAATTGAATATTGAGAAGACATCCCAGCCCAGTGCAGATCAAATCCATAAGTCTGATATTAGCCCATATGTCCAATACCCATCTGTAAATTCCTCTTCAGACTCACACAACACATGTAATGACTAAGAATGCAGGAAGATCACAGGTCAGTGAGTGGAAAGTCTTAGGGATCCAGTGGCAGTGGAAGCATCTCAGCACTGGCAGGGGTCTCCATGTGGCTCCTCCAGTTCCAGGGCTCTAGAGTGTCTTCTCAACAGGAATGTCTTGAAGGGAGTGAGCATGTGTCCCACCTCCAGCGAGCGATTTATCTCTTTAGTACCTCCAAGTGAGGTCATCAAGCTGCCACCTGATTGACAAACTAAACTCCACCCCTTCACGCTTAAGTCTCAAATTGACAACAGATTATGTAACTACCACACCACTGAGGGTCTTGCTTTGTTCTGTGATGAGCGTGAATCAAATTGAATGGAATCCATGCTGTAATGATAGGGGAACAAGGTAGCAGGTGAGGTGGAGAAATTCACAGTGGGGAATAGTGCTTGAATTGGGTGAGGGAGGGTGTAGAAAGGTGCTAAAAAGAGGAACGCCAGGAGCCTAAAGCCTGGTGGCACATTTGATTTGCATTTGGCTATAGCCTAAAGGTTGGCTGTTGAAACCCACTCATGCATCAGAAAGGATAGACTGACTGCGTCTATAACACCGCCCGTTCGAATTGCTTCTCACGGCAACCAGAGAGGACAGAGCAGAAATGCAATGCTCGCTAGGCTTTCTGAGGCTGTGGTTCTTGACAGAGGCACATAGCCTTAAGTTTCTCCTGCAGAGAGGCTGATGGGTTCAAACCACTGACCTTGCAATCAGTAGCTTAAGGCATAACTCAAACCAGAAAAATAAACTCACAGCCATCAAGTTGATTCCAATTCCGAGAGATCCTGCAGGACAGGGTAGAAGTGCACCTGTGGGTTTCTGAGACTGTAACTCTTTACGGAAGAATCTCATCTCTCTCCTATGGAGTGGCTGGTGGTTTTGAACTGCTGACTTTGCAGTAGGTATCCTGTTAATGAGTAAGATTCCAAACCACAAAAATCAAACCCATTGTCATCAAGTCACTTCCAACTACTCAATACAATGTTTCCTTAGGTCTTGAGCAAACAACCTCTTCTTTCCCCCTCCTAGTTGCTGGTGAATTTGAACAGCTGACCTTATGCTTAGCAGTCCAATGTATAAGCCATTACACCACCAGGGCACCTCCACAAAGATGTTAGTCAAGAAAACCCTATCCAGCAGTTCCGTTCCAAAACACCTGGGGTCACCATGCAGGAATGGTGGGTGTAATAGCAGCTGATAGCAACAAAATTAGAAGCCCGGTGTTGATTGAGAGGTAACTACTCAATTTAAATGTAAATTGAGTTGAAATTAGCAGATTATCCTGGGTAGCTACAGTGTAAATTACATCAGTGGGAGTAGTAAGAGAAAGCTCTACAAAGGCAATTGAGGGCAGCTCCAGATGGGCCTAGAAAGCAAGACTAAGGCCTTGGCTTTGCCCTTCGGGTGGTAGGACTTCTGGGTGATTAACTTCTGGGAAAGGAGGAGCCCTGGTGGCAGAGTGGTTACATACTGGGATGTAAATCATAAGGTCAGTGGTTCAAAACCACCAACTGCTCAACAACAGAAAAAGGAAGCTTTCTATTCCAGTAAAGAGTTATAGTCTCAAATGCACAGAAGCAGTTCTACCCTGAGCTGTCCCACACGCAGGACACCTTCTTCAGATTTTCTGCTTACCCCTCCAGTGCCTGTGACTAGCCTGGGTCCCCAATGCCATGCAGGAGGAACACTCCAGAATGAGCCGGGTCCCACATGTTGTTCCCCTTTGGGGCTAGCCCTGATCCCTCTCTCCTGTCCGTGCTCCCTGGCCCCGCCTATGGCTAGTTCTAATCTCCACAAGGCAAGCCGATGGTTCCTACTGGCCAGCCAAGTGATTTCACTTGGGATTACCAAAGCATATTCTCATGTGTCTTGCAAGAAGTAAAGCCAGAATACTCCTCAGAGACAAGGTGGGTGAGACTTCATCTCTCGCACTTTGGACATGTTGTCAGGAGAGATCGGTGGAGAAGGACATCATGCTTGGTAAAGCAGAGGGGCAGCGTCTACTTTAAGGAGGAAGGCTTACGAAATCCAGGATAGGTAAATCTATAGAGACTTGTGAGTATGGCAGGGGGGAGGCTGGGGAAAATGGGGCCCTAACAACGATGAGTACAAAGATGAAGAAGTCATGCTAAAACTGATTGTGGGATGATTGTACAACTCTTCTTGATCTGATTGAACTACTGAATTGTATGATATGTGTATTAGATGCCAATAAAATTGTTGAAAAGAAAAAGAGGAAGGCCTTCAATGAGATGGACTGACACAGGGGCTGCAACAGCAGGCTCAAACATAAGAACAACTGGGAGGCAGGCGAGGGACCGGGGGTGTTTCACTCTGTTGTGATCAGGGCTGCTATGGGTCAGAACGGACTCAAGGGTACCTAACAGAAACAAGCAAAGCAGAGTACATGTCCAGCCCATGATCTCTCTGGGCCACATCCCGTATTTGTCAAGGTGGATGAATAATGTGGAAAACACATGTGTGCACTAGGTGGGCAGAGTGTCTGGGAGCCCTCCACATTTCAATCTAGTCCAACCTCCCCGGTCCCTCCTGCCCCAACACAACACAGCTCAGCCTCTGGCCGCAACTGACTCTCCACCTGCACATGCCTGGTAAGTAGGCCTGGGCAGCCCTTGGCAAAGGCTTCCCCACCTCCTCCCACAGGTGACCTCCTCAAGAAGTCTGGAATGGTTTTCACCAGTTTGTAAAAGCCTCCACTCAGGTCCGAAGAGGCTAAATAACGACCATAAGAGGTAAGTGTGAGCCTGGGAGGCGTCAGGGGCAGGAATGAGCAGACACCATGGTTCTCCAAGAAGCAGATGAGGAAGAGACAAGCTTCTCACTGTGCCCCTGCCCTTCCTGGCACACAGATGGCAGAGGGGGGGTACCCAGAAAGTGAAAGGGTGCCCTTGTTTCTTGAGCTCTCACTGGGTGTCATAGCCCCAAGGCCATCAGCTCGTATTTTCCGTGCTTTACTTTGGTGGTTGAATTACTCCATGGTCCCGGTGCGTCCTTGATGTTGATGAAAAAAGACACCTGAAACAAAGAGGTTGTTAGTCTACCAAAATCCTATCATGGTCTCTGTAACTTCACTTCTATCCCTAAGGCCATGTTTTCCAACTGCTGGTCCTTCTTCTTGGTGTCCCACTTCTGCATTGCAATTGCCACACAGCAAAATGTGACGGGGAGTTGCCTTCTCAACGTAGAGCTGGCCATGATGATGGGCACATAGCAAAGCTTCCACGACCTTCATGCGCTGATGAGCCATGACACAAAATGAGAAAAAAAATCTGGAAATATCCATTAACAGTTAGAAAGCAGAATGCACAAATATGAATCTGGGAAAATGGAAGGTATCAAAAATGAAGTGGAACTCACAAAGATTGATATCCTAGACATTAGTGAGCTAAAGTGGACTATTGTCGCTCATTTTGAATCAGATAATCAAACCGTTTACAATGCCAGGAATGACAAATTCAAGAATGGCATCACTTTCACCATCAAAAAGAACATTCAAGCCCTATCTTGAAGGACAGTGTTGTCCGAGGGCCTTCCAACCTGACAGGTTCATCTTCAAGGGTGATATCTGACAACCTTCCGATACTGTACACAAGGCTTTTAATGGCTACGTCCTCAGTAGACAGCCTAGTCCTTCTTCATAGTCTGTTCTTAATCTGTGCACATGAACCTCACCAGGTGGAATGCACAGGAATCAAATTGACTACATGTGTGGGGAAATACAACGGAGAAGCTCAATATCATCGACCAAAATGAGGCCAGGGATGACAGGGGAACAATTGTTCAGGATGATGTTGAAGATCTTTTAAACAAGTCTATGATAGGCAAAATATAACCTTGAGCATATCCCACCTGAATTTTGAGCAAATCCCAAGAAAATATTTGATACATTGAGCACTAATTATACAAGAACTGGTGATCTCATGTCAAGTGGATCTTGGCTGAAAGCTGAGATTTTCGAAAAATGTTTGCTCCCGAGATGATCGCAGAAAATAAAATGGGTACTATAAGTAAATGTAGTGAAGAAAGCTGATAGTGCCCAGCTATTAAAAGATATAGCCTATGGGGTCTTAACAGCTTAAAGATAAATAAGCAGCCATATAGCAGGGAGGCAATAAAGCCCACATGGAAGAAGCACATCAGCCTGTGTGATCACAAGGTGTCGATGGGATCGGGTATCAGGCATCAAAGGTCCAGAATAAGAAATCATATCAACGTGAACGGGGGAGAGGGGGACGGAGTGAAGACTCAAAGCCCATCTGTAGACAATTGCACATCACCTCACAGAAGGGCCACAGGGAAGGCGCGAGCCAGCTCAGGCACAGTATAGCACCTGTGAAACACACAACATTTCTCTAGTTCTTTAATGCTTCCTCCCCCACCACCACTATCATGAGCCCCCAATAAAATGATTTTTTTTTAAAGAAAAGTAAGATTTGCTTCTCAATTGTAGCAGAACTAAGGAACTGAAATACTCCTTGAACTCTGGACAAGAAGACCCTGTTGGGAGAAAAAGTAGACAATCACTGTCCCAAGGTAGGAAATTAGTGGTTGTTGGACTTTGGGTGGGTTTGGTCCTGTTGCTTCGAGGGTGCCCAATGCAGGACGACCTGAGGCCAATTGATGTTTTCACGTTCTCTCTGCCTTTTTGTGACATGTATTTGTCTACCAGAAATGTGCTGACTTAGAAAATGAGTGTAACTGAAAGTATTTTCATATATCCAACCCTCACATTACCCAAGTGAAAAGATGTACAACTTAATAGTTCATGTGTTGGAGTCCATAAGATGCCCTATACATGTATAAAATCCTTCACTCAACAGTGTTTTACCATTAACTACAATAATGTTACTAGCAATTGGATTACCTTAAGTCCCATGGGGATGATCTATGATGTACTACAATAAAATAATAAGGATGCCCTCAAGCATGAGCCAGGGACACATAGAAGCCATATAGTTATATGGATTGAATTTTGATTTTTCACTTGATAATAGTATAAGAACAATTAATTCTGTGACAAGAACCTATCCAATACTCATCCTCCTGGGAAGATCACTGAAGGAATGAATGCCTGCTGTCAGGGAAAAAAAATGGGGGGCCATAAAGGCTTGTCTTAAAACAAGCAGTCACCTAACTGAGGAGTCAGCTAAGTCTACACAGAAGAAACACGCCAGCGTGGGTGATCCAAGGATTGTAAGCAATAAAATCTAAACCCAGAGGAGGGAATGGTACCAGTGCCTAAATTCTAAACCCTCAGTTTACAGAAAACTATGGATGATGGTGGAAGTCTAAAATCCACTTGCAGGGTCCCTGTGTGGATTGAGTTCCTGGTGGATCCCCACTGTCCATAGACTATAAATGTGAACAGTCCTGATATCAAACAAAGAGCATTGTAAATTACCGTATATACTCGAATATAAGCCGACCTGAGTATAAGCCGAGGTATCTAATTATTACCTGGAAAACCAGAAAAACTGATTGACTCGAGTATAAGCCTAGGGTGGAAAATGCAGAAGCTATTGGTGAGTTTCAATAATCAAAACAAATGAAAATAAAATTACTAAAAATTGAGACATCAGTGGGGTAATATATTTAAATATTTATTTTAAATTAGAAACATAAGCAAAAGGACAAGTCATTTAACATTAGTAAACCAGCACAGTAAGTGGAAAATAGGTTCAATAAAAACAATAAGGTATCAACAATGATACCTTAAGAGTACTATTCCCTGAGCTCAATCAGCAACCAAGCTAAAATGTAAAGAGCTAAAATCCTTCAAAACTGGATTCCTCATCATCATCCATATCCCAATGCAGAGCTTCAGCTGGTGTGAGATCATCATAGACACTGTCCTCACTGAGATCGCCGTCATCACCATCACTGCTGTCATTTTCATACAAAGCGCAGTCTTCACTGCCATCCACAGCATTACTAATACTACATTTCTGGAAGGCACGTCGCACCATGTCTTCTGGAATGTCTTCCCATGCATCTCGAACCCACTTTGCTATTAGCTCTATGTCAGGCTTCATGAGATTTCCTGTTTCATATGTATTCCCACCAGGAAGGGTAGATCTATGAAGATAGTGATGGAAACAATAATGACCGAGGGGCACAGAAAGGAGAGTAGGGAAAATGGAGAGTCCATGCCAATAGGTACAAGAAGGAAGAAAATATTCCAAAGTTGATTGTGATGATGTTTGCACACCCTTCTTAATATGATTGAATACTGATTTGTATGACATGTTCATTTTAGCTGGAGAAAACTAATTTTTTTAAAGAAGGCTGTTTATTTGTGTTATATTGACTATGCAAAGGTTTAGACTGTGTGGATCACAACAGATTACGGGTACTCTTGAAAAGATTGAGAATTCCAGAACACTACATGGTGCTCATGGGAAACCTGTACATGGACCAAGAGGCAGTCCTTCTGATGGAACAGGGAATCCTGCATGATTAAAAATCAGAAATTGTGTGTATCAGCACTATATCCTTTTACCATACGTATTCAATCTGTATGAAAGCAAATAATCAGAAAATCTAGATTATATGAAAAATAATGTGGCACCAGGATCAGAGAAAGGCTTATTAACAACCTGTGATGTGCAGGAGACACAGCCTTGCTCAAAGTGATGAAGACTTGAAGCACTTCTTGATGAAGATCAAGGCCTGCAGCCTTCAGTGTGGATTATGACTCAATGTTAAGAAAACCAAAATCCAACACCAATCCACACAGGTTCTCCAGCACCCAGGGCTGCATCAAGGTAGGTTCATGTGGCTTCTCCTTGGGGATGTCTTGCAGGAAGTCAGCCTTTCAAGTTGAAGCAGAGAACTGCTAAGGCAGCTGCAACCTGGTCCGACCATCACAAAGCAAGAGACCCGAGAACTAGAAAGGCGAGGCTCACCGAGCCATTTATCCCTCCACCCTTCAATTAGTTCTACATATGTTTATCAGCCAGGTTGGCACAATAAACCAACTACCTCAATCCACCCCTTGCCAACCTGGCACCTGTACATAATTCTTTAGCTTCATAATTTCAATTAAGTAATGTCTACACTTAATCCTATAATCCTGTAAATATGTTCCTCCACCCATGAAAGTTTGTAAACCAACCACTTCATGCCTTTCCCCCCCAATTTTGAGCATCCAATTTATATACTGCCCACTTACATCAACCCAGTTCTCTGAGAAGACAATCATTTTCTGACATGAAGAGTCTTCATTCCAGTTGGAACCTTGTGAAGTCTGCATCCATAAGCAAAGTCACATCAGGACAGGCCATCCATGAAGTCAGCAACAATTACCTCACAGGTGTGTGAAAGTTTGGCAAAGAAGAATTGTTGCAATTTAATTATGCTGCTGGCGAAGGAAACTGGAAGCACCACGGAGTGCCAGAAGAACAGATCTGTCTTTGAAAAAGCACAGCTAGAGTGCTCCCTAGAAGCAAGGGTGACAAGACTTCATCTCATGGCCTTTGGACATGTTATCAGGAGAGAGCAGTCCCTGAAAAAGGACATCGTGCTAGTAAAGTGCAGGGTCAGCAAAAAAAGAGGAAGAAAACTGAGGACATGGAGTGGCTGCGACAATGAGCATACAATGATTGTGAGGGTGCCGCAGGACTGGTCAGGCGCTCTATTCTGTTGTACATAGGGTTGTTATTAGTTGGAACCAACTCAGCAGCACTAACAACAAGAATGTCCTTGTAAAAGACTGATGGAGTAAGGACTAAAAGTGCCTTAGATCACGATACCCAATCCTAATCTCTGACCCCCAGCGTGATGCTTCTTTTAGTGTGTGTCGGCTTGAATAGGCTATGCGTCTCAGTGGTTTGCCAGATACTAAACTGGTTGCTATTCCATGATGTGATGTGATGTAATCATACTCCATGAGATTATCTAGTGTGACCACCCAATTAGTTTGAAAGGGAGTTTCCTTCAGGGGGCTGCCTCCAGAATTTTAATTCTCACTGTCTCCCATTTCTGCTCTCTTCCTGCCTCTGACCTCAGGTGCTGGGACATAAGCCTACAGAAGTCTTCCACGCTTCCTGGCCAGTCGATCCGGAGGGGTAGGTTTATAGGGGTCTCTGGCCTGCCACCTGAACTGCAAATCCCTCTAAATAAATCTTTCTCTATATCTAGACACATACAGGCACAGACAGTCCTCAGGTTATAAACTCGATCTGCTCCTAACTGTGTCCTTAGTATTTAAGTCGATGTATAGGTAAGTCAGAACCGGGGCATGCAGTTCTTTTCAGCCATACTTTAGTACAAGAAAAGGCTCAATCTTTTCAATGATTTAAAAGCTATAAAGCTCAGCAAGTGGAGGTGACTGTGATAAAGAATTTGTTGTGTGTAGGGGTTAGTTAAACATTTCTAAGTGAGGGCAGATTTACATAGCATTAAAGGGCAAGTAGGAAATGTCCATATATCAGACTTTTATAACCCAGGGACTGTGTGTGTGTGTGTGTGTGTGTGTGTGTGTTATGTAGTGTGTGGTTGTGTGGTTTGTACACACACAAGAAGACCTCAAAAAAAATTCCTGGAACTAATTTCACTCAGCATAATGTTCTCCAGAATGGTCTATACTATGAGGTGATTTGTGGTTTCATCGTTATTTTTTAGCAATGCATAGGAATTCCATTTTTATGTGAGACCACTGTTATAAGGGGGGGTGTACAGCAAAGACTTTCATGCCAAAGGGAACAGATCTTGGAGGTTTAGGGGGGTGGGGCAAGGAACAGAAATCAAAGGGGGGAGGGGAAGCTATTTGAGGGGTTTGATAAGTAGTTTAAATTGCTGAATACAAACTCGATGACCTTAGGGGCCAGCCCCAATCCCAACTATCTGGAAAGCACCCCTCCCGTCAGAAGAATTCACTTCAGAGGATAGCACTGAAGATGCAGCTCAGGGAGAGGGACCATATCTGATCAGAGTACATGGGAGCAAATATAGGGGGAGGAAGAGAGAGTGGAGCACATCCTGACCCACCAAAACCCTGAGGACAATGTTCCTGTGCTATTTGAGGGCTCTTATTTATGTTGAAATGTATACATGTGCTTGACACAATGGATGGATGGATGGATTGTGATGAGTTGTACAAGCCCACAATAAAATGATTTTTTTAAATCGATGACCTGAAGTAAGACTACCACCTAATTCATAATTTTTTAAGTGTTAAATTAAAAATCTTGTGGGAAAATTGAATTAAAAGAGTGGAACTTTTCCAGGAACTTTCTGAAAGCCCCTCATACATACATCTCCCTGGTTTTAATCCATTTGAGAACTCAAACTAAATAACCCAGTAGCCATTGTGACAGCATCTTCCAGTCTTCTATAATGTATTTATGAGCAAATATGTTCATTTTGTGGGGCTTTCAACATAAATAAAAGTCCCTGGATAGCATAGTTAAACATTCCTCTAGTAACCAAGAGGTTAACAGTTCAAACTCACCCTTTGGAAACTTCAAACCTTTATTTAGCCATTTCCCTTTTCATGGACATTTAGGTTGCTTCCATGTTGATCCAAGTTTCCGTAGCAGAATCCTAATCAAAAGGGGGGAAATGCAAAACAAAAGTTCAAATTCTCATAGCCTCCAGACTTCCCGAAGCTATAAAGGCTGGATGGGCCTCTGAAATGATTTCCCAGGGGGTAATCTTTAAACCTTAAACCACCAATATCACCTGAAGTCGTCTTAAAACCAAGCATATATTTATCTTCCCTAGTAAAGAATGCCTGCCTTCCGCACCATACTGTATTAAGCACTATGTGGGATTAATCAACAAGAGCAACTCGAAAGGTTAGATAGGAACCTTAGAGGGCAGTGGGTTCGTGATATTGAGGGAATAAGGACTCAGGAAGGGGAAGTGAGAATTACTCAAAGCATATGGTCGGTGTCACTGCTGTGGACGGGGTGGATGTTCTGCTGTGCGTATTCTCGACCGCGAAAACAAGTTGGTTTTTCGGCCGTCCTTACTTCGCAGAGGAAGCGCTGCTCCGAGGGGGCCCGCTCCAGCACACAGTAAATCGAGGCAGCGCTGGTGGGGGCGGGGGGGGGGGGCGGGAAGCACAGAGACTCTCGCAGAGACACCTTGGCAGCACTGCGCACCTTGTAGATCATTTGCCCGGCGAGGGGCCTGCTACCGGGCACACAGTAGGAGCTCGGGACCTTTTCCTGTAGAATCCCCGACCCACCCAGCCAGGCCAGGGCAGCAAGATGTGCCCGCCAGTGGGACCAGCATCCCACCCTAAAAGCCCTGCCAGGAGGGGGGTGGATTTGCCCTGGGCTGAACTCCATGCTCCTCTGGAGGGTTAGCAAGGGCTTAGCAGACTCTTGCGATGGCGCCGGAGACTCTTCATTAAGCTTTAGGGGTGATCCTGATTGTGTCAGGGAGTCTTTCTCTAACCTGGGTGAGAAGAAATCACATGCACAGAAAGGGGGGCGGGAGGGGGGGGCGGAGCACCCTAACAAGCTGTCATGGTGCCGCTGTTTTCATCCTCCATCACAGCCGGGCTTGGCGGTGAGAAGTGACCGCTCAGAACCTCTGAGCCGAATGCCAGCGCTGGAAGGCCAAATAGTCACTCAGGCCCACGGATGGGGTGGCCCAGAGAAGATGAGTGACAAACCCACCCCCCAAGTCCCCCACCCTCCAAACCAGGACTCTTGGCATGCCAGCCAGAAGGATGTTGATCCCACTCTGGGGCCTCCACACTGAACCTCAGCTTGACACCCCTGCCCCGGGGATGACGATGCCATGCCGGCCGGCCCCAGGGGGGGCAGGTGCTAAAAGCTCTGTTGCCTCCTAGTGGCCAGGTCAACGCTGAGCGCAGAATGACAATCGGAGGCAAAGGGGTGGGGTGGGGGGGGTGGGGGACCAGCAGGCTCCATCTTCACCCGCATCAAAGTAACAAAAGAGATCTTGGGACTCGAAGCTCTCTTTTCTCTCTACCACCTCCATGTCCATCTTCTTCCGTCTCAGAGGGTACCATTTTGTTCATCTATTCTATACATAGGACCCTGACAAGCATGGTGTTATAGAGCAAAGGGTCAGCAGTTCGAAGCCACCAGCTGCTCCAAGGGAGAAAGATGAGGTTTTCTACACACATAACACGTCACGCGCGTCACCTGAACCGTTCTGCCCTAGGGCATTGGGTTTGAGTTTCTTCCGTAC
This sequence comes from Tenrec ecaudatus, assembly GCF_050624435.1. Lineage (NCBI taxonomy): Eukaryota > Metazoa > Chordata > Mammalia > Afrosoricida > Tenrecidae > Tenrec > Tenrec ecaudatus. The sequence goes on along the minus strand of NC_134535.1, from coordinate 15,236,273 downwards.
ATACTTCCTGAGCACCACCGCGGACTTGCTGCTGGAGCTGGGGAAATAAAGAGCTGTCCTTCCTTCCATAACGAGGCACGGAACACTCCCACTCTGCTCCAGACGCTGGGTTGCAAAGAGGCAAGAAAGGCCTGAACTTGGGGGGGCCACTGTCGGATGAGGGAGTGTGGCAAGCAATCATCGGACACCTCTTCCCTCCAGAGCCTGGAGCAAACCGTGCACACTTCATAGGGAGTTTCGCTCCGTGCCCAAGGGGCTCAGGGGCGAAGAAGTCCACTCTAAGGAGAGAGGGGAGAAAGGAGCCCAGGGGAGCTTGAGGGCAGCAAGGGTGCTGTTGGTGCGACACCCAGAAGGGGAAGGAGTTCTCTCTCATGCCCATTGCCCAGCAAATTCCCCACCACTCGGTGGTGCTGAGTCAACACTTGGGGACCACGTTAGCATAGCAATGAAAATGTGCCTGGCTAGATGGGCTGGGGGCAGACAGAGGGGAGAGGGGGTGGCGCTGGGCAGGCGCCGGCAGCCAGGAAAAAGGAAGAAAGAAAGAAATTGCCCCAGATGTGTTCGCCCTCCCCAAGCTGACATCTGTTCTGATCGGAAAGTTAATTATGGTATTTGGATGTTTTATTTTCCATCCTGCTTAATAATTACAACAGAACCCAAAGTGTGAGATAACACTGAATCATTATAAAATGAGATTTAATGATTCTCCCCACTCGCAGAAATGCACAGGCTTCGGAGAAAACACATGCTTTCCAGGAGCCATGGGCAAAGCAGGTGTCTCGCCGCCCCTCCCGTCCCTCAGAGGCTGTGTGCGCAGGGCGGGGGTGGCGACTTCCCCAGTTTGCACGCATGCGTGCGCAGGGGGCCACCATTGCATGCAGCTACCGACTACATCGAAGCCCTGGTGGCACAATGGTTAAGCGCTCGGTTGCTAATCAGAAGGTTGAAGGTTGGCGGGTTGAACCAACGCAGAGACCTGGTGATCTGCTCCTGAGACAAGGACGGCCTAGAAAAGCCAATGCCCCCTGGGAGGGCTATGGGTTGACCAGACTTGATGGCACCCAACAACTATTGTATCCGTGGGAACCCAAGAAATGATCCACTGGGGCCTGGCCATCCGGACTGGAGAATGATTCATTCGGTCATTCATTCGCTCACCAGACAGGGAGTGAGTGCCAACTCTAGGCCAAGGGTGCTCCAAATGGTCCATTGCTCAGCTACTGACTGAAAGGTTAGCAGTTCAAATCGACCCACAGGTCTCTTGGAAGAAAGGCCTACCGATCAGTCCTTGACAACCCTACAGAGTACAGTTCTGCTGTCACACACACACACAGGCCACCACTAGACGGGCAGAGCCCGAGGGACCGTCACTGCTTTGGTTTTACTCTCTCACGGATCAGTCTTTCCTAGGTCTTGGGGTGACCAGAAGGGCAAAACAGACAAGATCTCATCCCCAAGTGGGGATTAGATGTTAGCAGGGAGAGGCCGCCAGCAAAGTCAGAGAAGTGAGGCCTCCGACGATGAGGAGGGCTGGGCAGCGGATTTAAGTAAGGGGCTGTGTAAGACCGTAGCTCGGTGCCCATTTGAGACTGGGTGGCCAATGGCAGGCACTCTGAGGAGGGGACCCTGCAGTCAAAGTCTGCAGGCGAAGAAAGATCTAAGAAGCAAGTGCAGGGAACCTCCGGAGCGAAGGCCCTCAGGTGAGACTCGAGGACAGCAAGGAGGGGAATGAACCAGGGAAGGCGGAAGGACAGGCATTGGGGGGTGAGTCTTGTAGATCAGGTCAGGGAGATGGAATGTATTCTAAGGGGACAGGGAGAGCTCATCTCGAAAACTCCAACTCCCTGACATGCAGTCAATTCTGACTCACAGAGACCTGGTGCAGTGGGTCACTAGTTAGGCTGCTAACTGCAAGGTCAGCAGTTCCAAACCACCAGCTACTCTTTTGGAGAAAGATGAGGCTTTCTATTCCCGTAAAGTATGGGAGCGTCAGAAATCCACAGGGGCAGTTCTATGGTGCCCTACAGGGTCACGAGGGGTCTGGGGGAGGTAGGGGTAACATCACTTGATTTTTTTTTAATATCACTCTGCTTGCTGTGTGGAGACTGACGCCTCATCTTTCTCCCACAGAGTAGCTGGTGGTTTGACTGCTGATTGTGCGGTTAGCAGCCTAACTCACCAGCCACCACAGCAGCTCTCTAAGTCAGAATGGACTGCGTGCCTGAGAGTTGGCGTTTTTTGAGACAAGATGGGAAGTTACCCCCAGAGAGAGGCACAATGGCAAAGTCAGTGTGGTCTGTTATGAGCTGCAGAATTATCCTTCTCTCCCCTTAACGCCCCCGGTCTCCTCTGGCACCTGCTTCATACAGCGCTGTGCAGCTCTTCCATTGTAATGACATTTTATTTTGATTTTCATCTTAGAGAGAGGGAGAGAGAGGTATGTATGGATTGAATTGTGCCTCCCCCAGCCAAAAAAAAAAATCCTGTTTTAATGTCCTAGCCCTTCCCTCTTCCCCCACCCCGCCCCCGCCCCTCACTGGGAATTTGACATCTGTTTGGATACAAGGTTTTTATTTTTCTGTGCTAATGGAGCCCTAAGGGACTAGGGGAAATCCTAAAGTTAACCCCTTCAAGGCGGCGGTATAGGGAGAAGTGGTTCCACGGCTTGATGGAATGCTACACTTTCGCACGGAAGATGGAGGCTGTGCATTTGCTCTGAGGATCAGAGACCTAGCTGGTAGTAGGGGATGGGCCCTGAGGACCGCTGCAGGGCTCCTTTCTATTCACTGTGGACGTCTCCCTCGCCAGCTGAGAGAGATCATACAGGAAATCGAAGCCAACACTCTTGCAGTCAACAGCCCTTTCCTGAAGTCAAATGAACCCTGATGGTGCATGGTTACACAGTGGGCTGCGATCCTCAAGACCAGCCGTTCAAAACCACCAGCCACGCTACGGGAGAAAGATGGGGCTTTCTACTCCCATAGAGTTACAGGCTAGGAAACTCACAGGGCCAGTTCTACCCTGTCCTACAGGGTCACTGTGTTGTGAGTCGGCATCCACTTGATGGCAGTGAATTTTCCTGACTTCAAGGAGTGCTGGGGGCACAGGATGGGAGGCACTGGGCTGCGAACCAGAAGAGAGTTCAAACCTACCAGGGGCTCTTCAAGAGAAAGATGAGGCTGGCTGCTCCCACTCAGTCTTATGCAGGCTCAGAAACTCTCTTTAGGCTCACTGAGTCAGCATCGACTTGATGGCGGTGAGTTTGCCTGACTTCAAGGGCTCCCTCTCCACCCCTCCACCTTTCCCTTCTGCTTCTCAACAAGCCGTGGGTCTCAGGGGCTCACAGCTGCCCACCCACCCACCTGTACAGCAAACACCTTCTTTCCCTCCCCCCAACTCACACACACAAAAAATTCTAGATGTTTTCTGCTAAACTCTGGCAGTCTTGCCAAGTAAGTGTTAGACTGCGGACCACAAGGTCAGTGGTTCAAGCCCACTAGCCCCCTCCAAAGGGGAAAGACAAGGCTTTCTGCTCCCATAAAGAGCTACAAGCTCGGAAACCCTATATAGGGTCGCTATGAGACAGATTGGACTCGATGGCAGTGGGTTTGGGTTTCGGGGGCTTTATTTTTTGTTTTGGAAACTTCCACCAAACTAGAAGGAAACCTTGCCATTACCTGAGACCAGATAAGGGCTACCCTGGAGAGTAGGTGGAAGAGGTGGGGGAGCATAGGAACCAACTTTGTAACCCAAATCCCTGGAGTAAGATTCCAAGCCAGCGGCTCCCAGACAGGGCCAGCTTGACTCCTCTGTGTCTCAGTGTAGACCATAGCAACCTGCAGGGTGATTCTGTCCAGCTTAGAACATGTCAACACAGCAGAAACCCCTTCTCTGAACTCCTCACAGGGCAAATCTCTCCTCAGGATCTGTGTGACTTTTTGAAAACATCCCAGAGCCCTGGTAGTTGGGGGGTGGGATGGGATGTGTGGGTCCTGATGGTGGGGATACTGTTTGATGTCCAAGATATGACTTTCCTTTGTGGCTTTAATCCTGGCTAGCTGGGGTGACATTCTTCAGTGCCCAGATGTCCCCACTGTCCCATTTAGACCCAGGCAACACCCCCACCTAGTGGCTCCTTTCTCCTCTCTCTGAAGAGTGGGAGAAAATTCAGATGTCTCTTGTATGCCTGAGTCAGGAGCCACCTAGAAACCTGTGTAAAATAAGAGTCTTATCCAGCAGGTCAGGGGCGAGGTCTCAGAGTCTGCATGTCTGAGGGTTCCCAAGAGATGTGACACCTGCAGACCTCAGAACCTTCCTTGAAGGACAAGGAAGATGAGATGTGTGGGCAGGGCTGAGCTACAGCAAGGGCGCTGGAACTCATCCGCAGAAGGAATCGATGCCTGTGCTGTTATGTGGTCCAGATGCCCAACTAGAAAGAGTTAAACACGAACAAAAGGCTGCTGGTGTTCCAAGAAATGGCAGGTGTGGACAGAATGCCTATCAGGTGCCACACACCCAGGGCCAGGTGTTGGGCATGTTCAGAGTGGTAGCTCCCCAAAGCAGTGACCATCCAATTGATTTGGACTCATGATAACGCCAGGTATATCAGACCAGCATTGTCCTCCGCAGGGCTTTCAATGGCTGAAATTTTAGTAGATTGCCAGGCCTTTCTGCCTAGGCACCTCTAGGTACACTTGACCTCCAGCCTTTCGGTTATTAACAAAGCACATTAGCCATTGGCACCCTGCGCACTGCTTAATTCATTATGCCACCAAGATTTCCACATGGGCTTGAGGAGTGGTCAAAACTGATTCCCCAAAGTCCTTAGTGACAATTTCCAGGATGAGGGTGGGGGCAGTTTGGAAAAGCAGATACCTACACTTTATCCTGGATTATGAACTAGAGTTCCAAAGGTTTTCATTGCTGGGGGGGGGGGGGTACTGAGTAATTTTTTGTCCCTGAAAAGGGCATTGTTGTGTGAGGTGCCATCAAGTCAGTTCCGACCCATAGCAACCCTATGCACAACAGAACACTTCCCTGTCCTGTGCCTTCCTCACAGTTGTCCCCAGAGCTCAGCCCAGAGCCTGCCACACTGTGGAAACTAACAGATATCCCATTTGTGAGTTAGTAAGATGAAGGAAAAGCAACTCTGAAGGATGAAGAAAGCCCAAAATCACAGCCTGGAAAAAATGGTGGTGTCACTGTGGCCCTGCAGCGTCAGCTGCACCAGAGCCCATGGACCCAGCATCTGCCTTGTAAGCCAAGCTCCCGTGTGACTCCCAGGTGTCACTGAACGTGTGGGAAGCTCTGCCAAGGACAATCTCGCCGAGTCAATGCCCATGTATAGCAACCTCATAGGACAGAGCAGGACTGCCCCCTTTGCGTTTGTGAAACTTTAAAACCTTTACAGGAGAAGACAGCCTCGTCTTTCTCTCATGGAGCCCCCAGTGGCTTCAAACTGCTGACCTTGTGATTAGAAGCTCAATGTGTAATCCTCTATGCTGTATGGTGCATTCAAAAAATAAACCAGGTACTGCCAGCCCATGGCCTCGTGTGTCAGAGAAGAGCTGTGCCCCAAACAGTCACTGGCCGATGATCCCGAAGTAACTTGCCTGGACTTTCTTCAGAGTCCCCTCTGGGTGCACTAGAACACCCAACCTTGCAGTCCGCAGCCAGGCACATTGAGTTAGTTAGTTTATTGTGCCAACCTGGCTGATAAACACATGTGGGTTTAATTGAAGAGTAGAGAGATAAATGGCTGGGTGAGCCTTGCTTTTCTAGTTCTCGGGTCTCTTGCTTTGTGGTGGTCGCACCAGGGTGCAGCTGCCTTAGCCAGTTCCCTGCTTCAGCTTGCAAGGCTGGCTTCCTGCAAGACATCCCTGAGGAGAAGCCACATGGACCTACCCCGATGCAACCCTGGGTGCTGGAGCAGCAGCGTGGAGACCAGCGCTGAGATGATTACACGTTCACTGACCCGGCTTTCCTCCTGCAGTCGGCATCATTGCATCTGTTTTGTGAGATGGAGGAAGACTTTGTGAACTGGTGTTGGACACATGGGTTAATGCGTTAACGTTGGACTTGTGGGCTTAGGAAGCACTGGGTTGGGATGTTTTCTTGATGCACACTTCACCTTTATACAAAGCTCTCTCTTCTACATGAGTTTCTGTGGATTTGTTTCTCTAAAGGACCCAGACGAACACACGCATTAACCATGTGCACCACCCAGGGCCTCCTTACTCGCTGTTGTTGGGTGCCATCGAGCTGGTTCCAACCCATAGCGACCCTGTGTCCAACAGAAGGAAAGACCACCGGTCCGTACCATCCTCACCGCTGTCACCCTGCGCGAGCCCACTGGGGCAGCCAGTGTGGTGGTCCATCTTATGGAGGGTCTTCCTCACATATTATCACTGTCTGCTAAAGCCACTTTCCCCTCCCCTGGTGCCTTCTGGAAAACTGGGAGGCAAGGACTCACGAACAAGTTCCCCGCATCCAGGACGGAGCTTGCTGGGCCTCATTCTGAGAACAGAGGAACCACTCCCATCCCCCACCCCCGACTTCTCAGCACTGCAAAGACTTCCAAGAAAGATACACAGAGTTTAGTTCTGGTCGAAGAGTCTCCACTCGTCTAAGAAGGCGATCAATAATGGCACAGAGAAATCGATACTGTGAGAGATCCATCTAGGTGTGTATTTATGGAGTGCGGATCCCAGGGTGCCGGAGGCTGCGTCCCAGAGATCCTGATCTCCTTTCCAAGAATTATGGGATGTCTTTTGTCTCTGCTCGATTGCACCCTGGAGTTACAGAGCCATTTAGAGATGAATTGGCTCATTTTTCTCCCTCCCCCTGCTTCCCCTGATGGGTCGCCCAGGCTGAGGTGTTATTAAAGGGACAGAGAGGGCACCTCACCTGCTCCATCTGGCCCGTGTGTGACTTTGTCAGCCTCCCTCTGTCACCAGCAGACCCCAGAGATTTAACTCCTCCTCAGAAATGAAATCCATTGGATGGTGTCAGATACAGAAAAATAATAATAATTAGTATAGTAACAAGGATTCATGGAGGGACGGTGGGGATAAAAGGGAGCTGATACCTCAAGAGTGTATGAAGAAAGAAAATGTTTTGAAAGTGATGGTGGCAACAATTGTACAATCATGCTTGATCTAATTCAACTATGGCTGGTTATAATATCTGTAAGAGCCCCCAATAAAAATTGTGGTGGGGAATTGAGGGTGAAAAATTAAGAGATGGGTGTTTTATTTTATTTCAAGAACTATTTCCCACGCCCACCCCCTTGGAGAGAGAAGATGACTTTTCTTTCCTAAAAAATAAAGAAGAAAAAGAGACTCCATACTTCCCATCCCTAACTATGACTTTATATCCGATAACTCCATGGGGAGGCTGAGCAGCAATTTGAAGTTTATTTATCCCCAAATCAACAAAACCACCTGCTACAGTCACAGCAAGAGTGGGATTGTGATGCTTCACCTTTCAAAGGAGCCCCTGGGGGAGCGGTGGGTTGATCCATGAGCTGCTGACCGAAGCCGTGGGACGGCCCGATCCACAGCTCTGAGGAAGAAGGGCGAGGCTGGCTGCTCCCATATCGACTCTCGACCTCGGAAACCCTTGGGCAGTTCTAGTCTGCCCTCTAAGGTCATTGTGAGCCCCGAACTGACTCAACGGCAGTCGGTTGGGTATGGGTTCAAACTCTTCTTGGCCTCAGTTTCTCCACCTGCGAAGATGGTGATCCCAACTGCTAAGGTTACTTCAAGGAAAATGCTTTCTAGAGAGGAAAGAGTTAATCCTTTACACTCACCTCTGAAGTAGGATTGGGACAGCTGTATCAGCTGCTCTTGAGTTGGCTCTATCTCACGGTGACCTTAAGGACAGCAGAACAAAAGGTTACTGTGGGTTTTATGTAATCACATGTCAACTTGAGGATATTATGAGTGAATGGGGTGGAGTCTAGCCTGTCAATCAGGTCATAACCAAAGATGCCCCTCTCTAAGCACGGTCTTCTTACTAGGATTCTGGGAACTTCTTGTTTTTCTCCCTGGAGGAGTGTCTCTCTCTCTCTCTCTCTCTCTCTCTCTCTCTCTCTCTCTCTCTCTCTCTCTCTCTCTCTCACTCTCTCTCCGACCCCTACTTTCAGCTTCACATTCCTGTTGACAAGACACGTGGAGCCACATGGATGGCAGCCAGAGCCCTGGAGTTGCATCCACCATACACAGGACCCACAGGACTTTCCACCCCCCGGCTGGTCATCTTCCTGCAGTCCGCATCAATGCGTGTGCTGCATGTCTGAAGAGGAAGCCATGGGCTAATATTAGACTTATGGCCTAATATCAAACGTATGGGCTTGCTCTGGACTGCGCTGGGATGTTTTCTCAATATATAACCACTATTTGATATAAAGCTCTTTCCTATACAAAAACATCTCTTTCTCTAGTTTACCCAAACTAACACAGTTGCCCAGCCCTGCTCCATCTGCAGGCTTTTGCTGCGGTGGAGGCTATTGTACCAATCCATCACATTGAGGACTGCCCTCGCCCTCACTGACCTTCCACTTTAACAGCTACGATGCCTTGGTCTACTGATTGGTTCTTCCTGGAAAGTGAGCTGATGTCTCCCTATCCTTGTTTCTCAGGAGCCTCATGTTGCCTTTCTTCTGCAAGTAATAGGTTCACTCTCTGGTAGTCCATGACATCTTTAATAGTCTTTGCTGACACCACAATTCAAACGCTTCAAGTTTTCTCCGGTCTTGTGTCCAGCTTGCACATGCCTGTGAGACACTGGAAAGGACCATGACTGTCTGCTATCTGGTGAATTCTTACATAACTCAAGCTGGACTGAGGAAGTCCGGGTGACTTATCACAGGAAGTGGCCTGTGCAGTGGGAAAGGCTTTGGCCCCTCCCACTTATTAGCTGTGGGCGGGACCTTGGTCACTTCATTGCATAGGATCTGCTCATCTTTGACATGAGGTTGACAATGAAGACCTGGCACAGGATGGTCTCGATGACTCTCCCTGCCATGGGGTCAATTCCGACTCATAGCAACTCTAAAGGACAGGGAAGAACTGCCCCTGTAACTCTCAATGGGAAGAGAAAGCCTCATCTTTCTCATGTTGAGCAGCTGGTGGTTTCAAACTGCTAGCCTTATGCTTAGGAGCCCAGTAACTCAGTAGGGTGAGTTCAATGAGATGGTATATTTTAAATCTCTCTAGGACAGTGATTCTTCCTAATGCCAACCTTTCTAATGTCACAACCCTTTCATAGAGTTCCTCATGTTGTGGTGACACACACCCCCCAACCATAAAATTATCTTTGTTGCTACTTCCTACCTATAATTTTGCTACTGTTATGAATCGGGTGACCCTTGTGAAAGGGTCGTTTGGCCTCCAAAGGGGTCGAGACCCACAGGTTGAGAACCACTGCTCTAAGACCCAGACTTAGAAGAGACAGTAAACCACTCACATTTAATCTCTGCAGGTCTGTCAGTGTTGTACAAATGAGGACCCCGAGGCATGCGTACAGCAAACCACTTGTGGTCACCCGGCCAGCCAGTGGCAGAACCCAGAAGAGAGCTCAGGGATGCATCTGGCCCTAGGAGGCAGGGAGATTACTGAGTACCACCAGCTCAACCCCAAAGGCATGCGTTGCCTTTCCGGATCATGAACCCTGTGTCCCCGCAGGTGTGTGATAGAATCAAGGTGGTGCTGGCCCAGAGATACGCTAGATGTTCATTGAGGCCTCACCCCCCTCTTGATAACCCTCTCCACATTGTCCTGTCCTCCCAGGCTGCTCTCCCACTGGAACAAAAGGCTCCCTGGCCCTCTGACTTCCTATTGGGGTCAGCCAATGGTGTGGCAGGAAAAGAGAGAAGTAGGAGGATTTATTCCCGGTACCCGCCCTGCCCAAGAGCCTAGGTGGCATAGTGATTGTGAGCTGGGCTGCGATCTGCAAGGTCAGCAATTCAAAGCCACCAACCGATGGCTTTGACAAAGACAGGGCTTTCTATTCCCATGAAGAGTTACAGTCTCGGAAACTCACAGGACAGTTCAACCCTGGTCACTACGGTCAGCATTGACTTGAGGGCAGTGAGTTTGAATGTCTCTCCCTGCCCAGACACACCGGTGTGCGATGGCTGTCTTCCTCAACCCAAGACCACAGCTCCTGGCGGACAGACCTCCAATGGAGAAGACCTCTTGAGTACACCTGCAACTCTCTCCAATGGCTCCCTCCACTGTCACTTCAGACCTTGGCCAGAGAGCATCCGGGAGTTGCCTTGAAGGTGACCTTCGCTCATGCTGATGCCTGTTAAGCAGCCGTTCTCCATGTCATGGCAGCCTGATGCACCACAGATCAGATGATGCCTGTTCCCGTGCCACCTCCACACCGCTGTCAGGTCGAGTGCATGGCAGTGACCGCTGTGTCCACCCCACTCCTCGAGGACCAACCTCATTCTTACTGGCCCTCCATTTTACCAAACACGATGCTGCCCTCTAGCCACTGGTCTTTTCTGGTGACCTGTCCAAAGCAAGCAAAGCAGCCCGTGTGCACTTCAATGCACGGGTTCTCCCTGGCTCAGAAGTGGATTGCCATACCTTTCTTCCTAGGCCGTCCTTGTTTGTAAACTCAGCCAAGACCTGTGCCCTGTGGATGATCCTGAGAATATTTGGAACGTTGGTAGTATAGCTTCCAGCAACACGCAACCCCCCAGAATACGACAACCTGGAAGATGAACAGGGAGAGTTCTAGTGACACTTCTGCAAACCGTCCTTTGAGTAAACTGCCCTCCATCACCCCCATTGGAGGAAGCCATCCACCTTCTGCTGAGGCCACAGTCAATGCTCATGGGAGCCAGCAGGCAAGAGATCAAAAGGCCCATTGCATTGTGTTCATCTGCAGCAAGCTACCTCTTTAGAGAGTTGAAAAGCAAGGACACCCCTTTGAGGAGTGGGGTGCGCCTGAGCCAAGTCCTGGTATTTCCAATCACACATGCGATTTTCACGTGCATGTGAATATGTTTGACATTCAATAAAAAGATCGAAGAGGAATTGGTGCATGTTAATGGTGGTGCTGGAGAAGAATATTCAAAATACCGTGAACTGCCAAAAGGACGAACAGATCTGTCTTAGAAATACAGTCAGAGTGCTCCTTAGAGGCAAGGATGGCCAGACTTCATCTGACAGACTTTTGACATGTCAGGAGAGACCAGTCCCTGGAGAAGGACATCACACTTGGCAAAGTGGCGGGGCAGCGAAAGAGAGGAAGGCCATCAAAGAGATGGATGGACACAGTGGCTGCAACAATGGGCTCCGACATAAGAACAATCGTGAAGATGGCACAGGAGTCCATTGTATGTTGTTCTGTTGGGTGTGGAGTCACAGTGAGTTGGAACTGACTTGACAGCACCTAACAACAACAGTATCCTGAGCATGCGTGGTCCTATGCACTGGGAGGGTTTGTGTATAGGGCTCCCATGCTTCTATATATTTGCACAAGCTTTTCTCTCATTCCAGATGGATGTTTTGAGCTCACTCTCTCTCTCTCTCTCTGCCTGGTAAACTCCTATTCACCCATCAACACCCAACTCAAATATCCTTTCCTTGGAAAATCCACAATCAATCAAACAAAAGCCCTCCATCCTCTCTAGCAGCAGTTGCCAACTGGGGGCACCAGGATCTAGGAGACTTGAGTGATTGCAAAGGTCCCTTGACCCAAATGCACACCCACCACCCACCCTCTAAAGCAGCGGTTCTCAACCTCTGGGTCACAACACCTTTGGGAGGAGAACGACCCTTTCACAGGGGTCACCCGATTCATACCAGTAGCAAACTTACAGTGATGAAGTAGCAATGCAAATAATGTTATGGTTGGGGGGTCACCACCACGTGAGGAACTGTATGAAAGGGTCGCGGCAGTAGGAAGGCTGAGGACCACTGCTCTGAAGGCTACATTAGTAAACTGCTCCACTACGTTCTACACACGCCTCCAGCTGCTCTTGTGATCAGTAAGATGTAAAATAATCTCGTGTTTCTGAATTCCTAATATCACCGTGGCATGTGTTTCTCTAGTCAGTACATACTAAAAATGCAGGGCCCACCCTCAGAGCAGTCTTAAAAATCATTTTTCCGGTCATTTATTTTGTACGTGTGCGTGTGCGTGTGTGTGTGTGTGTGTGTGTGTTTATTCTCACAGAAAGGTCTGAAGAACCCCACCTCACCAGTGAGCAGTTTTCCCTAGAGAGTGTGCATGTGTGGGAGGATCTCTATACATTGTGTGGTGGGATTGAATCTGGGGAGATGGATCGAGTTCCCCGCTCCCACTTTTGTGCCTGGTCTTAGGAAGGCGGCAGCAGGAAGAGTAGCACTGAAAAGCCCGAAGTGGCTGCTACAGGGTTGCAACACATGTGACAGAGGAGAGAGGAGGAAGCGGGGAGGGGTGGGAGTGGGCAACTCAGGTAGAATCAGAAAGAGGAGCCTGCCAAATGGAGCACAGGGAAATCTCTCTAGAGACCCTGGGGCTGAAATATGCAGAGGATGAGCTGTTCCCAAGTCTGAGCCCCACTGGCCCAGCTTCCACCACTGACCTTAACCTGAACTACCTACCACCCAATGCCATTATGATTCTGACTCATCATGACCCTATGGGACAAACTACAACTGCTCCATAAGGTTTCCAGGGCTATAAATCTTTATGGAACAAGACAGCCTTATCTTTCTCCAGTCGAGTGGCTGGTGGATTCAAACCATCAACCTTTTGGTTAGCAGCTCAATGCTTAATCCGTGATGCCACCAAGGCTCACTTAGCTTGAACTATCTGGTTGAAAATGAGGCTGAAGGGATCGCTGTGTACCTGATCATCTGAATGGGTTGAACAGAACCTGTGGGGAGAAAGGCCACTTCTATACTGAAAGAAAGATAAGTGAATGGAGTAGACGGAGGGGGTAAAGGAATAAGGGACAAAGAAAGAGAGAAGGGGGGAGATGTTCTAAATGATACTCCCAAAGCTACAGGGAGTGGGGTTGGAGAGTAAAGGATGTGTCTTTGTGACGTAGGGCTGCTGTAACAGAGATACCACCATGAGGATGCCTTTAACAGTCAAATTCATTCTGTTAAAATTCAGGATGCTAGGAGCTTGAAGTTGGGGGGTGAGGTGGAGGTGGCAGCTCTAGGGGAAGGCTGTCTCTCTGTGTGTTGGCTCTGGGGAATATCCTTGTCATTTTTCAACACCAGTGAGCCCCTGCATTCTTTGGAGATACATGTGTCTTGAAATCAATGTGCCACGGGGTCTTGGCGGTTCTCAGTGCAGGGAGTCTAGGGCTGAAGGATGGGCTCCGCTCCCAGTTCCTTCTTGCTGGTGCTAAGATCCTTCTCCCTGCTCACCTCTCTCTGCTTCTGTCTTATAAAAGTTGATATCATTCACACTGCCACCCATCCCACCCCCTGCCGGGGAAACTCTGCTTGCCTGGGATCAGGACTATGACCTAAGTGAGGATGTTACCTCCAACCCTATATCCCTTACAACTGACTGGCTGACCATGTCATGGAGGTGAGTACATCATTGAATCATTGCCAAATTACATCATTGCATAGCTGCCAAACCGCTGGAGGTCATGGCCCAACCAAGTTGACATGTATTTGCAGGGAACACAATTCAATCTATGATGGGGAGGAGAGTGTGACTTTCATGCTTTATGCATTCAAAATATACACACTTGCCTTGGGGACTAGTGATGTGTATCTGCTAGCTGCATAACAAAACTCCAAAATTGAGCAGATGGTCAAAAAACATGAGTTTCTTTAGCTCATGATCCTATGAGCTTTCTATTTTTTAGGCTTAGCTCAGCTGGGTGATTCTTCTGTCGTAACAAAGTGTTGTCATGTGTATGCTATCAGCTGCAGGCCAGCTAGATGGCTCAGATTCTGAATATCATTTGGGGCGAGGGGGAAACTGGACCACTTACCTTATCCTGCAGCAGACTCATACAGAACCCATTCAACTTAAAGCTGAATGCAACCCAAGAGAACAAGCAAGAACCCAAGAGAATCCAAGTGGCAGGAACCCAAGAGAACAAGGCAAACCAGGCACGGCCTCTTGGCAACGTACCTTTGGAACAGACACAATTCTATTATCTTCACGAAATCATCTCAGATTCAAGGGATGGAAAAACTGACACCAATCCATGGAAGGAGCTTCTTGATTTGTCTGCTTCCGTTTCTAATAGATACTAGTAAACATTGACATTCCTGGGCTTGTGGGTCTATCTGCCACATGCATGTGTCTTTACATAGAGTCTTCCCTCCTGTAGCTGTGTGTTCTGCTCTTACTATAATTCAGACATCCTTAGGTTACGACCTGCCTTACATGGCTATAAGCGCATTGACATAACAAAAGAAAACCCTCATTTTCATATGGGGTCACATTTATAAATACAAGGGTTAGAATTTCAACACTGATTTTGGAGAGACACAGTTCGATCCAGGTTATTTTCGCTGAGAGTCTCTCATGTAAAATAGCAGTCAAGATGCCGGCCAAAGTAGCAGGCATCTGACAGGTTGGCTGAAGCTCAAAGGCCTATTTCTATGATGGTTCCTCCACATGACTATTGATGAGAGGCTTCAGTTCTTCGCCTTGTAACGTGGTGGCTGCATTCTCTCAGAATAAGTGGCCCAAGAGAAATCAAGGAGGTAATCACAATCCATTTGTGATAATCAGGTTTATTGTGCTAACTAGGCCTCCACAGGAACATGTGGGGGAAGTTTAATTGGGTCACAGTTTGATTGGAAGGCAACCAAGATAAATGCTTTCTATCTCTCTTTCTCTCTGGTGAGCAGATCAGCATGCTGCTGCTTGAGCTAGTTCTTTGCCTCAACTGTGTGCTGCACTACCTGTGGGCTGAGCCAACCCGTGGATTGTGTTGCCTTTCCATGCATCACTGCAGTTTGAGGTTCCATCAAGACCTGCTTTGCCATGCTGCATATGGATCATTTCATTGTGTGTATGTCACCAGAGCTTGAGACCCCATTGGGGCCTACTTTGTTATGCTCCCATGCTACTGACTGTTGCTGCCCCCACCCTCCTGTCTGCTGCCCACAGGAGGAATCTTCCTGTCTTGCCTAAAAGCAGACTTCACTGTCTGCTTCCTTGACCATGGACTATCGGTAGCTCATGTGAGTTGAAGGACCTTCAGTATATTAACTGTTCCATGAAAGTGAGTTGAACTGAGCCCTCTGTACTGCTGTGTGGCCTAATCAACCATTATATTCCTTCTCAATGTATAAACCTCCTCACTGTATAAACCCATATATATATATATATATATATATGTAATCATAAGTGCCCTGGTTTTGTTTCTCTAGAGAACCCTCCCTAACACATTTTATGACATGATCTCAGAAATCACATATTACTTCAGCCATATTCTGTTCATTAAAAGTAAGTCACTAAGCTCCAACCTACCTGGCGATGATTGACAGGTGCTGTTGAAGCATAATGACTTATGTACAACAAAAGGAAACACTGCCGGTCCTGCACTCTGCTCACGGTTGTTATGTTTGAGCTCATTATTATAACCACAGTCTAAATCCATCTCGTTGATGGGTTTCTTCCTTTTTGCTGACCCTCTACCAAGCATGATGTCCATTTCCAGGGACTGGTCTCTCCTGAGAACATGTCCAAAGTACATGAGATGAATTCTCATCACCCTTGCTTCTAAGGAACATTCTGGCTGTACGTCTTCTGAGACTGATCTGTTGGGTCTCCTGTAGTCTACAGTAATTTCAATATACTTTATCAGCACTATAATTCAAAGGCATAATTTTTCTCCAGCCTTTCTTATTCATTGTCCAACTTTCACATGGATATGAGTATTGAAAATACCATGATTTGGATTAGGCACACCTGTTCTCAAGTGGAGCCCTGGTGGTATAGTGGTTATGTGTAGAGCTGCTTACTGCATGGACAGGAGTTTGAAACCAACAGTCATTCCATGGGAGAAAGCCAGGGCTTTCTATTCCCATAAAGCGTTCGTCTCAGAAACTCCCAAGAGCAATTCTTCCCTGTTCTATAGGGTCCCCATGAGTTGACATCAACTCCATGGCAGTGAGTTTGATTTGGGGTTTTGTTTTGTTTTTTGTTCCTCAGAGTAATAGCTTTTCTTTTTAATGTTGTTAAGAGATCTTGTGTAACCGATGCGGTTAATGCAATACATCATTTACTTTCTTGACTGCTGCTTTCAGGAGCATGAATTGTGGATCCAAGTAAAATAAAATCCTTGACGACCTCAATTTCTCCTCCATAGATCACGATGTTATCCTTCGGTCCAATTGTGAGGATTTTGATTTCTTTGCATTGAGTTGCAACCCGTACTGAAGGTGGCAGTCTTTGCTCTTCATCACTGAGTGCATTGAGGCCTCATCTCTTTCAGCAAGCAAGGCTACGTCATCTGCGGCTCACGGGTTGTTAATGAACCTTCCTCCAATCCTAATGCCACAGTCTTCTTCACATAGCCCAGCCTCTCAGATTATTTGCTCAGCATACAGATTAGAGAATTAAGGTAAAAGGGTTCAACCATGATGCATTTCTTTTTTTATTTTAAACCATAAACGGTCCCCTTATTCTATTTAAACAACTGTGGTTTTTCTCTGTACGGGTTCTGTGTATGTGTACAATAAAATATTCTGGAATTCGCAAAGTAATCCATGGTTTGGTATGAGTCATGCAGTTGAATGTTTTTACATAGACAATACATCACAGGTAAATATCCTTCTGGTTTCCTCCGCTTTTAGCCGAGACCCCTCTGACAGCGGCAATAACATCCTTCACCGCCATCCTCACCTGAAGCTAGCTTGAATGTGTAGCAGTTCCCTATTGATGTACTGCTGCAATCATTTTTTATTATGTTCAGCAAAATTTTATTTGTATAAAATGCCAATGATTTTGATCAATAATTTCTGCATTCTGTTACATCACCTTTCTTTAGGACATGCACAATTATGAATTGCATCCAACCGGTTGGCCAGGTAGCTCTCTTCCACATTTCTTGTCATAGACTAAGGAGTACTTCTAGCACTCCATATGTTTGTTGAGACATTTCCATTGGAATTCCACCAATCCCCAGAGGCTTGTTTTGTGCTAATATCTTCAGTACAGCTTGGACGTCTTCCTTCAGCACAATTGGTTCTTGGTTTCATGCTACCTCTTGAAACAGATGAATGTCAGTCAATGCTTTCTGGCACAGTGACTCTGTGTATTCCTTCCATCTTCCTTTGATGTTTCCTGTATTTTTCAGTATTTTGTTCATAAAATCCTTCAATATTGCTGAAAGATAAGTCCCTAAGGTTAGAAGGCACTAGAATATGAGTGAGGAAGAGCTACCACCTCAAAGTAGAGTTGACCTTAACCATGTGGACAGAGGAAAGCTTTGGGGACCTTCATTGCTAGAAAAGCCAACAACTCATTGCTGTCCATATTGAAGCATGGCAACCGCATGTGTTGCAGAGTAGAATTGCGACCAAGAGATTTCTTAGCTCTGATATGAAAGCAGATTGCCAGGCCTTTCCTCTGTGGCACCACTGGGTTTACATGCATATTTTAAAGCCACCATGGTCTACTCTCGGGCCACAAATTATTTTAACTTCTTCTACATTCAAAGTACTTTCTCAGTGAAATCCCATCCCTTAATAGCATCTGCTAGAAATCCAGGCTATCCGCTCCTAAATCAGGTCTAGGTACAGAAGAGGGTCGTTGGGGTCATTCCTCAAGTCCAATTGCTTGCTTTATGTTTTTGTTGTTGTTAGGTGCTGTCAAGGCAATTCCTATTCACAGAGACCGTGTGTACAACAGAGCCAAACACTAGCCAGTGCTGTGCCAGCCTCACAACTGTTGTCATGTTTGAGCCCATTGTTGCAGCCACTGTGTCCGTCCATCTCCTTGAGGGTCTTCTTTCTTGCTGACCCTCCACGTGACCAAGCATGTTGTCCTTTTCTAGGGACTGGTCTCTCCTGATCCCGTATCCAAAGTACAGGAGGCAAAGTCTCACCATCCTCTATTCTAGGAAACCCTCTGGCCAAACTTCTTCCAAGACAGACGTGTTTGTTCTTCTGGAAGCCCCCGGTACTTTCAATATTCTTCACCAGCACCACCATTCAAAGACATCCATTCGTCAGTCTTCCTTACTCAATGGCCCACTTTCACAAACATATGAAGTGATTGAAAATACCATAGAAGATCAAATATACCTGAGTCCTCAAAATGACTCCCTAATTTTTCAACATTTTAAAGAGATCTTGTGCAGCAGATTGGCCCAATGCAATGCGTTGCTCAGTTTCTTGACTGCTATATCTATGAGAACTGATTGTGGATCCAAACAAATGTGACAACTTCAGTCTCCATGTGAAGACTCCATGTAAACCAATGAGACAAGTTACCAAGGTACCCGCCTCCAACTCTCTCTTTCTCTCTCTCTCTCTCTCTCTCTCTCTCTCTCTCTCTCTCTCTCTCCCTGCACCCAGCATACCAGCATACAATACTCCAGTCCTACAAGCTCTTCTGCTTCAAAATGTGGGGAAACACAGTCACTGATTGGTTCGTCTTGTGGCTATTGTGAGTCATCGATTTGATTCCAATTCTAAGCAACCCATGAGGACAGAGCAGAACTCACTGTTCGCTGATTGACTGGGTTGCAATCTTGATGGTGGCAAATCACCGGGTCTTTACCCCCACGGATTTGTTAGTGGGTTGGAATCACTGACCTCTGAGTTGGTACCTGAGGGCTTAACTTCCTCATCACCAGGCTTCCTCCTCTGCTCCATAGAAACTCTGAAATCCTGGCAGACCCAGGTGGGCAGTTCTTGAGTGAAGCTGGGCGAGGGCTAAATCTCCATGACTTTGACTCTGCCCTCTGGATTCTTGGAGCTACTCTTTGTATCCTTTTTTAGGACACCAATATTGCTTTTACCCATTCGACAGGTGAAAATGCTGAGGTTTAAGAGCCTAGCATGGAAGTCAGCTGAACTAAACAAGGCAACTCAGGGGCTCGAAAGGCTGAGGCTTGGACAGGGGGACACTGGGAACAAGAAAAGAATCTAATAAATGACCTCCAGTAATCTAAACATTGAGGAGCCCTGGGGGTGTGGTGGCTCTGAGTTGGTCAGCTAGCTAACCACAAGGTCAGCAATTTGAAACCACCAGCAGGAGACAGATGAGGTATTCTGCTCCCATAAAGAGTTCGAGTCTCAGAAACCCACAAGGGTAGTTCTACCCTGTCCTTTAGGGTCACTATGAGCCCAAGTTGACTTGGGAGCAGTTGAGTTTGTTCATTTGTTTGTTTGTTTGTTAATCTAAAGCAGTAGAATGGCACACAAAGAGCCCTGGTGTCACAGTGGTTAAAGCACTCAACTGCCAACCGAATGGTCAGTGGTTCAAACTCACCAGCCACTTCATTGGGAAAAGATGCGGCAGTCTGCTTCCTTAAAGATTACAGCTTGGAAATCCTACCAGGTAATTCTACTCTTCCCTGAGTCAGAAACAAGCCGACAGCAGTGGCGAGAGATAGCACACAAGAACACACTCCTTTTCTAAAGCTGAATACTGGCCTGGAAAATCCATTTAAGTAATAAAACAGCAGTGAGACCAACAAGTACTGAAATGCCTACTACGTGACAGGCACGCCAATAAACACCATGCTTCAAGCAAGTCTAGAGGCTGGTATCATAGGGCCAATAGCCTCCATTCGCAACTCTCAGTGCAAACCTCCAGGCCAAAGACAGGCAGGGCCCACAGCCCCTCTGAAAGCATCTTGGCTGGCCACAGGTGCTCCTCCACTTATCAGTCGGTCTGGGACATAAATGGTTCATTTGGCTTTTAATGTTCTGCATGCTTGGCTGTGACCGGAAAATCAGCATCCCTCTGTGCTAGCCCTGGGCCCCTTGCAACCTGGGAGGAGAGGATCTGAGTGAGGCCACACTGAGCTAGAACTGCCGAATGCCGCCACAGCTCTGCTCTGGAGGCAGCCATTAGAGGGCGCGCCCAAGAGGGGCCTGAGATCCCCCGGAAACTTCTGGTAAAGATGGCGATGTGTCCCTCAATTCCAGACCAGGGGTATGGGATAACTGGGAAGCCTAATCAATCCAGAGCCGCCCCCGGGTCTGGCTCTGAATGGTCTCCTACAGCTCACAGCTGTCTGCTTGTCCTGCGCTGAGTGACGACGTGCTGGAAGTCAGATTTGTACAACTGAATAGCCAGGTCATGTCCTGATCTATCAGCTCATGTTGGGAAGAGCAGAACGCGTCCAGCCTGCGTGCTTGACTAGTCTGCACCATCCTTGGGTGAGGACATGTGTGGGACTCCTGGGAGACCCAGGATGGCGGCTCAATTCCACCCAGGTGTGTGTTGCAGGGAAGGCCTGGCGATCGGCTTCGGAAAGGTCACAGCCATCGGAAACCCCACAGAGCATTGTTGGAGCCTGACACACATGGGATCGCAATGACGCAGTACTGACCCAATGGCAGTCCCGGAGAATCCGTTTAATTTATAAAACAGCAGTGAGTCCACCAAATCCTTAAATGCCTTCTACATGTGAGGTTAGAGGTACTACAATAAACACTTGGGGGTGGTTGGTTTGGGTTTGGGTTTTCTTAATTCTCGTAAGCCCCAAATCTGAAATGATCACCCTTACATAATTACAAAACACCTATGTATCCATGACAAATGGGTTGCTTAACTTCCATTTCCACAGGGAAAGAGGGACCTGACTTCAACCCGGTGCTCCAAGACATGAATGCAACATACCGGCATGAAGCAAGAAACCAATATGCTGAGGGCCCCAATCCCAACTACGTGGACAGCACCCCCACCCACCCAACTCCCTGCAGAAGAATTCACTTCAGAGGACAGCACTGAAGCTGCAGCTCTGGGAGAGGGACATGTCTGACCAGTGCACACAGGAGCAAATGAAGAGGGAGGAAGAGAGAGTGGAGCACATCCTGGCCCACCAAGCTCTGAGGACAATATGCCCACTCAGAGCAGCCAAAGCACAGACAGGACCATAGGGCCGGCCCCACTACGAAACATGACATTCTCCACTGACCCATTGGGCTACAGGGGACAACACTAGAGACACAGTGCAGGAACTGTGCCCGATCTGACCCCACCACACCAAGGTAAAACACTAAGGGTGTGCAAAAGAACAGCAAGGGGAACAGAGCAACAAAGTCCCCAAAGAATACCAAAAATAGACTTTGAGGCCAGGGCATGGCACCCCATCAGACTCAACCAGAAAACACTCCTAAAGGTCAACAAACAGTCCTTGAACTATTTACAGGTTTTTCTTTTCTTTGTCATTGGTTTGTTGTTGTTGTTGCTTTCTTTTGTTGTTTTCTCTTGCTATGTCTTATTTGTTGTGCATATTATCACTGCATTTCTATCTAGATAAGCTCATCAGGATAAACAATCTAGAGGGGAAAACAATGGACCAACAGTTCCAGGGAGACATGGGAGTGGGGAGGCAGGGGAAAGGAAGTGGATGTTAACAAACCCAGGGACAAGGGAACAACAAGTGATCCAAAATCGATGGCAAGGAGGGTGTAGGAGGCCTGGTAGCTTGATCAAGGGCAATGTAAGCCAAAGGAATTATTGAAACCCAAATGAAGGCTGAGCATGATAGTGGGACAAAAGGAAAGTAAAAGGAAATAGAGGAAAGAACTAGGAGGCAAAGGACATTTATAGAGATCTAAATACAGGCATGTATACATATGTAAATATATTTATATATGACAATGGGGGGATAAATCTATGTGTATATATTTATAGGTTTAGTATTAAGGTAGCAGGTGGATATTGGCCTCTAACAAGTACTCCCTCAATGCAAGAACACTTTGTTCTATTAAACTGGCATTCCATGATGCTCACCTTCCCAACATGATCACTGAAGACAAAGCAGGTGCATAAGCAAATGTGGTAAAGAAAGCTGATGGTGCCTGGCTATCAAAAGATATAGTGCTTGGGGTCTTAAAGACTTGAAGGTAAACAAGTGGCCATCTAGCTCAGAAGCAATAAATCCCACATGGAAGAAGCACACCAGCCTGTATGATCATGAGGTGTCAATTGGATCAGGTATCAGGCATAAAAGAACAAAAAAAAATCATCATTGTTAATGAGGGAGAATGTAGAATAGAGACCCAAAGCCCATCTATAGGCAACTGGACATCCCTTACAGAAGGGTCATGGAGAGGAAACAAGCCAGTCAGGATGCAGTATAGCACCAATGAAACATACAACTTTCCTCTAGTTCTTTAATGCTTCCTCCCCCTTATCATGATCCCAATTCTACCTTACAAATCTGGTTAGACTGGAAGATGTACATGGGTACAGATAAGAGCTGGAAACACAGGGGATCCAGGACAGATTAAACTCCTCAAGACCAATAATAAGAGTAGTGATACCAGGAAGGGAAGGGGAAGGTGGGGAAGAAAGGGGGACCTGATCGCAATGATCTACATATAACCCCCTCCCTGGGGGACAGACAACAGAAAAGTGGGTAAAGGGAGACATCCATCAGTATAAGACATGAAAAAGTAATAATAATTTATAAATTATCAAGTGTTCATGAAGGAAGGAGGGAGGGAGGGAGGGAGGGTGGGAGAGGGAGGGGCTGATACCAAGGGCTCAAGTAGAAAGAAAATGTTTTGAGAATGATGATGGCAACAAATGTACAAAGGTACTTGACACAATGGATGGGTGGATGGAGTGTGATAAAAGTTGTATGAGCCCCCAATAAAATTATTTTTTAATAAATAAACAGGGGGTGGGTTCCATTTCTTCATCCTCCCTTTGCCACTTCCCATCCCCTCGATTGCGGGCTTAAGCTGTCCAAAGCTGTGAGCAAGCAGGATCCAAGCACACGGAGGTGACTGTACACTCCTGCTCTGGGACTTGTGTCGCACCTCCCTGAGACAGTAGTGAGCTAGCATGCTAGGTGAGAGCCGCATGGAGCAGAGCCACCCCGGTCCTGCCAGCAGAGGCCCTTTGAGGTCAGCCGAGCCCCAGACCCGAGGACAAGCACTGTCGAGATCAGTCAAGCCACTCACCTGATTCCCATTTGGTTCCCGACCCCTGAACAGCTACAGCTGCGCTCAGCCAATCTGACCCAGATCAGCTGAGCCCTGCAAACGGCGGAGCAGACAAATGTTCTTGGCTGTAGACCATGGCATGACCATGGCAGCTCCCAATGCAGTGTCTGAAGGTCCCATCATTCTACCAGTAGTAGTATAGAGAGAGGAGGAAATGGTGGCCAAGCCCTGTGAGAGAAGGATGTGACCGCTATTTGCATGTCGGGACTCATTTCCTGCTTGAGTTAGCCATCTCCCGGTGGTAGGAGTTGACAGATAACTCAATAAGTAAGGTAAGCATGGGCTTACTTGTGCTTACTTACTAATCTGTGAACAGTTTCAAATGGGCTTCACCACCTCTTTGATCTTCCCCAGCCATAGGAGGTACAGAAGTACCAGGAGCTACATACCAGGAGCCATGTATCAGGAGCTAGGTATTGTCTCACGGTTCTGGAGCAAGAAGTTTAAAATCAAGGCGTCAATGGGGCCATGTGTTCTCTGCAGACCCTGGGGGAAGCCCTTTTCCCTGGCCTCTTCTACCTTCTGCTGGTGGCTGGGCATCCCTTGCCCTGTAGCTGCATCTCTCCAGTCTCTGCCTCTGTCTTTGCTTGGCAGTCTCCCCTCTCCATCTCTGGTTTCTTTGGTTTTTGTTTTTTAAACAAGAGCACTAGTTATACGGGATTAGGCATCAGGCACCAGAAGACCCAAAATAAACAATCATATTGATGCAAACAAGGGTGGAGGGTGGTCAGAGTGGAGACCCAAAGCCTATCGGTAGACAATTGGACATCCCCTCACAGAAGGCTCACAAGGAAGGGGAGAGCCAGGCAGGGTGCAGTGTAGCACTGACAAAACACACAGCTTTCCTAGAGATCTTAAGTGTTTCTTTGCCCCCACTATCATGACCTTCCAAATCCAGCGAGATTGGAGCATGGACACTGGTGCAGATAGGAGCTCTGAACACACAGAATCCAGGACAGATAAGCCCCTCAGGGCCAATAATGGGAGTAGTGATGTCATGAGAGTAGGGGGAATGATGATGTCAACATACGTACAAATGTCTTGATACAATTGATTGTATGGGTTGTTATAAGAGCGATAAGAGCCCCCCAAAAAAGGATTTATAAAAGAGAGCGAGAGCACTAGACTAGTCATATTATTTCCTTATCTTGAAATGACCAGGTCGAGACCCCATTTGAACCATCAGGCATCCTCAGAACAAAGGTCTGGCCACTGTCTTCCCACGGGGCACGCGCAGTCTTGAAAACTCCGAGTGCAGGTCTCCTCGGCACACGCAGGCGCCCTGTGAGTCACAGTCAACTCAACTCAAAGGCAGCCGGGTGGGTTGGTGGTGGGTTGGGGGAGGGACCCAGGAGGAGACTGCTGGAGAGTCCTAACTGCTGTTGCAGATTCCTACAGCCTCAGAACTTCCAAAGCCGGTGGGAAAGGGCGGGGGAGGGGGGGGGTGTTCTCCTTGCTCTCTGCTGAACCCGCAAAGGCTCATTAAGCACTCAAAAGGAGAAGGCGACACCAAAGTGCTTCATAATGCCGGGGATTATCCTTGCGCGATGGCAGAGAGAAAAGAAATGGAGAGAAGGGGCCTGCAAAGTGGTTTTGCTCCCGGCGGACCCAGGAAAGACGCTGAAAGTTCAACTCCTCTTTGAAGACAAAATGAAAGATCTGCCAGCCAGGAGCTACCCTGGGGGCCACCTCCCCAGGCAGGAAGCAGGCGGGCACTGTTCCAAAGGATCTGAGCAAGGTCACCCAGCCCCTCTTTGAAAGTAAGAGCACCGCTTGCCACTAGCAGGAGGAGGCAGCCATCGATAGCCTCGCTATCCAATGGCATTGCTGTTGTGCGGCCTTGTCAAGTGGGGCTGGACTCCAGCACCCCAGTGTTCAACAGGAGGCTGGTCCCCGGCTGCCCTCACAATTGTGGTGACGTTTGGAGCCCACCGTCTCCTCGAGGGTCTTCCTCTCTTTCTCTGACTCTGGGCTTTATAGGCCGTCCTTTCCGGGGGACTGACCCTATCTGAGGATGGGGCCAACGTAAGTATAAGAGAATATTAACACACTGACAAGCCAATAACAGAACTAGGCAATTCTGGAAAGAAAAAAATAATATTACATCACTCGTAATTGGGAAAATGACACCCCCTCCACTAACCATCAAAGACATGTACACGAAGATAACTCAAAAACTCAACTCACGCTCACTGCTGTTGAGCCGATCCTGACTCATAGGGACCCCTAACGGCCAGGGTAGAACTGTCCTTGGGGGTTTGGGAGACTGCAACCCTTCACTGGAGTAGAAAGCCTCCTCTTTCCCTCCCGAAGTAAGCTCCGATGACTATATCAAGGATTGAGGCATCTTCTGGATGACTATATCAAGGATTGAGGCATCTTCTGGATGACTATATCAAGGATTGAGGCGTCTTCTCTGACAGGAGTATAAATATGCCCAGCCTTTAGTCATGGAGCTGTTAACTGCAAAGTCAGTGGTTCAAACCCAGCAGCCACTCCAAGTAAGAAAGCTGAGGATTACTGCTCACACTCATACACACACACACACACACACACACACACACACACACACGGTTCACGGTCTCCGAAACACAGCACAGGACCACCACGGATCACAATAGACTCGATGGTCATGAAGTTGTCTCTGGGGGTTTTCCTTATAATATGCTGCATTAGACACACACGCACACACACACACCATCTTCTTTATTTTACCAGGCACAATGTCCTTCTCCAGGGACTAGTCCCTCCTGACAGCACTTCACCATCCTTGCCTTTGGGGAGCATCCTAGCTGTGACTTTCCCAAGACAGGCAGGTTTGTTGTGTTTTCCTTTTGGCAGTCCACGGTATTTTCAATATTATTCTCCAGCACCACAATTCAAATGCACCCATTCTTCTTTGGCCTTCTGTATTCAATGTTGTGTTAGTCTGGGTAGACTAGAGAAACAAATCCACAGACGCACATGAGTGTGTAAGAAAGAGATTTATGTACAAGAGCAATTGAACACTGAGAAAACATCCCAGCTCAGTTCAGATCAAGTCCATAAGTCCGATATTAGCCCACATGTCTGATACCAATCTAGCAAGTCCTCTTCAGACTCACAAAACACATGCCAGGATGCCAAATGTAGAAGATCACAGGCCATTGGGTAAAGTCCTTGAATCCAGTGGCATTGGAAACATCTCAGCACTGGCAGGAGTCTCTGCGTCAGGGTGGGTCCATGTGTCTTGTCAGCTGCTGTGTTTCCCAGGGTGTGAGCAGAGAGAGAGAAATGTCTCCCGCCTCTAAGCAGGAAGTATCAGATTTCCCAGAATCCTTAGGGGAAGGCCATGCCCACGCAGAGGCCTCATTGGCTATGACCTGATTGACAAGCTAGACTCCACCCCTACACTCTTAATCCTCAAATTGATAAACAGTTATATATCTACCACAAGTGTCAGACTTTCACGTGCATGTGAGACGATTGAAAGTACCAGGGCTTGAGTCAGGCACACCTTAGTCCTCAGAGTAACATCCTTGCTTTTCAACACTCGAAAGAGGTCTTGAGCAGCACACATCTTGATGAATGTATCACTTGATTTCTTGACTGCTGCTTCCATGAGTGTTGATTGTGGATCCAACCAAGATGAATCCTTGTTTTCTCCATTTATCTTGATGCCGTCTACTGGTCCTGGTGTGAAGATTTTCGTTTTCTTTACATTGAGTTGTGATCCATATTGTGGATTTCCGAGACTGTAAATCCTCACAGGAGCAGGAATTTGCATCTTTCTCCTGAGGGGCAGCTGATGTTTGGAACCACTGGCCTTGCCTTTCACAACTCAACAAGGAATCACTACCCCACCAGGGCTCCAATGGGAGCAGGTCACTTCGTCTTTCTCCTGTAGAGAAAGACTGGTGGGTTTTGAACCATGAGGTAGTTAGTTTATTGTGGCGACCTGGTCAATAAACACATGTGAGGTTAATTGAAGGGCAGAGAGATAAATGGCTCGTCTTTCTAGTTCTTGGGTCTCTTGCTTTCTGATGGTCGGACCAGGGTGCAGCTGCCTTAGCCAGTTCCCTGCTTCAGCTGGCAAGGCTCACTTCCTGCAAGACATCCCTGAGGAGAAGTCACATGGACCTTCCCCAATGCAGCCCTGGGTGCTGGAGCAGCGGTGTGGAGACCTCTGCCAGAGCTGAGATGTTTACACATTCACTGATTCGGCTTTCCTCCTGCAGTCGGTGTCAGTGTGTGTTTTGTGTGATGGAGGAGGACTTTGTGGATTGGTGTCGGACATATGGGTTAATGTTGGACTTGTGGGCTTGGGCAGCACTGGCTTGGGATGTTTTCTTGATGCACACTTAACCTTTATAGAAAACTCTCTCAAAACACCATCAAATCAGCCACTGATTTCACAAACATTCTTTGAGCACTTGTCTGTCCAACATGGGAGCCCTAATGGTGCAGTGGATTAAGCATTGGGCTGCTAACTGCAAGGTCAGCAGTTCAAAACCAACAGCTGCTCCTTGGGTGAACGAATGAGCTTTCTATTCCTAAAAACAGTTACAGTCTCAGAACCCCACATGGGCAGTTTTACCCTGGCTATCGGGTCGCCATGTGTTGGATTCAACTCGAGGGCAGTGAGATTGGTTTGGGCTGTATGTCTGGCATCATTGTAGAGCCCGGAGGTTCAAAGGGCAGGAGCTTGGCTGCTACTCAAAAGTCTGGCAGTTTAATCCCATCAGCGCTCTGAGGGAGAAAGACCTGGTGCTTACAGTCGAGAAAGAAACTATTGTTATAAAAGAAAAAACCATGATAAAGGTTTTCCTAACAAAAGAAACAGGCTTTGCTAGTTCCCAGGGCTCAGTGGGAAAGGGAGGCAAGGGATAACCAGAGGCTGTTGTTGTTAAGATCCGGGGTTGGTTCCAACTCAAAGCGACCCCATGTACAACTAAACGAAACACTGCCCGGTCCTGTGCGGTCCTCACATTGTTGCATCCGCTGTGTCAGTGCATCGCTTTGAGGGCCTTCCTCTTTATTGCAGGGCCTCCGCTGGACCAAGCAGGATGGCCTTCACCAAATGTGTTAACTTGGATGAAGGGAAAGATTGTCTTCTACACAAGAGGCTTGAAAGGACAGAAATGAATCAGAATTGACGTGATGGCAGTGAGTTAATCAGGGTCTGGACGGCGGTAATTCCCTACTTTGTGTAGTTCTGGGCCTCCCTTCGTTCCTTAACTTGTAGATGAAGCCATCTGTCTTCTCCTGTCTCTTTGTAAATAATCAGTTCTTTGTATAACCCGGAAGTGATTTGGCTCTGAACCTATAAAGCCCCTATATCCAAGCAGAATTATAGCCAAAGGTATATGAATTAGCATTCCAATACATATTGGGGGGGCCAAATTAATTCATAGCACACCCCACCCTAAGATAGTCATCTCCTAATCCCCAGACACTGTGAATTTGTTTCCTTACCTAGAAAAAGTAACTTTGCAGATAGGATTAAGGTTAAGAACCTTCAGAGAAGAGGCTTATCCTGGATTATCCAAGTGAGTCCAAAGTAATCATCAAATCCATGGCCGTACATCGATTCTGACCCTACAGGACAGAGTAGGACAGCCTCATAGGGAGCCCCAGGCTATCAATCTTTATGCAAACAGACTGCCACAGTGTCCGCCCACAGTGACCTTTCAGACGGCTGAGTTCTGGGCCATTAGGCCTCCTTAAAATCACAGACTCACACCCAGCTGTGGTCAAGGAGGCAGATGTAACTGCAGAAGGAAACCGGCAGAGCTGCTGTGCGGCTGGCTTTGAAGATGGAGGCGTGTGCAGGAGGTCTCTAAACACAGGGAAAAGGCTAGGGAATGGATTCTCTTCTAGAGTTTCCAGAGACGGACACATCCCTCTCTGCCCAGCTCATGGTTTTAGCTCGGTGAGACCTGTGCAGGACGTCTGGCCTACAGAAATGTGACGTAAGCAGGTGTTGCCCTGAGACGTCGGAGCAGTCTGCATGCCACTGCGGTGGAGTGAAAGTTCTCGATGTGGCTCTTCTCTCGGTGTCGCTGCAACTCCCACCGCATGGTTGGGTTGTTGTTGTTGTCATTGTTGATAGGTGGCATTGAGTTAGTGCTGACCCATAGCAACTGTATGCAGAATGAAACACTGCCAGGCCCAGTGCTATCCTCGTCATTGTTCCTATGCCTGAGCCCCTGTTGCAGCCACGGGGTCATTCCATCTCGTTGAGGGCTCTACTAGTCTGGGTCCTCTCCTGTGGACATGCTTCCAGGAAAGATGGGTCCCTAGAAAAGGTGAGGAAGAGCCTCGACGAAAAAGACGGAGCCATCCAATGAGGTGCGTTGACAGAGCGGCTGCCCCAATGGGTTCAAACAGAGCAACAATGAGGAGGACAGCACCGGTCCCAGCAGTGTGTGCTTCTTTTGTACATGGGACCGTCATGAGCCAACTTGAGGGCACCTAACAGCAGCAGCCAGGTCGCCCAACTGAGATTCACATTAAAACAATAGAAGAGATGGCCCGAGTCTACCCAACGGTGGCCAAGCCCATCGTGGCCCCTCAGTGAAGCTGCCCGCCAGTCAGGACACTTACTGACTAATGAGGATGCTCAGGAACGAAGCAGACAACCAAGCTTGTCACCAACTCCCGCCATCTCTGTCTCTGCATTTCCCCCATTGGCAAGGCAGCGCCCCTCCCTCGGGAGCCCAAAAGGGCAGGAACTGTGTCGTCCTGGAAGCCAGATTTCTGGTCCCATGGACTTGGCGTGACCCACACAGGCCATCTGTTGTGAGATGTCCTTTTGGTCCTGGAGGCTCAAGAAATCGTTTTCCTAAAGTCATCTTCAAGCTAACCACTAGCCTCCAAAATCAAACAAGCAAACCACACTCAGTTCTGCCTCATCCAGATCCCCCAGAACACAGCAGCCCTGCCCCTTTGGGTTTCCAAGACTGTGATTCTTCAAGGCGGGAAGCCCCGTCTTTCTCCCACCGTAAATAGCCCAACACATACCCCACGAGGCCGCCAGGACTCCTTAAACAATAGCTTTGTCAGCAGCTTAGCAGATACCGTTTTACCTGAGGCCTTGGGCGCCTTTGGAGCATGGCGATGACCTTCAGGAGACAGCCCTGCCGGGACCTGTCTGCATAAGCTGCTTCCACGAACCTCGCTTCAGAGTACCTTCTCCATGCCTTCTGGTTGATGCTGCTTTATTCTAATTATATCTGCTTATAATCAACGCCTTCTGTTACACTCATTTAAGAAGGTCCTCTGGGATTTTTTTAACAGCATTTAGCCTGGGTTACCCAGAGCCAGACACAGACAGTGAGTTGCCTGTAGAGGGACACGCGAGATGTTTGTAGAATGAATGAGTGGTGGATGAATGACTAAGCTGAACTGGAGTCGAACGGGAGAACGCCAGGCATGATGAGGGCCCAGGGAGAAGGCAGAAGCGCAACCTTAGGACACACACTGTCAGAGCAGCCCTGAAAGTTGGAGTGGAACTCTGGTGGTTGGGGTGTTTTAAATGTGTGCTGCCTAAATCCCCCCAGTCCAAGAGAACATTGGTCTAAAAGCCTCCTCAAGCTGAACCTTCAGGGCAAGGAGCTCTGGAAGAAGGAAAAAGGCTGAAGAGCAAAGAACAGGGCAGGTCAAGGCCACCAGGAGTCAGCTTTAGCCCCAGCCTAGCCACCCTGGAGACCACCCCTGATGCTTTGTCAGAAGGTGACTCCTTTTTTCTTTCCTTTTTGCCCCTGGGGCCAATAATAAAATATTCTGTTTCTGCAATCTTCAGGGGGAAATTCCTTCTAAATCCATTAAGTTGCTAATGCATGCTTTTGCAGACCAGAAAGAAAGGCTCCTGGGTTGATGGATGTACTTGTCATATTTATGGCTGTAGCCGTGATTAACGTGCTCGGTGGTTTATAATGCAATGGCTCCTTTCGTTGTCCTCGGTAAGCTCCAGGTGATATATAGGGCCCCCTTATCGTGGTTGCATTTCAATGGGATCACCGTGATAACATCTCATCACCCTGGATTATCAATCAGTCTCCTTGGAGAAAGGATGTCCCAGACCATGGAGCTCAGAGTGGGCCCTGGGTGGGAGAGGAGATGCTCCCAGAACATTAGAACCTGGTCACCTGGAGATGTCCACCTTGCCCCCTGAGAGCAGCCTCCGAATGGATGAAGAGGATGGACAGGCTGTGGGTGCTCAGAGGTTGGAGAGGATAGGGCTCCAGCCCTCACCAGGCTGTGCAATGGCTCTGTAAGGGGTTGACTTGTGACCCCGAAATACAGGTTGGAGTTGCATCTCTTCTCCCTGTGGACAAGGACCCTGGGGGTGCGGAGCAGGGCTTGCAAGCTGTCCTGGAGTTTAAACTCTAAAGCACTTGATTGGTGGGAGCTCTAGTTCCATTTTGAGTCTTGGCATAAATGCAGGCCCCCTTTGAGTTCTTTCGCTTGTTAACCATCAAAGTGAAAAGCCGTACCGACAGGCAAAGTGCTTATGGTAGATTCATGTTCCTTAGTCAGCCCTGGTGACACAGTGGGTTACCTTTTGGCATGCTTACCGCAAGGTCGCAAGATCAACAGTTCAAACCCACCAGCTGCTCCGAGAGAGAGAGAGAGATGAGATTGTCTGCTCTCATGAGGATTTGCGGTCTAGGAAACCAGCAGGGGCAAATCTGCTCTATTCTATAGGGTTGTTCTGAGTGAGAATCAAATGGATGGCCATGGGTGGTCAACCCAGGGAGCAGGGACCTTACCTGGGAGTGCCCTTAATGATTGACAAATGCAGGGTGGGTCTGACTCAGGGTCCCACAGTCATGAGTCCTACCCTAATTATGTTTTGGGCAGGTGGTCCCAGGACTAATCCTGCAAGCCTTTCTAATCTGCAGTCATGGTCCTTTCCCGCTGCTCTGCCTGCCACAGTGATGAATTGACCTGCCACCAATCTTGAGTTTGTGATGGTTTCCTTTACTTTCTACCCTCTAAAATTAGCTAAACGGCTCCTGGTGGGACAGTGAGGTAAACGGGCGGCTAACTGCAAGGCCATGGGTCCAAACCCACCAGCGGTTGCTCAGGAGAAAGATGCTGTCCTGGGAAGATTTAAGAGATCGTTCCTCTCGGCCACATGAGTTTGATCTGTATTGAGTTATCTGTATTGATATGCTTGAGTTATCTGTATTGATATGCTTGAATTGGGGTTCTTTATTAACAATTAACTATAAATATGCTTGAATTAAGGTTCTTTATTCCCCTGTAAATGTGTTCACCTGCTAAGGGAACGGGAGGTTCAAAGACCTGGCAATCTGCTCCTACGTTCTTATGGTCAGTGCCCTTGAGTCAATGTCTGACTCAGAGTGTGGCAGGTCTTTCTCCCACAGAACCATGGGGGGAGAGGGGAGATTCTAACCGCCAATGCTTGTGTTGGCAGCCAAGTGTTTAACCACTGCACCACCAAGACTTCCAGCCCAGGAGACCCTATGGTGCAGTTCAACTCTGTCATGGAACAGCCCACAACATCAACACGTCTCTTTTTATGTCCTTCTGTTCAGGAATAGATTGGCCAAGCCTTCCCCCTCCACCGCGGGACCTAACTTTCTATGTTTTCCCGAAGCCTCACATCACTCCCTTTGGAATTTGTATAACTTCCTATATTGTTCAGAGGCAACGCTGTGTGAATGCGCCTGGAGGGAAGAGAATGCAGAGAAGCCTCTCTCGTGTGCCTCACCTGATTGCTGGGGGCCAAAAAGCTAGTGCTTGCTAGCTAGCTAGTCAACAGAGACATCCTGAGGCTGTCTTAAGCTTACTGTCAACACCATATCCCGAGAGAACCCTGAAATCCGAGTTAAAGTAAAACATTTGGACAAGGGTATGACTCCCCCAGGGTGTGAATTCCAGAGTAAACAGTCGACAGTCTTTATGCATTTCGATCACTAGTGGGATTCAATTAAGGCAGCCCGCCTTGCTGCCGTCTCCCCAATGGTGTCACCTGCTAATAAACTCCTCTCGGACTTGAAGTTAGCAAATCGCCTCTGCTACTCCAGGACGTGAACCCTTATTAGAGATAACAACCAGATGGTACTCTAGGCAAAATAATAACCCCCAAAATGACTACATTTCACAATTGTTATAGATTGAATTGTGTCTTCCAAAAATGTATTTGTGGTTTTGTTCTATTAATGAGGCCACATCAGCATAATTTGCTGTGTAGATTTCCAAAAGGAACCCTGGTGGTATAGTGGTTCAGTGTTGGGCAGCTAACTGCAAGGTCAGCAGTTTGAAACCACCAGCCAAGAGCTGCTCAGCAGGAGAATGACAGGGTTTTCTACTCCAGCAAAGAGTTCATCTCAGAAACAACTAGGAGCACTCTACCCTGTCCTACAGGTTCACTATGAGTCAGAATCAACTTAATGGCAGTGGGTTTGGTTTTCTGTTTTGTTTTGTTTTACTTTGCTTTGGAGGTTGCCAAGACTGGACATTGTTACGGGAGTTAAACCAAAAAAAAAAAAATAGCCAGGCTGACTGCCACTGAGTCGATGCCGACTCATAGTGAACCTGTAGGACAGGGTAGAACTGTCCCTGTGAGTTTCCAAGACTGTAACTCTTTACAGAAGTAGAGAGTCTTGCCTTTCTTCCACTAGGGTACAAAGGGAGACTTCCAATCTCAAATCTAATTTAAGGAGAACATCTATTAAGTCTTGTATTAAGGTTTAAATTCGGAGCACCTGTTTGCAGAGAGCTATGAATGACACTGAAAACTCAAAATCCATTTGCAGAGGCCCCACATAGACATGCCGCCATTGAATTCCTGCTGCCCATGAGCCCATAGTATAGATAGCCTTGACCTCAGATGGAGTGCATTGGAAACTGGATGACCTCAACCCCTCTCCAGCCAGCCCTTGGAGGGTGAGACTCTCTCAGGGGATTACCCGGGTGTGTCCTGGATAGAGATCACCATACTGGGGGCAGCGCGGGCAGTCACATAGTCATGAATCATGCCCTCACAGTTGTACCCTGACTGCTTTGGTCAGAAGACCCTGGACCGATCTTGTGACTCTATCTGTCACATAAAGTATGCGTCCAAACAGTGGTCCTGTTTCTACTTCCGCAGTTTCCCCCTGTCACTGTGATGTATTGACCTGGTACCAATCATAAATCTGTGGCAGTTTACTTTGTTCCATGCCTTATGTAACTACCGTCCTGTCTGGGAGTCCTTGGGTGCCAGTATGACCTCCCTCATCCAAATCATGTCTCGGTGTCGCTGTGTTGTCTTTGTCCCTCTGCAGACTTAATAAATGGCGGGGGGGCCACTAGAACAGAAGGTGATTGCACAACTCAACTTAAAGGCAATTGAACCATGGGGGTGAGGGGTGCTCATGCTCTAAAATTGACGTTGGGATGGTTATACAATTCCCCTTGCTATGATGGGATGGGTCTACCATTGAATTATATGATATGTAAATTACTAGCCAATAAAACTGTTGAAAAATAAAATAAAAGCAGATATTGGTCAAAAATATAAAAGGACTTTAGAAATGTCCTCCTTAAGTTATATATGGGTGTAGGTTCTCCTTTGCACCCTAAACCAAGAGTTTAGAGGGGAATTTTTCTGATACCAGATAAAGCAGAAAGAAACGCCCAACACACAGGTCATCGCTGTTTGGTAAAACGGAGGGTCAAGGAAACGGAAAGAGACTTGCAGTGAGATAGAGTGACACAAAAGCCGTGGCAGGGGCTCAAACACACTAACAATCATGAAGGTGACACAGGTCTGGGAACATTTCATAAGGTTGAATGAGCTGGAGCTGACGACATGCGATGGCAAACAACAACAGCCGCACACACAGGGAAAGAAGGTGGCATCTGAGGGGAGCCAGAAACGCTCATCCTTTGTACCAGAAAAAAAATAACTGACTTGCACACGTGAGATGCTCGGTATGGGTTAGATTATGCTGTGCCACTCACCTGACCCCTGGGGGCTTCAGATGCTTCTCACCTGTATTTTTGACCTGCTATCAGGACCATGAATCAACCCTGATGGGCCCTTGGCTTACTCTTGACCTACCTGGAGCTGTCTGACCTAATTCCTCTGCACTACACCATGCCTGTCTTTCTTCCACTGCCTCTCACCCGGCCTTTTAACAGCCGGTCAACAGGCTCAGTGTTCCCGACCCTGAGACATCCATCCCATTGCCAGCAAGCAATGCATTGGGCAAACACAAATGGGCAGCAAGATGCAGTCTTGCCCTGGGCTGGCCTGGCAGAGCTGTGAGAAGCTGACAGTCCAAGGGATTAGGTTGTTTGCACAGCCACATCCCCAGGTCCATCTTGCCAAATGTCAATAAAGTGTCTGCATGGAAAATTAAAATGCTGCTGTGTCTCCATCCTTTCTGAACAAGCCATCTCCTCTGCAATGTCTCCAGAAACTAGAAGGGTGAAGCTGAGCCATGTTCGCCTGCCAACACCAGAGACAGCCCTGATTGAAAGGGGGGGGTTGGGGAGCACAGAGTGGTGCTGAGATAGTCAAGGAAAACTACACCAATTTTCTCTGTCGGTGCTCTAGGTGGGGCCTTCCATCC
Organism: Tenrec ecaudatus; assembly: GCF_050624435.1. Classification (NCBI taxonomy): domain Eukaryota; kingdom Metazoa; phylum Chordata; class Mammalia; order Afrosoricida; family Tenrecidae; genus Tenrec; species Tenrec ecaudatus. The sequence goes on along the minus strand of NC_134535.1, from coordinate 15,200,572 downwards.
AAACACTCCCAAGTGTCTGGCACCACACGATGGTGGGGTTGGGGGCAAAGTGGTTGGACACAATAGGGGAAGTGCTGGTGATTCCAAATGGTGAGGGTACATATTCTGACCTTCTTAATGAGGAGTTTCTGTGGAAAAACACAGTCAACTGAGAGCCTGGACCAAAGGAGCCACAGCAAGTGCTACGCCTCCCAGAACTCTTAAGGACCACAGGATGTTGGCGCTTCACGGCGGACCATCTCTCCTGCAGGGGGCGCTCATCTCAGGCCACATGGAAGTGTGGAGGCCAACTCTTACAGCGATTGAAAGCTGAAAGTCGGGGGTTGGGGAACCCACAAAACCCAATGCTGTTGGATTAATTCCAACACATAGTGACCCTATGACACAGAGTAGATGGACCAGTGGATAAGAACAGAAAATCCAGAAATAAAAGCAGTAGAGCACAGACAACTGGTCTTTGATAAGGGCCCCCAAAATATCAAATGGGAAGCAGATGCCCTTTTTAACAAATCATGCTAGAAAACCTGGCTATCAACCTGCAGAAGGATGAACCAAGACCCTTACCTCACTCCATACATAAGGACAAATTCAAGGTGGATCACGGACCTCGAGGTAAAACCCAAAACCCTCAGGATCATCAATGAGAAAATTGGGACAAAGCTAAGAACCTTAGCACAGGGAATACATGGGCTACCAGACATAAGGAAGGCTCCACACCCAGAGTAAGATAAAATAGACACGTGGGACCTACTAACGATAAAACACTTGCATAAATGGTAAGACTTCATCAAGAGAGTAATAAGGGAGCCCACAGACTGGGAAAAGACATTGAGTAATGACATTTCAGGCATAGGTCTTATTACTAAAATCTACAGAACCCTGCAACCTTACAACAAGAATGAGCCAATAAACATATGAGACAATGTTTCTGATCATGAGTCATCCAAGAAATGTAAATCAAAACAAGTATGAGATACCACCTAACATCCACAAAAATAGCCCAATTCAAAAAAAAACAGAAAGCAACAAATGTTGGAGGGGTGCGGTGAGATAGGAATTCTCATTCACTGCTGGTGGTCTTGTAGATCCATACAGCCACTGCGGAAAGAGATTTGGTGATACCTAGAACAGATGGAAATCAAATTACCTTACGACCCAGAAATCCCACTACTGGGTTTATACCCAGCAGAAATAAGCAGCAGACCATGGCCAGACATCTGCTCTCCAATGTACATCACTGTACAGTTCACAATCGCAAAAAATTGGAAACAACCTAACTTTCCATCAATGGATGATTCAAAAACTCGGGTATACACACACAATAGAATACTACAAAATAGTGATGAAACACCCCATCTTGTAGAAAGAGTTGGAGGATATCATTCTGAGTGAAGTTAGCCAGCCACAAAAGGTCAAGTACAACATGATTCCACTGAGGTAAGTTCAAACAGCAGAACAGGCATACAGGAAAATACACACAACACACAATGCCTTGGCTAAGGACTAGATACTCTGGCATGAGCCAGACCAAGCTCAATGATTTATACGTCATCAAAAACAGATGTAGATAGCACCTGTGCTGAAAGGCATCTTTTCCCCACCTCTCATATGTCCTTAAGGCCCACAGAAGGGTGGGGAATAAAAAAAGACAGCAATGGGCGAAGGGAGCCCTAACCCACCCAAGGGGAAGAGGTTGTTTATATCTCCCCAGGAAAATGAGAACAAGTGTAGACCTCATTCCGGTGTGCCAGTCCTAGAGGGTGATGTTCCTGCTTGGAGCAGCTCATTTGCAGAGATAATGGCAGGGCTAGCCTCAGCTCGAGACATGACGTCCTCTCCCTAGGTCAGTGGTTCTCAACCTTCCTAATGCTGCAACACTTTAATACAGTTCCTCATGTGGTGGTGACCCCCAACCATGAAATTATTTTCGATGCTATTTCATAACTGTCATTTTGCTACTGTTATGAATTGGGTGACCCCTGTGAACAGGTTGTTCGACCCCCAAAGGGGTCTCGACCCACAGGTTGAGAACCACTGCCCTAGATGATAGTGCTACAGAGGACAGCACTGAAGATACAGTTCAGGAGAGCAACTGGTCTGAGCTGCCCACATGGGGGCAAACGAAGAGGGGAGAGCAACAGACCAGGGATGGGAGCAAAGCCACAAAGTCCCCGAGGAATCGCAATTCTAGACTTTTGTCTCGAGGGGCAGAACTTGGCACCCCATCTGAACAGGTTTGGGGTTACTCACAAGGGGGCCACACTGAAAATCTAAAAGCGTAATGGGGCAGGGGGGAGGGGAGAAGACTAGACCGCTCCATCCCTGACTACACGAATAGCAAGGGGGGCTTTTAGGATGAGCACCTTTCAGATACAAATGTTGAAGACCAAAGGGGTGTATGTGTGGTTAGGTAAGCAGAGCCAGGGATATGGAAAACCCTGAACGAAAAGGGACTGGACTGATGGATTATAGCATGTCCATTAGAGAGAATCATCTGCTCTGTGTCAGCATCCTTGATGGACTTGTGACCACTTGTATGTTGTGTGTGTGTGTGTGTGTGTTTCATCTATACAAGAGAAGAAGGATAGACAGTCCTATGGATACAGTGATAGGACTGCTGGTTCCTAGGGGTCATGGGAGGGAAGAGACGGGGAGGAGAGCAGTGAGCCAATAATGACGGATACATGGGGAGTAATAAGGATTCTAAAATTGATGGCAAGGAGGACGTAGCTTTTCTGGCCATTTTGATAAACAGAAGTGTATCTGAAAGGAATTACTAAGAGGTGAATGATGGGTAAGCATGATAATGAGGCAGGAGGAAAGAAGAAAAAATATATAGGTATATATGTAAATATATAAATCTTTAAATGTAGGTATATTTGTTTATATATGTATATAAAGGCAAATGCAATAAAGAAGCAGATGCACTTTAGGCCTCTACTTAAATCTTACCTCAGTACAAGAACAGTTTAGTCTAACAGTTTGTTCTAACTCACCTTCCTTACAGGATCGCTGAATACAAAATGGGTGCATAAGCAAATGTGAAGAAAGCTGATAGTGCTTGGCTATTAAAATATATAGTGTCTGGGGGCTTAAAGATTTGTAGTCAAACAATCAGCTGTCAAATGGGGAAATAATAAAACCCACATGGAAGAAGCACACCGGCCTGTGTGATCATGAGGTGTTCACAAGAAAATGTATCAGAAGTTCAAAAACAAGTAACCAAATCTATGTGAAGGGGTGGGGATGTAGTGGAGACCCAAAATCCACCTGCATGTTAATTGGTCAATCCCTCTCAGAAGGGCCACATGGAAGGGATGATAAATCCCATTAACTATCCTCTAGTTCTTTAATGTTTCCTCCCCTTACTTGTATGGTTTTTATTTGTTTTACCTCATTAATCATGTTAGACTTGTGTATGTTCATTTGTATGTTTAAGGTGGTTTGATGCATGAAAGCCAAGATAGATAACCCTTCAGAAACAGTAATAGGAGTAATGGTTCCCAGAGGGAATGGGAAGAGAGGGGGAAAGCGGGGGAAGGAGCACTGATAGCATTGATGACTGTATAACCCCACTCGAGGGGAGCGAACAATAGAATTGTACATGAATTGATATATTGGATGGTGTAAGATAATAAAGGTTCCTGGGAGGGAGGAGATAAAGGAGAGCTGGAATCAAGAAGTTCAAGAAGAAAGGAAATGTTTTGAAACTGACTGGGGTAGCAATTGTACAATACTGCTTGCTGCAACTGAACTATGGAATGCTATGATATCGGTAAAAGTTCCCACTAAAATGATTTAAAAATAAATAAAACAGAGCAGAACTGTCTCATAGGATGTAATCTTTATGAGGAGCCCTGGTGGTGTGGTGCATTACACGTTGAGCTGCTAACTGCAAGATCAGCAGTTCAAAACCACCAGCTGCTCCTTGGAAGAAAGATGAGAGTTTCTACTCCTGTGAAAAGTTATAGTTTCAGAAACCCTCAGCGGTAGTTCTCCTCTGTCCCATCGGACGCCTATGAGCCAAACCTGACACAATGGCAGTGAGCTTTCACATAATCTTGATGGAAGTAGACTTGATGATTCAGTCCATCAGCCACCCCAGAGAGAAAGACATCAAAGTCTGCATCTATGATGATTTATTGCTTTAAACCCCATAGGAAAATTCCACTCCAGCCTATAGAATCCCTAGGAGCCCAAATCAACTCAATGGAAGGGGATTTTCTATCTATCCCACCCAAGGAACCTAAGGGCAGAAATAATAGTAAGCTACTTACTTACCATGTGTTCAATGCTTTTCAAAGAATTTTTACAAGTATCAACAGAGATCACGCCCACAATAATCATCTCTATTTTATGAATTTTTTAAAAAGAAGCACAAGTAACTTGCCCGCCATCATTACTTTAGCACTCTGCAGAGTCAGGATCCAAATCCAAGTAGTCTGGATTTGGAGTCTGTGCCACAGAGCTTGCAGGACTTGTTTGTAGTCACACATCAAGAATTCGGAGGGTCAGAACTCAATTAGCAATCTTGCCTCCCAATAGGGATCCCTTTTCCTTCATTTGTAATGCAAAAGAGGTGAAGATTCTACATTCTACATTTTACTTTCTAATTTCTCATTTCATTTTCCATCTCAGCAATGTGCCTGCTCTTTCTTTGAGGGTAGCATGGTTGTCCTACAATGATTTCTTTCAAATCCTAATCCTATCCCTCCTACAGCTTTGATCACACTCCTTCAGACTTCTCCTTCTCCTCCTCCTTCTCTTTTTCCTCCTTCTTCTTCAAGAGCATGTATTATAATCTTAAGACAAACTAAAACCTAAATGGCATCGAGTCAGTGCTGACTCATAGTGACCCCTGGGTGTTTCCAAGACTGTAGCTGTTTGCAGGAGTAGAAAGCCCTGTCTTTTGCCTGAGAAGCTGCTGGTGGTTTTGAACTGCCAAACCTGCAGATCGCAGCCCAACTCATAACCACCACACCACCAGGGTTCCTTGAAAGAGGGCAAGGATGTGACAAAGACATATTATCCAAATGGAGGAGATCATTGGCTTGGAGTTATGGTGTCCAAGGGCTTACTAATATACAAAACTTTAGGAAGGACATGGGAGGTCACACGTGCAAGATATGTGACAAATAAGAACATCATAGTTACAGGTGGAGTTACAGGAGTAGGAATGGGACCGTGATTAGGATATTCACATTGTGACAGAAACAGGAAGTTACAAGATTGGTCCAGGGGCCCCTGCAAAACAGTCAGGGCATGGCTTACTGTCATCCATAACCATTTGCATACCAGGTGCTCAGAATTTAAGCTTTACAATACTTCCCTCTCTGATCCTGGATCTTTTTATTCACAATCATTGGATCACATAGGCTGATATGCATCTTCCATGAAGACTTATTTAACACCTCACTTAGATGGATGCTTGTTTTAAGACAAGCTTTTAAGCTCCAGATGGCATTCTTTCTGATAGCTGGGCACCATCTGATTGTTTCACTGCACTTTGTTATAGCACCCATATTAATCATGAAGGAAAGTATGGAGTAGGACCTCATTATAAAAACTAATTGTCCTTAGATTGGGGCTCATGATTAAGCATGAGCTCAAAATCCTATAGCTGAGGTTTCTATACATATCCCCAGTCTGCCTTATGGCAGCATTCTCAGCTTCTTGAGAGATAATCTATGTATGGATCCTTTGATACTTCCATGGGACCTTTGGACATTCTAATAATAGTATCAATCTAGCCAATAGTATAGAGTTTAGAATAGTTTTGAGATAGTGAAATATTCATATATGTGAAAGCTTTTTAGACTAAAATATATGAAATCTCTATTTACACATTAAAATCTTAAGTGACTGAATCTTGTTTAAGAACACAAAGAGGGTTAAACACAAAGCATACATTTCAATAACCATCATCCACTCAGGCATAACTATATCTGCAGAACTAAGACATGTCACAAAAAGCTAGGAACATACGAGCGTGGCAAATATAGGGTGGTCTTAATTTGCCTGTTACTGTGCAACCTCAAAAGCAAGAGTTTTGAATGAAAGTCTAATGACTTCCAGATCCATAACATCAGAATAGCAGTTCAGACTTCAATGAGACTTAAGTACCCAAAGGTTATCAAAACTATCCTTTAGATTGCGTGTAAACTGAAGAGTGCAGACTTCCCCGGGGAAGGGTTAGAGAGATGGAAACACCACCTTCACAAGTGTGTAGACACCCACCACCTCTACCACCACAATCACCTCCACCATCACCTCCACCACTATCACCACCTCTACCACCACCAATACCAACACCTCCATCACCACCATTATCACCACCACCACCACCTCCATCACCATCACCACCAATACGACCACCACCATCACCACATTCACCACCAACACCTCCACCACCACAATCACTAACACCACCACAACCACTAACACCACCAGCACCAACACGACCACCACCATCACCACCTCCAACAACAACACCTCCAACAACAACAACACCATCATCACCACCACCACTTCCACCACCTCCACGCACAAACACAGTTTTCTTTTTTTTTCCAAAATCATTTTATTAGGAGCTAGTACAGATATCATGCCATCCCACAGTCCAATCACATCAAGCAGTATTATGCAATTGCTACCTCAGTTATTTTGAAACCTTTTCTTCCTTCTTGAGCTCCTTGATACCTGCTCCCTTTTACCCGCCTCAACCCCCCTACCGGACCCCCAGGAGCCCTTATTCTAGTTGTTGTCTCTATAAGTTCATCAATGTTGGGTTTCATACGCCTAAAAACAGAAAAACATATAACAAAGATTCAAGAAGGCGATTCACAATGACAAAATACCCCAGAGAGAATCCCCAATAGGAAAAGAAAATACACAGAGAGAGAGAGAAAATATTGAAACCCAGATCAGGCCCAAAGTTTATCAGAGGGGAGATCAAGTGACAAAGTTTTAACTATTCAAGTCATGTTTATCATTTTGATCTCTTATCGTCATCTCTCCAATACTCTCTGTTTCGGAACCAGTTTATTCTCGTCCTAAATTATGATTAGAGGGAAATCAATGAAGTCTTATTTCCTGTGTAGGTCTCATAACTGTATCTTGGGCTTCCACGGCCACCCATAGTCTACTGCAAACCAGAAGCTCACAATTTAGCCTCTGATACCATTCCCTCCTTCGGCTTTGGATTATATGATTTACAATCCTTGGTTCACAGATGTTGGTGTACTTTTCCATGTGAACTTAATTGACATCTCACTTAGATGGCTGCTTATTTGGAAACAATTCCTTAGGACCCCAGATGCTATTCTATCGGATGGCCAGGCACCATCTCACTCTTCCACCACACTTTTCTTTTTCTTTTTTTAATCATTTTATTAGGGGCCATACTACTCTTATCACAATCCATACATACATCAATTGTGTAAACCACATTTGTACATTCGTTACCCTCATCATTCTCAAAACATTTACTCTCCACTTAAGCCCCTGCCATCATGTCCTCATTTTCCCCTCCCTCCACACTCCCCTCCCTCAGGAACCCTTGATAATTTATAAATTATTATTTTGTCATATCTTGCTCTGTCCCACATCTCCCTTCACTCACTTTTCTGTTGTCTGTCCCCCAGGGAGGAGGTCACATATAGATCCTTGAAATTGGTTCCTCCTTTCCAACCCACCCTCCCTATCCCCTCCCAGTATCGCCGCTCACACCACTGGGCCTGAGGGGATCATCCGCCCTTGATTCCCTGTGTTTCCAGTTCCCATCTGTACCAGTGTCCATCCTCTGGTCTAGCCAGACTTGCAAGGTAGGATTTGGATCATGACAGTGGGGCTGCTGGGTGGGGAGTGGGGAGGAAGAATTTAGGAACTAGAGGAAAGTTGTATTTTTCATTGTTGCTACATTGCATCCTGACTGGCTTGTCTCCTCCCCAAGACCCTTCTGTAAGGGGATGTCCAGTGGCCTAAAATGGGCTTTGGGTATCCACTCTGCACTCTCCCCCTCATTCACTATGGTAAGATTTTTTGTTCTTTGATGCCTGAAACCTGATTCCTTCAACACCTCGTGATCGCACAGGCTGGTTTGCTTCTTCCATGTGGGCTTTGTTGCTTCTGAGCTAGATGGCCGCTTGTTCACCTTCAAGCCTTTAAGACCCCAGACACTATCTCTTTTGATAGCCGGGCACCATCAGCTTTCTTCGCCACATTTGCTTATGCACCCATTTGTCTTCAGCTTCACCACACTTTTCTATAGCACCTATATCTTCTGTGTTTCCTTCAGGAGGGTGAGTATTGAGCAGAGCCATGTCACAAAAACTAATAGTTTTTAAATTGGAACTAAGATTAAATGTGAGCCCAAAAGCCATTCCTGAATCTATGCTTTTCATCTGCCTATGGTTTCCCTTAGAGATCTCCTTGTTAATATATTATAGAGGATCTTATATCTCATCCCCAAGGAGCATCAGGAACTTCTATTAATAGTGCCATCGCAGCCTGGCCACCAGGCCGTGAGGATGATGTTCCTGAATAGAGCAGCCAGTCCACAGAGAGAACAACATGGCTGGCCCCACTATGAGACATGATGCCCCTCAGTGACCAAGGGCGATACAGGGAACAGCACCGGAGACACGGTGTGGGAATTGCACCTGACCTGATCCCACCACACCGAGGCAAAGCACTGGGGGAGTGCAGCAGAACAGCAAGGGAACAGAGTGGCAAGGTCCCCATGAAATGCTGAAAGTGAGCCAGGGCGTGGTGCCCCAACAGACTGGACTGGAAAACACTCCTAAGGCTCAACAAATGATCCTTGAACTAACTACAAGCTTTTCTTTCTTGATGCGTTTTGTTTTGTTCTTTGTCAGTGGTTTGATGTTGTTGCTTTATTGTCTGGTTGTATACTGTTGCTTTGTTTTCCTCTGTCTTGTTTTCGTACATGTTATTGTCTCCACAGGTCTGTCTATATAAGACAGGCTGGATGAACTATCTGGAGAAAAAACAACGGGACCGACAGTTCCGGGGAGACTTGGGATAGAGGGAGGTGGGGGGGTAAGGAAGTGGTGTTAACAAATACAGGGACAAGGGAACAACATGGGACCCAAAATGGTAGTGAGGGGGGAGTGGCAGGCCTTGTACATAAAGAAGAGGTATAGCTGTAACCCAGGTGGGGATGGAGCATGGTAGTAGGGCAGGAGGAAAGTCAAGGGAGATGGAGGAAAGAGCTAGGAGTCAAAGGGCATTTATAGAGGTCTACACAAAGACATGTACATGCAAATATATATATGAAGATGGAGAAATAGATCTATGTGTCTACATTTATAGGTTTAGTATTAAGGTGGTGGAAGGACCTTGGGCCTCTACTCAAGCACTCCCTCAATGCATGAATACTTTCTTTTATTAAATTGGCACTCTACAATGCTCACCCACCTGACACAACTGCCAAAGCCAAAGCGGGTGAACAAGTAAATGTGGTGAAGAAATCTGATGGTGCCCGGCTATCAAAAGAGATAGTGTCTAGGGTCTTAAAGGCTTGAAGATAAACAAGCGGCCATCTAGCTCAGAAGCAACAAAGTCCACATAGAACACACCAGCCTGTGTGATCGAGTGGTCCCGGAGGGATCAGTTATCAGGCATCAAAGAACAAAAAATCAGATCATTGGCTGCACACCTCCATGATACGATCGCCGAAGACAAACAGGTGCATAAGCAAATGTGGTGAAGAAAGCTGATGGTACCTGGCTATCAAAAGAGATAGTGTCTGAGGTCTTAAAGGCTTGAAGGTGAACAAGCAGCCATCTAGCTCAGAAGCAACAGAGCCCACATGGAAGAAGCACACCAGCCTGTGCGATCACGAGGTGCCAAAGGGACCAGGTATAAGGCATCATGCAAATATATATATATACCATGGTGAATGAAGGGGGAAGTGCAGAGTGGAGATCCAAAGCCCATTTGTCGGCCACTGGAGATCCCCTCACAGAGGGGTTTAAGAGAGGAGATGGGTCAGTCAGGGTGCGATGTAGTACCGATGAAGAACACAGCTTTCCCCCAGATCCTGGATGCTTCCTTCCCCCAACTACCATGATCCGAATTCTACCTTGCAGGGCTGGTTAGGGCAGAGGTTGTACACTGGTGCATATGGGAGCTGGAGGCACAGGGAATCCAGGGTGGATGATACCTTCAGGACCAGGGGTGTGAGGGGCGATACTGGGAGAGTAGAGGGTGAGTGGGTTGGAAAAAGAGAACGGATTACAAGGATCCACATGTGACCTCCTCCCTGGGAGACGGACAACAGAGAAGGGGGGTGGGAGGGAAAGGGAGACTCAAGATAGGGCAAGATATGACAAAATAACAATCTATAAATTATCAAGGGCTCATGAGGGAGGGAGAGCGGGGAGGGAGGGGAAAAAAAGAGGACCTGATGCAAAGGGCTTAAGTGGAGAGCAAATGCTTTGAAAATGATTAGGGCAAAGAATGTACAGATGTGCTTTATACAATTGATGTATGTATATGTATGGACTGTGATAAGAGTTGTATGAGCCCCTAATAAAATGTTAAAAAAAAATAGTGCCATTGATTAGTCCTTGATACTAATTTTTTAAATACTGTTGAGAGAGTAATATTGGGCCAGTGTAGGCTAACTACACATTGCAATACCTGAGTCATTCATTTGTACAGCATCAATCCCTATGTGGTTGAACGCCATATACACAAACAATGGGAGTTGACAGGCAAAATTTACAATTATATTCACTGACAATATCAATCACAGGCCTGCCAGGATACTATATCTTAATACAGCTAGTAGAGCACTGATGTACTAAATCAATGTTTGTCTGCCTACCAACAGTTCAATACTCTTGGTATGGCTGTCTTCTGCCTCTTCAAACACCATGTAATTTCTGTCTTAAGGCCTCAGGTTACAGGTGTGTGTGAGGCAGAGTCTGGTTCACCTAGTAGAATTTCTGCATCAGATCCCTGTGGTGTGGCCTTTGGAGCGTTTTATGTACCTTGAAGATTCAGGATTCAATACCCAGTGTTCTGGGGCACTTGGCCTGGGTCTCCAGGGCGCGTGCAGAAACGGGGCAATGTGGCTTATTAGGTGCATATTCCCAGGCATACTCCCCTCTTAGGATACTTCAAAGTATCGTTAGTCTTTTATTTTCTCCACATAGAAGTTGATCTTCCCCCTTTATCTGCCAACAGACACGCATTTGTCTTCGCCCAGCTGTATCTACTTCCTTTACCCTCTCCTGACTTGACTTTCCCATCACTGGCCCTCATTCCTCAGATAGGAATGTCTCTCAGTCCAGGGAGGACCTCGTTATCACTTTGCATAGCAGCCACTAAATAAATGGTCATCATCCCCTCTCCCTCCCTTGACAATTTGATCCCAGCTGACATGAGATCCCCTCCACCATAGTGACCGCTAAGATACATACCTAGAAAGGATGGCGCATGCATGCTTCATTGGCACCTACTAGGCTCTCTACTAGGCTATCTGGTTGTCAGGGCCAGCAGACTAGATGCCCTGCAAACCTGAGTTTGTGCCTGTTCTGTTGCTTGTCTCTACAGGAGACTGATATAGTATTTGTCCTTTTGTGATGGACAAACTTGACTGAGCATAATGCTTTCTGGATTCCTCCATGTCATGAGGTGTTTCATGGTTTCATCTCTGTTTTGGGGGGATGCGTAGTATTCATTGTGTGTATGTGACAAAGTATTTTTATCCACTCTCCTATTGATGGGGATTTAGGCTGTTTCCAACTTCTTCCTATTGTGAACTGTGCTGCAATGCGCATGGCGGAGTGTATGTCTGTTTGTGATCTGTCTCGTATTTTGGGGGGTATATTCCCAGCAATGACACTGCTGACCCACTCTGCTGTCTACCACCTGAGGACAGCTCTACCTGTCTTACCTGAGGGAAGACTTCCCTGTCTGCTTCATTGATCTTGGACTGGCAGCTCAAGTGAGTTGAAGGACTTTCAGTATATTAATGGTTCCATGAAAGTGAATTGAAGTGAGCCCTCTGTACAGTTGTGTGGACTAGTTGGCTATCATACTCCTTGTCACTGTATAAATAAATATATATATATATGTATATATATATAATCATAAGTGTCTTGGTTTTGTTTCTCTAGAGAACCCTGTCTAACAACATAACCCACAGAAATAAAGAACAAACCATGAACAGATAAATGCACACCCATGTTCTTCACAGCAATTTCTATAGTACCAAAAGGACAGAAACAACCAAAAACCCTGTCTGTGGAGGAATGGATAAATCAACTCTGGTACATACACACAATGGAATATTATGCATCTCTAAAAAACATTGATGAAGATTACCAAACATCTCATGACATGGACAAAATTGGAAAACATTATGCTCAGCAAAGTTAGTCAATCCCACAAAGATAAGTATTTCCTTATAGCATTATTATAAAGGGGCGCAATAAAAGATCACAAGACTTTGATGACTATGAGGAGGTGGGAGTGGGCAGAGGGGCACTGGGAAAGGGGGAGTGGAGTAGGACAGGGAGGGAAGGAGAGAGAATGGGGGTGAGGAGTGGAAGAAAGAGCCACATCCACAGAAATTTACTGGGATACTGGCACTGCTTTCCTGCAGTGGGCTGTGCCACTACAAACAGTAAGCTTTTCTTTGCATGTGCTATACTCCAAAAATAAAAGAATATAACTGAAATATAGTCTATAAAAACAATAATATAAATAAATTTAAAATTGACTGGGAAAAAATTTAAGACAGAAAAGAGTCACAACCTTTAAAAATCTCTCTAGATCCTCATTGATCATATCAGGGAGGTAGGCACCCATTGATATGATTTTTAGTTCTTTCATGTCTGATAACTGGTCCCTTCTGCACCTTGTGGTCAGAACGGCTGGTGTGCTTCATCCATGTGGGCTCTGATGCTTCTCAGCTAGATGGAAAAAACATTTTTAAGAGAGAGAGGAGTCACAACCTTAAAAATCTCTCTAGTTCCTTTACCCATCAGACCTAAACACTGGCCTGAGTGGTTACAGAAGAAGAAAAACTCAAATGGAAACTGACTTCAATTCTTTGGGGATACATGATCTAGTTTCAAAGAAACGAAAATAAATAAATAGACAATAAATGCCAGGCTCTTTAGGGGCCCTAGTTTCTTCTCTTAGAATGCCCTTCAATGAAGGCCATGAAAATAATTGTACAATAGATCAAGGCATCAGAGTCCAGCTACACCGCTCATAGAGATAACTTGATAGAAACAGCACAGGGGTTCTTGACTGCTAGGGAGCTGGGGGCCACTTTGAGAATCCAATTAAAGAGTTGGGGGGGGGGACTCAGGTGTGTTTCCTGAGGGAAGTAGCATGTTTGCTGAGTCTCAGTCCCAGTCTTCCACAAGGTCCTACAGTATCGGTTTATTTTGGGTTCAAAGTAGTTATCAGAATCATAATAAGTAACCATAGCAACAACAACAAATGCTTCTATAGACTACATGTCAGCCAGTGTTTTATAAGCACATGAACAAATTTTGGGGAAAAACCCCATATATACACACAACCATGCTTTTCTTTTTTTTTTTTAATCATTCCATTGGGGGGCTCGTATAATTCTTATCACAATCCATATATACATCCATTGTGTCAAGCACATATGTACATTTGTTGCCATCATCATTCTCAAAACATTTGCCTTCTACTTGAGCCCTTAATATCGGCTGCTCATTTTTCCCCTCCCTCCCCACTCCCCCTACCTCATGAACCCTTTATCATTCATATATTATTATTTTGTCATATATTACACTGTCTGACATCTCCCCCTGCCCTCTTCTCTGCTGTCCCTCCCCCAGGGAGAAGGCTATTTGTAGATTCTTGTAATCAGTTCCCCCTTTCTACCCTACATTCCCTCCACCCTCCAGGCATCGCCACTCTCACCACTGGCCCTGAAGGAGTAATCTGTCCTGGATTCCCTGTGTTTCCAGTTGCTATCTGTACCAATGTACCTTCTCTGGTCTAGCCAGATTTGTAAGGTAAAATTGGGATCATGATAGTGGGGGGGGGGGAGAAGCATTTAAGAACTAGAGGAAAGTTATATGTTTCATTGTTGCTACCCTGCACCCTGACTGGCTCATCTCCTCCCCACAACCCTTCACAAAGGGGGTGTCTGGTTGGCTACCAATGGACTTTGAGTCTCCACTCTGCACTCACCGACATTTACAATTATATGATTTTTTGTTCCTTGATGCTTGATACCTGATCCCTTCAACAGCTTGTGGTCACACAGGCTGGTGTGTTTCTTCCATGTGGGCTTTGTTGCTTCTGAGTTAGATGGCCGCTTGTTTACCTTCAAGCCTTTAAGACCCCAGACGCTATATCTTTTGATAGCCGGGCACCATTAGCTTCATTCACCACATTTGCTTATGCACACGTTTGTCTTCAGTGATCATATCAGGAAGGTGGGCACCCACTGATATGATTTTTAGTTCTTTGATGTCTAATAATTAGTACCTTCTACGGGTCAGACAGGCTGGTGTGCGTCTTCCATGTTGGCTTTGATGCTTCTCAGCTAGATGGTTGCTTGCTTATCTTCAAGCCTTTAAGACCCCAGATGCTATATCTTTTGATAGCTGAGCACTGTCAGCTTTCTTCACCACATTTGCTTATGCACACATTTTTCTTCAGCAATTGTGTCAGGAAGGTGTGCATCCTGGAATGCCAATTTAATAGAACAACGTGTTCTTGCATTGAGTAAGTGCTTGAGTGGAGGCCCAATGTCCATCTGCTGCCTTAATACTAAGCCTATAAATATATGCACATAGATCTGTTTCCCCACACTCTTATATAAATATATTTACATATGTACAGTCCAGTCTTTAGATCTCTATAAATACCCTTTGTCACCTAGTTCTTTCCTCTATTTCCTTTTACTTTCCTCTTTTCCCACTATCATGCTCAGCCTTCATTTGGGTTTTAGTCATTTCTCTCGGTTAGTAGGGATTCAGCAAGGGAAACCATGCTTTTCTTAAGGAAGCTTCTGTGTATTTACTTTCCCTAGACAAGGAATACCAAAACCAAAGCCAAACCTACTTCCCTTGAGTTCCTCCCTACCTTGGATTTTTGAGACTATAAAGATTGATATCATCAGACAGTCTCAATATTCTCACTCAAAGGGCCTAATAGGAATGAGCCACCAACCTTGCAATTACCATGCCTTTGACTCACCCACAATACTACTGGGGCTTCTTTAGACAAATGTGGTAGGCCCAGTTTAATGTGTTAAGCCGGGTTGACTAGAGAAACAAATCCAGTGACACTCATATATGTGTAAGAGACAGCTTTATATCAAGAAGTAGTTATGCATCAATAAAACATCCCAGCCCAATCCAACTCAAGTCCATAAGTCCGATACTAGTCCATCAGTGCCTCTTCAGACTCTTGAAGCCTCATGTAACAATGCAGAATGCAGCAAGGTCACAGGTCAGTGGGTGCCGTGCCTTGTGGATCCAATGGCAGTGGAAGCATCACAAGGCTCTGGCAGGTCTCAGCTGCATGACTCACCAAGAGGAAGGTGAAGCAGAAAGAGAGGAGGGGGCCGGGAGCTTCCTAGAACTCTCCTTATGAGGAGGTCGTGCCCACAAGGAGGTACCATCAGACTGTGACCTGATTGAAATCCTAGACTCTACCCCTACACTTTTATATCTCCAAGTTGACACAAAATTATGTAACTACCACAAGGAATGGTCATTAAAAAGCCACAGTAGAGTCTTTGAATTCAGTTTCAGAAAAATCTCTCTTTTTTATGAAGCTAATCACCCTGAAATGGGAGAGTAGAGAAGCAAAAAGGCCAACAGAGAGATTTCAATAACTTAAGGTCCCCTGGTAGTGTTGTGGGGTAGGCCCTGAGCTGCTAACCACAAGGGCAGTAGTTCAAACCCACCAGCTGCTCCATAAGAGAAAGATGAGCAATCTGCTCCCATAAAAACGTAAAGTCTCTGGAAACCCAAAGAAAACCCATTCCTCTCTGTCTTGTAGAATCACTATGAGTCAGATCAACTATGTGGCTGTGGGTTTTAGGCAATGGATTCCAGCAATTTGGCATTGAGCGGTGGAGAAGAGGTTAACAAAAATAAAATATTAATGGAAGAGTGAGCCATACCAGACCGGTTGGATGAAAGGCAATTTCAGCTGGATTTGATTAAAGGAGTCACAGAAGGGCAAGAGTTAATGTAGATGGTCCTGCCAAGCTGTCTCTTCTACTGAGAGCAGTGCCCACATGGAACAAAGGGAGCTGGATAGACTCTGACTCTCTGCCTACGTGACCACAGTCGAAATGCTGTAGTGGGTGATGTTTATGTGTGTTGACTGATTGTAAACCAATCTGTCTTGGTAGAAGGACAGCCAGAATACTCCTTAGAGACAAGTATGGCGAGACTTCATCTCACGTACTTTGAACATGTTATCAGAAGAGAGCCATCCCTGGAGAAGGACACCATTTTTGGCAAAGTAGAGGGGCAGCAAAAAAGAGGAAGGCCTTCAGCAAGATAGATTGGCACCGTGACTGCATCGATAGGCTCAAACCGAAGAACGATGGTGAGGGTGACACAGGCAAGGGCAGCGTCATTCTGTTGTCCACAGAGCCCCTATGAGTAGGAACCAACTCATCACCACCATCCACCGCTTGCTATCAGTCAACTAACAACCATAAACTGCTTGCTATCAGTCAACTAAGAACCATCAACTGCTTGCTATCAGTCAACTAACAGCCATCAACAGTCTGCTATCAGTCAACTAACAACCATCAACTGCTTGCTATCAGTCAACTAAGAACCATCAACCGCTTGTTATCAGTCAACTCATGGGACTCACAACTCACAATGACACCTATTGTGTTCCACGGAGTTTTCAAAAGCTGATGTTTCCAGAAGTAAATGCCTGGCCTTTCTTATGAAGTGCCCTTGGTTAGACTTGAACCTACATCTTTGCTATTAGCCACCTAGCATGTTAACTATTTGCACTACAAAAGTTACCAGGTGACCTGAGCTGGGAACCCGGACACAAAAGTCACAGCTCCTGCCCAGGGAGCTGTCAAGGGGCTGTTTAAAGGGCCCCTTCCGCCAGATGCTCGAAGCCTTGCCGGGAGATGAACACATAAACCACCAGTGACGACCTGACAAAGGAATGCTTCACGGGCCTCTGGGGGCTCAGGAGCGGGCTCACCCAATGCCAGCACTGCCTCTTAGAAGCAGGCTGTTGATCACCGGCAAACAGGAAAATCCATGAAAATAATTTTGTTCTCTCAAAAGCAGGTTGAATCTTGAGATCTTATTACAGTGGGGAGCAATGTCAGAGACATTTGAATGCCATTAAAAACCCATCAGGTCTCCTAAGCACGTCTGGGTTTTTTGTTTTGTTGTCTTGCATTGCATATCTCCAGAGCAAACGTTGACATTTCTCAAAAAGAGAAGCAAAGAGGGAAACGCTAATGTCAACCTTGAGAAGGAACCGGAAGAACAGTGGGTAGGAACTCCCCCACGGCCATCCTCAGGGAAGTTGTGTCAACTCCAGAGATCTTCATTTCCTTGTGCATGAAGTACCAGTAAGGGACCCTGCACTGCCTCTCTCCTGAACCTCCTGCCTGCCGTTGATTGAGCACCCGCAAGGCGTCAGACACTGTTCGAGGGAGTTTACATGCAATGACATGGGTTAAATCCTATCCCAACCCCCAGCTCCAAGGCTAGGTCTTGGAACTCCAGCCTCTATTCCTGTGGATGTCATCTTTTTGGCTATGAAGTTTTCTTTGTTTTGTTCATTAGACCGCACCTGAGGAGGGTGCATTCTAGAGCCAATCGACTCTGGGGTATAAAAAGAGTAGATTAGACACTAGCATAGCACACAGGATGGAGGTACCATCTGAGGGTTTCCAAGGAACCAAGGAATGCCCAGACCTGCCATCAAGGAGGAAAGCAAAAGAGCTAAGACCCCAATCTAGATTTCTAGTCTACTGAACGAGGAGGAAATAAACTTCTGTTCCCAAAAGTCAACCCTTGTGGTATTTCTGTTATGGCAACATAGGAGCGTCAGCCATGCATTTATGACCTCACTTCATGTTTGTGTTAACAGCCCAAAGGCTGGTGTTGTTGGATGCCATTAAGTCCATCCCACCCGCTAGTGACTTTAGGCACAACACAACAAAACACTACCCAGGCCTGGGCCATTCTCACGATTGTTACTATGCTTGAGCCCATGGTTGCAGCCACTGTGTCAGTCCTTTCCTCAAGGGCCTTCCTCTTTTTGGCTGACCCTCTACTTCACCAAACATGATGTCCTTCTCCAGGGATTGATGTCTCCTGACAACATGTCCAAAGTATGTGAGATGGAGTCTTGCCCTCGTTGCGCCAAGATAGTTTTTTTCAATATTGGCACTTTCAATATTCTTCTCCAGCCCCACAATTCCAGTGCATTGATTCTTCTCCAATCTTCTTTCTTCAATGTCCAACTTTCACACGCATAGGTGGCAATAAAAAATACCATGGCTTGGGACAGGCCCACCTTCATCCTCAATGTAACAGCCTTGCGTTTCAATACTCTAAAGAGGTCTTGGGCAGCAGATTTGCCTAATGCCATGTGTCCTTTGATCTCTTGACTGCTGCTTCCAAGTCAGACAGACTCCTTGACAAGGGCAGGCAGTCACTACTGCAGCATGGCCAAGGTGGGAGCGGACATCACTGTCAGACAAGCAGAGGCTTGTACTGGGCAGAGCTAGCATCTGAATCCAGAGCAGAGCTGTGCACCTGAAGCAGACTTCGACCATCTAGAAATGAGGGAAATCCACTTGGTAGCTCCATAAATGATTATGAAGCATCTGGAACCACAGGATGGGCAACAGCTTGGCCACTGCCACTACCGCCATCACTCTTTTTGAAACCAGTTGCCCTCTCCGGACCTTACCAAGTCGGCAGCCGAAGTGAAGGCTCCCGGTGTCCTGGAGAAGGGGAGGTTCCTGGGACTCACACCTCAGCTGGCAGTTGATGGAGAAGAAATAGTCCGTATAAAATCATCGCCTCCCACCTCCTTTATCTTCCCTTCTGCCTCAACTGCCCCCTCCCCACCTACCCCCAATGGGGCCTGCCCACCCCAGCCCATGAGCCAAACACTCAAGCAGCCAGACCCACACAGGCATCCCAAATGAGCACAACCTGCCTCCCAGCTGCCGGATGAGTTTAATTAGACCAAATTAATAATTTATTCAAGCAAAATGAGACCTGCCAAGAATCTCTGGGGAGGCTGGAAAATGATAATGCCTTCTTATTAGGGAAATGTGTCAACACCCCTCGCAGACTGTGGTTCTGAGGTAGAAGCGAGAGGCCTGCAAGTTTGACACGATTCACCTTCCCGGCCCTCCCACCTGCACCTCCGCATCTGTGACTTCTCCTCTCGTGCCAAGCATGACCCTCCCTGTCTCCCCACACTTCCTCCTCCTGACTGTCCCCGCCCCCTGCCTCCTCATCCATCTCTCCTTCCTTCTCCACACGCACGCTCCTCCTTCTCCATCTCCCTCACCTCCTCTCCCTTCACTCCGACACATCATTAACCTAAACTTCCAAACTCATTCTCCCCCACCAGCGAGGAAAGCTGATGATGACAAGCTAATGTTTCCATGTCACACACTAAGTGCGCCTTACATAAAAATTAACCGGTGCTTGACAAACTCATAATGACTGACTAATGATGCATTGTGCAACATCCATAATCCATCTTCATGTTATGGATATTTTCTTCCGGCCACCGTGCTTGGCGGGGCCACCTTTACGCAGAGCCAGAAAAGTGGGTAATTTGTGTGCAGGATGTTAAGGGGAAACCACTAGGCTTTTAGGCATGAACCAATCCCAGCTTGCCCTGCAGCTGGAGCCAGTATCTCTCTTCAGAGCAACATGTGCAGACCAATGTGCTGGGCACAAGCATCCATTGGGAACATTGAGGCTGAGCCCTGGGGCAAGCATCTGAAGGGCCCTGGCCTTCTGAGGCACACCGCAAAAGCAGGGTGGAAGTTAACGAGTCATGTGCAACTGTGCAAACCGCCCATTACCCCTCGGACTTACAGCTATCCCCCCAGAGGGTTACAGAAACTAAACCATTGGACAGATCGGAGGGCGAACGCTTGGAAAGTAAAAATAGGTGCCCACACTCCCTCAATACAATAGCACCTTGCCCAGCTAAACAGTCATTCCATGATACCCACCTTCCCGACATGATCACTGAAGACAGACGTGTGTATAAGCAAACATGGTGAAGAAAGCTGATGGTGCCGGGCTATCAAAAAGATATAACGTCTGGGGTCTTAAAGGCTTGAAGGCAAACAAGTGGCCCTCTAGCTCAGAAGCAACAAAGCCCACAGAGGAGAAGCACACAGCCTAAGTGAATACACGGTGTTGAACGGACCAGGTAGCAGACACCAAGGAACAAAAACCATCATTGTGTGATCACCTTCCTCACATAAACACTGAAGATGAATGTGTGCATAAGCAAGTGTGGTAAAGAAGGCTGATGGTGCCCGGCTATTGAGAGATATAGCGTCCGGGGACTTAAAGGCTTGAAAGTAAACAAGCAGCCATCGAGTCCAGAAGCAACAAAGCCCACGCGGAAGCAGCACACCAACATGTGTGATCACACATCACCATGAATGAGGGGAGTGTGTGATGGGGACCCAATGCCCATCTGTAGACAGCTGGACATCCCTTGCAGAGGAGTAGTGGGGAGGAGATGAGTCACTCAGGGTTCAGTGTAGCAACAGCGAAACTCAAAACCTTCCTCTAGTTCTTGAACGCTTCCTCCCCCACAATTATCATGATCCCAATTCTACCTTGCGGACCTGGTTAGACCAGAGGATGCACAGCGGTGCAGTAGGGATCTGCTTGCACATTCACTGATTCAGCTTTCCTACTGCAGTTGGTATCATGGCATGTGTTTTGTGAGGTTGAGGAGGACTTTGTAGATTGGTGTCGGACATATGGGCTAATGTTAGACTTACGGGCTTGGACAGCCCTGGGTTGGGATGCTTTCTTAATGTACACACACCCTTTACATAAAACTATCTCTTGTACATATGCGTTTCTGTGAATTTGTTTCCCTAGTTTACCCAGACTAACACACCCTCACACCAATCAGGGTTTTTTTTTAGAACGTTCCCCATCCCATGGTGAAATCGCCTGCAAGATGAGTTATGTAATCACAATCCATTCTAAAGCTCCTTCCCTCCTCCGGTCTCCACCAGTTAGTTACTCCCAAAATCCCTTTACCCTCCCCATCATCCACCCCTCACCCCCCATCCCTGCATTCCCTATAACCTCTTGTATCACTTATTCTCATTATGCATCCACTCTTGCTGTGTTCCACAGCTGGGAGGCCCAACAGAAAACAACAAACACCAAAATCACACTAAGGTGGTAAGGATAAAACATAAGAGTAAGCAGACAAAAGATAGATACAAATAATCTGTAAGAAGGGCCAGGCGCCGAACAGCATTCAAAAAGTCAGGGAAGAAATCGCTGTCATGAACCAGAAAGAGATACTTGCACCCAGAACATGTTCAGGTCCCGTCTGGTCAGCTGGCCAAGTATCAAGGTGATCCAGCGTAATCAAGATGGCCGTGGTCTCTGCCTGCTAATAAAGCTGTTTGAGACTCTTGCCTGTGGCTAGCGCACCGCCATGTACTTTAGATGCCTTCCAGCGTAGACCGCTCTGCTGCCTGGGTTCAACTGAATAATATAAACTGTAGTGGTCCATCGTGCTGTCATTGACTGGTTTTTACATCTTTTCTTGTGAAATGGGTGAAGGTTTACGGTACAGAGCCTCAGTTTCATCTTCAACAGTTCATAGACATTTTGTTTCAACTCATCTATTGCAATCCCCACAATGTACCGTCATTTTTCCTACTTCCTCTCTGTTTCCTGTTTCCATCTCTCCTTCGTTCCTGACCTTCTGTACTTTGTCCTTGGGTCATTGCTGTGCTTTGGGTCTTAAATAAGAGCCCTTGTGGCACTGTTGGGTAAGCATTGGATGGCTAACTGCAAAGTTGATGGTTCAAGCCCTCTAGCTGCTCCGAGGGAGAAAGATGAGACTTTCTGTTCCCTTACAGCCTCAGAAACCCTAAACAGGGTCACTAAGAATCAGAACAGACTCAGAGGCAGTGGGTCTTTTAACTCTTAAGTGGCTGACTATCCTACTCAGGAGTTAGTTCGGTCCCAGTCCTGAAGTGACCAAAGGCTATAATCGTGGGATTTCTGACCAGTATGCCTGGTCTCCTTTATGATTTTGAAATCTGCTCCACGTTTTCCCCCTCATCAGAGTGTAAGCCCTTTGGGGCAGGTGTTCTGGATGCTGTTACTTCCCTCATGCCCAGAACACATAGGAAGTGGCTTCACAAAGCTTGTGGGAAAATGGAACTAAAAGGTAATGACATTTCTCCATGAACTTTCAGTCACTCCAAGAATGACTGTCTGGGATCCAGCCCATTGATGCACAACAAAAATGCTCTCTTTCTCCTCCTGTTTCTGCTGACGGGTGCCGGCTGTGGTCAAGCTGGAGGTTATGATGTTCCTAGCAGAAAATGTTCTGATTTAAGATTGGGAATCTCTATGTCTCTCTATATGACATAGGCATGATAAGCAATCCCGAGGAGAAAGCAATGGGGCCCACAGTTGGGGCAGGTGGGGGGGCGGAGCATGGGAGAGAAGGAGGCGGGCAGAAGGGAGTGGTGAGCCAATAATGTCAAGGACAGGGAACAATAAGGGATCTGAAATCGACCACAAGGCCGGTGTAGAATTCCTTGTGGTGTTTCATCATTCGTAACCTAGCCAAGAGGATTTACTAATAGGCAAATGAGGGGTGAGTGTGATAGTGGAGCAGGAGGAAGGTAAAAGGAAATAGAGGAAAAACTAGGAAGTAAAAACTATACATAGAGGTATAAATGTAGACATGTATCTCTGTAAATATGTTAATACATGACTATAGGGGTATTGGCCTGTGTACATATATTTATATGGTAACACATTAAGGTAGCAGATGGACTTTGGGGCTCTACTGAAGTCTTTTCTGAACACAAGAACCCTTTGTTCTAATAACCTGGCACTGGGCAACACCCACCTTCCTGACACGATCACTGAAGACAAACTGGGTGCATAAGCAAATGTGGTAATAAAAGTGGATGTTGTCTAGATATAAAAAGATATAGGGTAGCTTTTGCTAATATTATTGTTTTTCATTATTTTTTTCTCTTTCATTGTTTTCTCTTTTTATTCCATTTTTTGTTTTCTTTTTGTTTGTCTCCATTATTGTTGGTTTGCCTACCAACATGGGAAGCAAGCCCGAGGAGAAAGCAGTGGGACCGAAGGTTCTGGAGGGTCTTGGAGGAGGAGGAGGAGGCCAGGGAAGGGAGAAATGAGTAAACAACACCATAGATGGGGGAACAACTAGGAAATTAAAATCAACAATGAGAAGGACGTGGAGATCCTGGGGGTGTTGGAGCAACAGCAATCTAGCTAAGGGGAAATACTAAGAAGCAGAAAAAGGGGGAGTGTGATGATGGGAAAGGAAGAAGGTAAAAGGAAACAGGAAAGATCTAGGAAGCAAAGCTATCAATAGAGGTGTAAACATAGGTGGGTGCATATGTAAATATATTAATTCATAAAAATAGAGGTATTGGCAATGGTACATATATTTATATGGCAATGCATTGAGGAAGTGGACACACTTTGTGCCTCTGCTCAATCCTTGCCTCAAAGCAAGAACACTTTGTTCTTACAACTTGGCATTCTGTGATGCTCACCCTCCCTATACAATCGCTAAAGACAAAATGAGTGCACAAGCAAATGTGGTGAAGAAAGCTGATAGTGCCAGGCTATCAAAAGATATAGCTCCTGGGGTCTTAAAGGTTTGAAGTCAGACTTGCATACACAGTGAATTGCCCAGGGAGGAGTTCTATCCGGAGGAAGAGCTTTGCTCTGTGCTGATGGTCCAAGGAAGCCTGATTCTGTATACGGAAATCTCTTACCGGTACCAATGCACATACACCAGTCCAGCAGGGTCTGTGTGGTACAGCTGAGGTCATAATCATGGAGAGAGGAAGGATTAAAGAACTAGAGGAATGGTGCCGGCTTCGTCAGTGCTTTACTGCATCCTGGATGTAACGACCCTTCCATGGGGCCCTTCTGTGAGGGAATGTCCAATTGTCTGCAGATGGGCTCTGGGTCTCCACTCCGACTCCTTTCCTTCACGTCCACATGATTGTTTGTTTTTAAACTTCTGATACCTGTTCTTGTCGACACCTGATGATCCCACAGGCTGGGGTGCTTCTTCCATGTGGGCTTAGTTGTCCCATCTAGCAGGGGAACAACTGGATCCCAGGAAATGGAGCGGCTTGTGCACAGGTGTGGCAGTGAGAAAGCACGTGTGTCTGGGAACTCCAGCTCGCTGTGTCTGGGCAGCAGGAAGGGTCTCCATAACAAACCTGCGTGCGAGCACCTCTCCCTCCCCAGCACCTCAGCCTCACTTGCTGCCTCACTCAGCACTTTGCACATCTGCCTGGAGGCTGTTGCTATTTTATTCTTCCCCCGCTTTATTTTTCCTAGTAATGGAGAAGCATCTGAAGGCTGCGTAGGGCCATCAGACCAGTGATGGTTGATTGAAGGGCTTGTTGGTTCTTATAGGATTCCCAATATTTAAAAAAAAGATTCCCAATCCTTGTTTATTCCTTTTTTTAATTAATAAATCATTTTATTGGGGGCTCTTACATATATTTTAACAACCCTTAATTCAATTGTATCAAGTGAACTTGTATAGATGTTGCCATCATCAGTTTCAAAAGTCGTCTTGAGCCTTTAATATCAGCTCCAATTTATTCCCTCCCTCCCTGCCCTACCACCCACATGAACCCATATATAATATACATAATATCTTACACCATCTGATATGTCCCTTCACCTACAATTCTGATATCCGTCCCCCTTGAGGGGGGTTATAGCACCATCATTGCTGTCAGTTCCCCCTTCCTCCCCTTCCCATACCCTCATGGAATCATTACTCCCGTTGCTGTTTCTGAGGGGGGGGGTCTACCCTGGATTCTGCCGCCATAAAGATGCACAGTCTTGAAAACCCTGGGAGGCAGTTCAGTGTTGCCCTGTTGATGTCAGGTGCCATCGAGTTTGTTCCAACCCATAGCAACCCTATGCACAACAGAGCTAAGCACTTTCTGTCCTGGGCCATCTTCACAATTGTTCCCGTGCCTGAGCCCATTGCAGCCACTGTGTCCATCCATCTGGAGGTCGTCCGCTTTATCGGCGACCCTTTATTGACCAAGCATGATGTCCTTTTCTGGGGTCTCTCCTAAAAACATGGCCAAGTACGTGAGACAAAGTTTCCCCATCAAACGAGTTGGGAGAAAGCGTTTTTCTCTTAAACAAGGATTCATGTGTATGTGTATACTCAGGTGTGCGGAATAAGGAGGAGAATCATCAGATAGCAAACCAGAATGCTTCAGTCCAGAGCCAGCCTATTCCCCAAGCAGGGTCCTGAGAGAAGGGTGTTGTGTTGGCTCAGGCTGAGAGTGGCCCAGGGGTTGGGGAGCTGCAAGGAGGAGAGATATTTAGCCAAAGTTTGGTTCACAGTACTTTGTTTCTAATTGATCAGTGAGCCAAATCATGAATTAAAAGTCAGGCTTACTGGTCAGAGACTGATGAAACCCCCAAGAGTATGACTCTTTCTCACCCTTCATTCCTGGACCGGAACTCTCCACCTGGCTCACCTTTCCGCCAAATAATTGACAGGTCAAATATGTCATCAGTATTAGTATTACTGCTTTCTGGCCTTCTCAAAGCCAAAAATGCCACATTGGACATAGATGGTTAAGCGAAAGTGTTGGGAACACTGAGAATGGCTAAAGCTAATCAGGGTGGGGAGGGGGCACCTCTAAGATCTATCCCCTCACCATCCCCTTATCCTCTCAGTACAGGCTCTGACACTGCCATCCCAAACCACATCTCATTCCCCAAATACTCCAGACTCCTTCATGCTCCTCCTGGCCTCCCCCCAAGTTTATGCATTTTCAATTCGGTTGTCTAGAAATTTCTTTCAACCCCTTTCTGAACCCTACCCACCTGTTCTAATTTCCCAAGTTTGATTTCAATGTCAGTTAATGTCCCTGACCCCACGTGGTGCTAAGCAGAATGGACCTGCCTTTCTCTGAGCACATAGAGGACCATATACAGGCGATGGCTTCCGCAGGTAACACACTGAATTGCAATTATTTATTGTCATGCCTGCCTCCTCCACTAAATGAGTGTCTTAAGAGAATAAGTCTTTCACTCACCTTAGGCTCCTCGGTGATTCACGTAGGGCTTGGCGTACAGCGTGTGCTAAGTGCTAAATAAATAACGGAATGGTTGAATGAATAAATAATGAAAAATACAGCCCCTAGCAAGAATATCTAACACCCAATTTCAGCGCATTGACCGCATATGGGGCGCGCCTTGGATGAGCCATGGCTGATCAAATGCTGCACGCAGCTCAGCCAAGCCCTCCGCAACCATCCATACTCCCTCGGTCTAAATATGGGATCGTTGCAAAACCCAATACAGAAAAGACTCCACTCTGCTGAGAGGAGCACAAGGCACCGAGAGCAATTGCCTTGTGTGGCTAAGCAGCCAGAGCCAAAGACAGTTCCTAGAGAGGAGAGTCAGAAACGATCTTAGGATGAGCCTCAGAAAGGGCCGCTTGCACGGCAGCCTCCCTTCTGGGCAGGTAGCGAGCAGGCCAGCGGGGCAGTGTGATAGGAAGGCAGACGTGGACACCACGTCGAGAAAGGTCTTCTGCCTCTTCTTCCTTTATTTTCGGGAGCCCGTTCCCAGACACCGTGGCTGATCAACCCTGGTCCGGCGGAGGGTTTTATGTATGCCCTCCCACCAGCTCCCCTTCTCTGTCACTCACACATGACGGTGTCCTCAGGGCTCAGGCTAGCCTTCTGCAGACACAGTGGGTCAGAGAGTTATCTCTGGAGATGGTAAACCGGTTCTTCTCGGACTTACTTCTATCTTGGCACCTGTCTGCCCGACACTCCCGCCCTCCAAGGATGAGGAAGGGGAGAAGATGTGCTGAAGCTGATTGGGGTGATGATTGCACGACTCCCCTTAATATGAGGAACCTATCAAGTTGTAGGACGTGCGAGTGAAATGTTCGCTCTCGTGGTTCTTTGCCATTTCCTCACCTGACCCGCTCATCACTCTGTCTCCCCCACCAGACTATGAGCTTCACGGGGCAGGGGCTTTGTGGGGTGGGCCTAGGCATCACTGCATTGCTATCCCTTCAATGCCCAGCACAAGGCCTGGTACATCTTCAGTCTCACAAATGCCTGAGAGGGTGTGTGTGAATGAATGAATGAATGAATGAATGAATGAATGAATGAATGAACTCTACCCCCCACTGGTAGGCATCTGTCACCGTGGTGAGAAAGCCTGCCATCCCTTAGACGGTGGTTATTGACAAGGACTCAGTGTGAGGTGATGAACGTGTCAGTATGTGCCGTCTGTCCACACAGCCTCCCCCTGTCTCCGCGCGTGCACGTCTGAGTGAACAGATAGCTCACGCTGAGATTTACTTAAAAGGCATTTAACTCGGCTCACACGTCTGCCGACCAAGCCTGTCCCTGGCAGAAATCTATTCCCTGCATTACCATTTTGATTTCCAGCGCTGAGAGGCAGGGGTGGGTTGGTAGGATTTTTCTCCCCGCGCTCTCCCCTCGCCAGTTGAGTTACTGTCTGCTTTTGTGGAATAAATTGCTATAAATTGAGTTACCAGCACTTTAAAAGGGGGAAATATATTCTTGATGCTATATGGGCAGCTGACAACATGATGAAAATACACAGCGTGTGTGTCGAAGTTTATGCGAATGCTGAGGAGTTGTGATGGATGCTGGAGGAAGGCCGTGGGGCGGGGTGAGGTTGGGGGCCTCCGGCAGAGATGTTTGAGACACACCCTTCCCCCTGCTGCGTCTCAAAAGGGAGTTGAGAGGGGGAGCACCAGAGTGATTGAAGCTCTCAGGACAAACAAGGGGGTGCTGATCACAGGGAAAACACCTGTTTTGTATGCATCATACATAATGATGACTCACAGAGCCCAGGAAGGTGGCCCTGGGGACTCTCAGCGCTCCACCCATATTCCCTTAGGTGCCTCTTACCTGTCCTGGGTGCCCATCCTCAGCTCCTCTGTGCATTGCTTTCAAGAGTCACACCTGAATCTCTCTGGGACCCTGCCTTTGGGCTACCAGAGTCATTTCGTGACTTTACAGGCCCCTCGAGGCCACCCTTGGAGCCCCTGTGTGACATAAAGCATAAGCATTCAGCTGCTAAGAGAATGGTCGATAGTTTGAATCCACTCAGGGGTGCCTCAGAAGCAAGGCCTGGCGTGATCTACTCCCCAAAGGTCCCAGCCATTGAAGACCCTGTGAAATGCAGCTCTGCTCTAGCACATGTGGGCTGTGGTGAGTTGGAGGCCGTCTGTGTTGGGCAGGTTATCTAGAGAAGCAAATCCAGAGGCACTTACCTATGTAAAGAAAGAGTTTTATACCAAGAAGTAATCAGCTATCAAGAAGGCATCCTAGCCCTGTCCAACCAACCCAAGTCCCTAAGTCCAATGCTAGTCCATAGCCTTCCTCGGACTCCTGCAGCCACAGGCTGGTGGTGCAGAATGGTGAGCTGGGAAGCAAGAAGATCACAAGCCAGCAGGTACAGAGTCATGTAGATCGGAGGTCGGCGGAAACATGGCAGGATGCCAGCAGCTCTCAGGGTCAGGGTCAGAGTCCCAGCGAGCAGGAAGGCAAAGGGGCAGAGAGATAGGGAGGACCCCAGTTTCCCCTCGGTTATGAGAAAGTCACAGTCCCTGGGAAGCATCTGAAGGCTGGAATCTGATCGACTCTCATAGATCAAGTTGACATAAAATCATCTAACTACCACAAACTCCTTAGTCAATGACTGTGTGGAGAGCGAATCTGAAAGCCCAGCGGATTTACACTGATTTGGGACAAAGTGGTGTAGCATGCACTCCCCAGTTTCCCAAAGGATCAGGAGGATGCTGGGACTTCACCCAAAGTCACACCTTAGCGTGGCTTCT
This sequence comes from Tenrec ecaudatus, assembly GCF_050624435.1. Taxonomy (NCBI): domain Eukaryota; kingdom Metazoa; phylum Chordata; class Mammalia; order Afrosoricida; family Tenrecidae; genus Tenrec; species Tenrec ecaudatus. The sequence continues at coordinate 15,171,409 of NC_134535.1, read as the reverse complement.
TCCCTTCCCGCAGCCTCCCAATTCCCTACAGGCTTCTCTCGGGAGTGTCTCCTCAATAAGCCATCTGTGTCTGAATGTCCATGCAAGAGCCTGTCTCTAGGATGTCTGCATGGGACATGAATGATGGGGCATAAAGTTTGCAGTCAGGAGATCCCAGCCAACTAGGAGAGTCTGCATGGAGTGGACCATGGGGAATCCAGGAGCTGAGGGGTGGGGGCAGTAGACAGTATTGCCTCTGACATGGGAGTTGCAGGAAGCAGCGGAGGGGGGGGGTCTCTGGAGACAGAAGGAGCCCGCTCAGGCCAGGTGTAAGGTGCGGCTGGAGAGCCAAGTTGCTCTGCATCACCCAGCGCTTGCTCTTGTTGTATAAGGCCTCTTCAACGAGTCCCAGAGCAAGGATGCCGCTGTGAGCACCAAGGTATGTTGGGTCCAAGCCCTGGCGTTTTCAATCCCTTCATGTAAGTGTGAAAGCTAGACGGTGAAGGGGGAAGGCCAAGGAAGAACGGAGGCCTTTAAACGATGGTGAAAAACCCGGAAAGTCCCGTGGACCTGCAGGAAGAACCAGTAAATCTGTCTTGGAAGACGTACCGCCAGACGGCTCCTTAGAAGGAAGGATGATCATAAGTGTTTTGGACATGTGACCAGGACATGTGACCAGGAGAGACCCGTCCCTGGAAACGGTGCCATGCTTGGTAAAGTAGAAGATCCGTGAAAAAGTGGAAACCCTTAGACCAGTGGTTCTCAACCTTCCTCATGCCGCGACCCTTTAACACAGTTCCTCATGGTATAGTGACCCCCAACCAGAACATTATCTTCGTTGGTACTTCATCACTGTCATTTTGCTACTGTGATGAATCGTCATGTGAATATCTGATATGCAGGATGTATTTTCATTGTTACAAAGTGAACAGAATGAAGCATAATTAAAGCATAGTGTTTAATCACAAAACAACATGTAATTATCTATTGTGAAGTATGTGTGTTTTCTGATGGTATTAGGCAACCCCTGTGAAAGGTGGTTCAACACCCCCCCGGGGGTCACGACCCACAGGTTGAGAACCGCTGCCTTAGACAATGTGGTAGTTTCATAATTCTAGGTCAACTTGAAGATAGATAAAAGTGAAAGGGTGATATTTCATCTGTCAATCAGTCTGATTGTGCCTCCTTATGGGCATGTCCTTCGCATAAGGAGAGCTATGGGAACCCCTCCCCCACCCCCCTCTGCCTTCACCTTCCTGATGGCTAACCCCGATGTTGTCAGAGCCACTGCCACTGGATCCACCTGACTTTGCAGCCACAGACCTGGGATCTTCCTGAATTCTGCATCGTTACATGGGGCTGTATGAGTCTGAGGAGGACGTATGGACTAGTATCAGACATATGGACCTCATTTGGACAGAGCTAAGATGCTTCCTTGATATACAATCACTTCTTGATATAAAGCTCTTTCTTACATGTATATGAGTGTCACTGGATTTGTTTTTCTAGTCAATCTGGCCTAATGCAGATGAGATGATATGTTCATCCAGTTTGACTAGAGTAACAAATCCAGAAACACTCTTATATGTATTAGAAAACACTTTATATCAAAGAGTAATTATATATTACGAAAACGCATCTGGGGTCTTAAAGGCTTGAAGGTAAACAAGCGGCCATCTAGCTCAGAAGCAACAAAACCCACATGGAAGAAGCACACCAGCCCGTGTGATCACGAGGTGTCGAAGGGATGAGTTATCAGTCATCAAAGGAAAAAAAATCAAATCATGGTGGATGAGGAGGAGTGCAGACTGGGAACCCAAGACCCATCTGTAGGCAACTGGACATCCCCTTACAGAAAGGTCTCAGGGAGGAAAAGAGCCAGTCAGGGGGCAGTGTAGCAACTATGAAACATACAACTTTCCTCTAGTTCCTAAATGCTTCCTCCCCCCCCCCCCACGCCCCAACTATCATGATCCCAATTCTACCTTACAAATCCGGCTAGACCAGAGGATGTACATTGGTACAGCTAGGAACTGGAAACACAGGGAATCAGGACAAATGATCCCTTCAGGACCAGTGCTGAGAATGGCAATACCAGGAGGGTGGAGGGAAGATGGGGTGGAAAGGAGGAACTGATTACAAGAATCTACATATAACCTCCTCCCTGGGGGATTGACAACAGAAAAGTGGGTGAAGGGAGACATTGGACAGTGTACGATATGACAAAATAATAATAATTTCTAAATTATCAAGGGTTCATGAGGGAGGGGGGAATGAGGAGGGAGGGGGACAAATGAGGAGCTGATACCAAGGGCTCAAGTAGAGAGGAAAGTTTTGGAAATGATGATGGCAACATATGTACAAATATGCTTTATACAATTGATATGTGGATTGTGATAAGAGCTGTAAGAGGCCCAAATAAAATTATTTGTTAAAATTTAATTTTAAATTAAAAGGAAATGTGTAGCAGGGGCACAGGGCACTAACCCACCCAAGGGAAGGTATTGTTTATATCTCCACAAGGAAAGAGGGATCAGACTTCAACCCAGTGCTCCAAGATGTGAATGCAACCTGCCGGCACGGAGTAGGGAACCAGTGGAGAGGTCTGCGGGGCCAGCCCCAATCCCAACTATGTGGACACCTTCCCCTCCCCCCAGAAGAATTTATTTAAGAGGACAGCACTGAATCTGCAGCTCAGGGAGAGGGACATGTCTGATCAGAGCAGGAGGGAGCAAATGAAGGGGGAGGAAGAGAGAGTGGACCACACCCTGGCCCACGAAAAGCAGCCAATCCACAGAGAAGACCACATGGCCAGCCCCACTATGAGACATGACATCCCTCACTGACCCATAGCCCTACAGGGGACAACACTGGAGACACAGTGTGGGAATTGTGCCCGATCTGATCCCACCACACCGAGGCAAAACACTAAAGGAGTGGAACAGAACAGCAAGGGGAGCAGAGCAACGAAGTCCCCAGGGGATATCAAAAATAGACTTTGGGGCCAGGGCGTGGTGCCCCAACAGACTCAACTGAAAAACACTCCTAAAGGCCAACAAACAGTCCTTGAACTAACTACAAGCTTTTCTTTCTTATTGTTGTGTTTTTTGTCATTGGCTTGTTGTCGTTGTTGTTGTTTTGTTTTGTTGCTTGGTTTTGCTCTGTCTTGTTTTTGTGCATGTTATTATCGCCACAGGTCTGTCTAAATAAGATAGGCTGGATGAATAATCTGGAGGAGAAAACAATAGGACCGACAGTTCCAGGGGGACATGGGAGAAGGGGAAGTGGGGGGAAAGGAAGTGGTATTAACCCAGGGACAAGGGAACAACAAGTGATTCAAATCTGTGGTGAGGAGAGTATAGGAGGCCTGGTAGGGCATGACCAAGGATAATGTGCCGAGAGGAATTACTGAAACCCTAATGAAGGCTGAACATGATGTGGGACAAGAGGAAAGTTAAAGGAAATAGAGGAAAGAGCTAGGAGGCAAAGGGTATTTATAGAGGTCTAAATAAAGGCATGTACATATGTAAATATATTTATATATGAGGATGTGGAAATAGATCTATGTGCATATATGTATAGATTTAGTATTAAGGTAGCAAATGGACATTAGGCCTCCACTCAAGTACCCCCTCAATGCAAGAATAATTTGTTCTATCAAACTGGCATTCCATGATGCTCACCTTCCCAACACAATTGCTGAAGACAAAGCAGGTGAATAAGCAAATGCGGTGAAGAAAGCTGATGGTGCCTGGTTATCAAAAGATATAGTGTCTGGGGTCTTAAAGACTTAAAGGTAAACAAGTGGCCATCTATCTCAGAAGCAGCAAGGCCCACATGAAAGAAGCACACCAGCCTGCATGATCACGAGGTGCCAAAGGGATCAGTTATCATGCATCAAGAAACAAAAAAATCATATCATTGTGTGCTCACCTCCAGGATATGATCACTGAAGACAAATGGGTACATAAGCAAATATGGTGAAGAAAGCTGATGGTGCCCGGCTATCAAGATACAGCATCTGGGGTCTTAAAGGTTTGAAGGTAAACAAGCGGCCATCTAGCTCAGAAGCAATAAAGCCCACATGGAAGAAGCACATCAGCCTGTGGGATAACGACGTGTTGAAGGGATGAGGTATCAGACATCAAAGAACAAAAAAATCATATAATTGAAAATGAGGGGGAGTGCAGAGTGGAGACTCAAAACCCATCTGTAGACAATTGGACATCCTCTTACAGAAGGGTCACGGGGAAGAAATGAGCCAGTCAGGGTGCAGGGTAGCAATGATGAAACATACAACTTTCCTCTAGTTCCTAATTCTACCTAATCCTCATGATCCCAATTCTACCTTATAAATCTGGCTAGAACAGAGGATGTAGACTGGTACAGATAAGAACTGGAAACACAGGGAATCCAGGTGGATGATCCCTTCAGGACCAGTGGTGAGAGTGGCAATACCGGGAGGGTAGAAGAAAGGTGGGTTAGAAAGGAGGAACCGATTACAAGGATCTACTTATAACCTCCTCCCTGGGGGAGGGACAACAGAAAAGTGAGTGAAGGGAGATGTCAGACAGTGTAAGATATGACAAAATAATAATTTATAAGTTATCAAGGGTTCATGAGGGAGGGGGGAGCATGGAGGGAGGGGGAAAATGAGGAACTGATACCAGGGGCTTAGTGGAGTGCAACTATTTTGAGAATGGTGAGGGCAACAAATGTACAAATGTGCTTTACACAATTGATGTATGTATGTATTGTGATAAGAGTTGTATGAGCCCCCTTGCAGAGGAGTCTAGGGGAGGAGATGAGTCAGTCAGGGCTCAATGCAGCACCGATGAAGAATACAGTTTTCCTCCAGTTCCTAAATGCTTCCTCCCCCACCCCACCCCACCCCACCCCCTACCATGATCCAAATTCTCCCTTGTAAGTCTGGATAGAGCAGAGGTTGTACACTGGTGCAGATAGGAGCTGGAGGCACAGGGAATCCAGGGCGGATGATACCTTCAGGACCAGGGGTGTGAGTGGCGATACTCAGAGGGTAGAGGGTGAGTGGGTTGGAAAGAGGGAACCAATTACAAGGATCTACATGTGACCTCCTCCCTGGGGGACAGACAACAGAAAAGGGGGTGAAAGGAGACGTCGGACAGGGCAAGATATAACAAAATAATAATTTATAAATTATCAAGGGCTCATGAGGGAGGGGGGATCAGGGAGGGAGGGGGAAAAAAAGAGGACCTGATGCAAAGGGCTTAAGTGGAGAGCAAATGCTTTGAAAATGATGAGGGCAAAGAATGTACAGATGTGCTTTACACAATTTATGTATGTATGGATTGTGATAAGAGTTGTATGAGTCCCTAATAAAATGTTTTTTAAAATAAATTAATTTTTAAAAATTTTAAAAAGAGTTGTATGAGCCCCCAATAGAATGATTTTTTTATTATTTTAATTTTCTAAAAGGGTTCATGGTGGCCCATGGTTCAGGCACTAGGTCGCTAAGTAAAAGCCTAGTCGTTTCCTCCCATCTGCCACTCGCAGAAGAAAGACAGGGCAGTCTGCTTGCAGAAAGCGTCCTGCCCTGGAAACTCATGGGACAGTTGCCCTCGGTCCCCTGGGGGTGGTGCTGTGAGTCGGAATCAACTCCACCTCCACCGCAGCAGGCACAGCAATGCACTTGAGAGACGGCAGCGGGCAAATAATGAGGATGGAGGTAGAAGAGGAAGTGGGCACCCCGGAGTACCCCAAAAGGTATGGGGTACACTTCGCTGCAAACGAGAGAAGAGAGTAACAGATAGAGAATGAGAAATGGTGCCATCTTGGACCAGAAGGCAACGGTCTCATACCATGACCTGCAGGGGCTCATGAGGCCTGGAACCCAGGATGGCAGGAGTCATGCGGGGTGGGGAGTAGGGATGAAGCTAGTGCAGGCAGCAGGGGTGACTCGGGTTAGAAGGACAGGGATTCCCCCCAGAAGGTGGAGCCAGTGCTGTGGAAAGCTTGGCCGACCCACAGTCTCTGCTGCTCACTGGGCCCTCCCCACACTAGCTTGGTTTTCTCTAAAGTAGAAATCCGGAAAGCCACCTCGCTGGGGATTGGAGACCTTCCCAACCTGATGTTAGGGGAGCCAGGGAACAGAGTGCAGGAGAAGGAGTGTAGCAATAGAGACGGGAAAGGCATAAAGCGAGAGCTTACAGAGGGCAGGGAACAAGAACAGAATAACTCAACTCAACTCACCGGGATCCAGTCATTCAGACTCAAAGGGACCCTATAGGACAGGGTAGAACTGCCCCTGTGGGTTTCCAACACAGTAAATCTTGACAGCCGTAGACAGCCTCATCTTTGTCCCTCGGAGTGACTGGTGGATTCGAATCTCGGACCTTGCGGTTAGCAGCTAAGACATAGCCCACTCAGCCACCAGAGTTCTTGAAAGGACAGGGTGGGAACCCTAAAATAAACATCTGAATAGAAGGACCCTAAAACCTAAAACCAGCCCTGTTGCGGTCAAGAGAATTCCAGCTCACAGTGACCTTGTGGCGGAGTGGAACGGCCTCACGGGGGTCCCAGGGCTGTACATCTCTCCACAAGCAGACTGCCCATCTTTCCCCAGCAGAGTGCTGGTGGTTTGTTGGGCAGCCAGAGCCCACTAGTAAATGGCATTCTGACGGTCTCTGGGACCTTCATGTGCAGGGGGGCGGGGGAGGGTGGTTTACAAAGGCAAAATTGGGTGAAAACATAAAGGAGGTCTGTGTAGGTGAAAGACCATGCATCTTAAATGTCTTGGATTTTTTTTATAGCAATTCCATTTTTTGACCACACCTAAATTCCAAGAGAGAAAACGATTTCTAAACTGGGCCAGCATCACCCTCTAGTGGATGGATGCAAGAAAGCCTCTATGAAGCCTGAGCTTTTCTTTGAAACATCTACCTAAACTTTATAAAGCCAGAAGGCAAGTGCACTATCAGTTTCTTGAAAACTTTCTCTTGTCACTTCAACCCAACCCCAATCTTGGGGCTGTATTACCTTTAGAGGCTCAAAGATTGGCCCCAGAGGTGCTTGTTCAACTCACTGCCTTCAGTCCATCAGACTCAATAGCCCAGAGTAAAATTGCCCCAGACTTTACATCTTTATGGGAGCAGACAGCCTCATCTTTCTCCCATGGAGTGACTTGTGGGTTTGAACCACTGACCTTGGGATTAACAGCTGCCTATGTAGCCCGTCACATTACCAAGGCTCCTTCCAGAGGTACAGTTAGTTATCTGCATTTTGAGTTGGGGCAAGGTAGCTTGCAGGCATGGCCTCAGAAACTCACAGGGGCAGTTCTATCCTGGTCTCCAAGGTCATGAGCATCGACTCAATTGCAGTGGTTTGGTTTGGTTTGGTTTGGTTTGGTTTGGTTTGGTTTGGTTTGGTTTGGTTTGGTCTGGTCTGGTCTGGTCTGGTCTGGTCTGGTTTGGTTTGGTTTGGTTTGGGGTAACTTACATCTCTGCATTTTAGTTTTCTTTCCCGTAAATAAGCTGCATCTCAATAGGATGAAATGTAAGTACCTACTTCAGAGAATGGTGATAGGATGAGGTAAAGATAGCTCACATGTAAGTGCCTTATGCTTTCATTTTCAAGGAAAATATACCAATGTTGACCTAACTCTCTCCTTCTGAGCCAACCCTTTGGAAGAAATCACCCTCCTAATGGATGCAAGAAGGAGCCCTAGTGATACGATGGGTAAGTGTCCAGCGGCTAATCAGAAGGTGGGCAGTTCAAGCCCACCCAATAGCTCTGTGGACAAAGACTTGGCCATCTGCCCCCATAAAGATGAGCACAAGCTGAGAGACAGCTCTCGGTCTCTCCGGGCCCGGGGCAAAGAAGGAAGAAAATCCAAAGCTCAAGGAAACGACTAGTCCCAAAGACGAACGGACTATGTGAACATCAGCCACGACCAAACTGCAGTCAGAAGAACGAGACGGTGCCCGGCTCCACGGCGACCACCACCAAGCCCACACTAGACTGGATCTGGAGCCGAGTGGGAGAACAAGGAAGAACAAAATCAAAAATCATAGAAGGAGACCAGATGTACTGGTCGGACAGACTTGTGGAACCTCAAGACTAGGCCCCTTAGATGCCTTTCAATCCTAGAACAGGGTTCACCCTGCCAGGCGGGGATCGCCTTTCAGCCAAACAACGGGCAGCCTATAAAGTGAACAACACCTGTGAGGCCCATGCTCCGTGGAGCAATCATCCATGCAAGACCAAGAAGGACAGCCCTTTTCAAAACCAAAGCTCGGAAGGCAAGAAGGACCAATGGCAATGAGGAACCCGGGAAGGAAGCCGGGAAGGCACAGCTACATTGAGAGGAGAGCAAAGCGAACCAAAGTGTGCCTCGATTGTTGAAAGGACAGCTCATTTGCTCTATAAACTTTCACCCAAACCATATATATATAATAAACTTTCACCCAAACCATATATATATATTACATGCTATATTTTTTAATGACATTAAGAAAACCCTATGGGGGAAGTTCTACTCTACAGGATGCTGTTATCTATTAAAATGAACTCTACCATACCCAACAATAATACCATGCACTCCAGAAGGACCACCCCAGGGCCCAGTGACAGTGTGCTGGTAGAGCTGGCATGTGTGTATCTTGCTCAGCAAGCTCCAAAGGTAGGGATGGCCGTTCACTCCCCTCCCCCTGTTTGTACCTATGTCTCAGCCGTATCGCAGGCTCTAGAAAAGGTAGCTGCCTGAAGGAATGATGGCTGAAAGAATGAACTGCAGGATGATGGTGCTAATGGCCATTTTCTCCTTGTTTTTCCTTCGACCTTTGTATTTTGAGATCATTTCAGATTTACAGATAGGTTGCAAGGGTAGTATGAAGCGTGCCTCTGAACCTGACATCCAAATTCCCCAAGGGCAAACCTTTCACTCGCTGTACTTTATCCCCGTCTCTACCCCTCTCAGTGCAGCGCTGAATGAAGACGTGCTGCTACAAAATGATAGAAGCCTTTATTAAACAAAATAACAAAGCAGGAAGCTATTCTTTCCCAAGATGTCCTCCAGCTAGGGCTAGACTTTTCTGGAAGTGGAGTTTCCCTCGCTCGCACCCTTCCCGGAAGAATCCTGCACTCTGGGATTTATACCACATCAAAAAAGGCAGTCCTGACAGCCATAGGAGACTCAAATGATGCTCCTTTGAAATGTTCTTTGAGTTTGGGGAACAAATTCAAGGGGCACGGTCAGAGATGGTGGGCAGAGGGGGGATGTTTTCCTAAGGAAGGTCTCATAGGACAGCTCTTGCTCATAGAACAAGCAGGTGCATTTTTCTGATGGTTTAGGGGAAAAAACCTCCTTGACGCAACCGCCTGATCTTTTGGGCACCAGTGTAGATTTCAACTGTCTTAACTTCTTTCTCATAAGCCCTAGTGATTATCCTGTGTCTTTTGAGGATAAGATTATCTGTCCTGGATTCCATGGGTCAAGAGCTCTTATGTGTACCAGAGTACATGCTCTGGTCTAGCCAGATTTGTGAGGTAGAATTAGGTTCGCGATAGTGGGGGGTGGGGGGGGAGCTTTAAAGAACTAGAGGAATGTTGTGTGTTTCGCTGGTGCTATGCTGCACCCTGGCTGACTCGTCCCTTCCTTGTGACCCTTCTGTAAGGGGATGTCCAATTGTCTACCGAGGGACTTTTGGTCTGCATTCCGCCCCCTTCATTTGCATCGATATGATTTTTTTGTTTGTTTTGGATCTTCTGATACCTGATCCTGTTGAAACCACACAGACTGATGTGCTTCTTCCATGTGGGCTTTGTTTATCTTCAAGCCTTTCAGACCCCAGATGCTATATCTTTTAGTAGCTGGGTACCATCAGCTTTCTTCACCACATTTGCTCATGCACCTATTTTGACTTCAGTGATCGTGTCAGGAAGGTGAGCATCACAGGATGCCAGGTTATTAGAACAAAATGTTCTTTCATGGAGGGAGGACATGAGAAGAGGCCCATTGTCCATCTGCTACCTTAATACTTAACATATAAATACATGTTCAGTGACCAATATCGCTATCGTTATATGTAAATATATTTGCATGTGTGCATGCCTGTATTTATACCTCTATAAATGTATTTTGCCTCCTACTTCTTTCCTCTATCTCCTTTGACTTTTTTTTACCTTTAGGAGTACTTTATTCCTTCGCTTTTTTCCCCGTTTTATTGGCCCATCATCCATATCATACAATTCAATTGTTAATCATGTCAAGAAGAATTGTACAATCATGACCACAATCAATAAGTTTGGGACATCCCTCCTCCCCTCCCCCATATTTAAATCCTGCCTTTCGAACAAGGAAAGTCCACTTAATTCCATTCGAATTCAAATTTACGTGCCAACTCCTGACCGGAGGGGGGAAGAAATTGAAGTGTTCTATCTCTTTTACTTTTCTCCTGTCCCACCATCATGTTCCACCTTGATTCTGCTCTCAGCACTTCCTCTTGGCTACTTTGCACTTGATCAAACCCCACCAGGGGTTCTATGGCCTCCTCCCCACGGATTTTAGATCACCTTGTGCCCGTGTCCCTGGGTTTGCTGGCTCTCCCCTTCCTTTCCCCCACCTCCCCCTCTCCCGTGTTGCCCCAGAATCATCGGTCTCATGATTTTCTCCTCAGAATTGTTTATCCTTCTTATTGTAGAGAGGTAAACATGGGAAAATGTGTTAATCCTTTTATTGGGGCCTCATAGAGCATTTATCGCAATGCACCCATGCAGCCACTGTGTCAGGCACATCTGTACAATTGTGGCCAACACCATTCTCAAAACATCTGCTTTCTACTTGAGCCCTTGGAATCCACTCCTCATTTCCCCCCATCCCCCACCCTCCCTCACGAACCCTTGATAATTTATAAATTATTATTATTTTTTCATGTCTTACACTGTCCAATGTCTCCCTTCTAAAAAAAGCCTATAAGTAGTTCCAGGTCTGTCTGTTGACCCTTATGAATGTTTTCTGATCGAGTCTGATGAGGTGCCAAGCCCTGCCTCCAAAGTCAGTTTTGGGGATCCCATTGCCTTGCTCCCCTTGCTGCTCTGTTGCATTCCTTTCATGTTTCTCCCAGGTTTGGGAGGGGGGTGGGGTGTCAGACCAGGCACAATTCCCGCACTGTGTCTCCAGCGTTGTCCCCCATAGTGCTTTGGGTCAGTGAGGGGACGCTGTGCCTCATGATAGGGCTGGCCCTACTGTCCTCTCTGTGCCTTGGCTGCTTTGCACAGTAATGTCATTCTCAGGGATGTGATTCCTTTCTCTCTCTCTCTCTCTCTCTCTCTCTCTCTCCCCCTCCCCCTCCCCCTCCCTCTCCCTCTCTCCCCCTTCCCTCTTAGTTTGCTCCGTGTGGTCTGAGCAGACTGGCCCCTCTCCCCAGGTTGCATCTTCAGTGTTGTCCTCTGTAGTGCATTCTTCTGGGGAGAGGGTCCAGGTAGCCGGGGTTGGGGCCAGCTCTGCAGACCTCTCTGTTAGTTCGCTGCTTCACGCCAACTTTTGTAGGATAGTAATTCATGAACATGCTCTACACAATTTCCGTTGTTCGTTTTATGGCCTCAACACGTGGTCGGTTAGTCAGTTGCCACGGGCTCCCTACAGTGCCTGATGGGAACCCCAAGCATGCGCATAAAGCTGCACCAGACTGCACGCCAGAGTTCTCAAACCTGAGAACGTTCAGAGCCAGCCCATCCGACCTGACTTCCAAACCACTTCTGCATGGATTTGGGTGGCCGGTCTTTCGATGACCGTCTGCACCAAGCAGGGATTCTAAGATATGGTGTGTCTTAATATTCATTCCATGGGCACTGGAGAAATAACGTGCTTTCGGCTGCTTGGGATGGAGTGTCCAATGAATGCAGATAAGGTCTGCTGAGATGAGTCACTGTATTTGTGAAAGAGACATAGTCTGTACTGAACTCCTGTCTACTTTCACTTGCTGAGAAAGGAGTGTTGAAGTCTGGCTGTAATTGTGAATTCGTCTATTTCTCTTTTCCGGTCTATCAGTTTTTATTCCATGTATTTTGCACCTATATTGATTGGTGCATTTTGGGTGGATTGGCCCTTTTTATCATTCTATAATATCCCTCTGTTTCTGGTGATTTTCTTTATTGTAAATGACACAGTGGGTAAGTAGCTGGCTGATAACCAAAAGGGCTGGCAATGTGAACCCACGCAGCAGCTCTGTGGGAAAAGGACCTACAACCTGATCCTGGAAAGATTATAGGCAAGAGAACCCTATGGGGCAGCTCCCCTCTGGCACATGGGAACTTATAGGCTGAAATAGACTCAGTGGCGTCTAACAAAACAACACTGTTTACTTTACTTGATAGTCACACAATCCTTCCTAATTTCCTTTTGTTAATATTGCATGATTTGTCTTTTGTCATCCTCTTACTTTCAACTGACATATACGTTTGGTAATGGGAGAAAGATGGTCTACTCTTGTGTCCCATGGGGTCACTATGAGTCAGAATAGACTAGATGGCAGTGAGTGAGATATGCTTGGGAAACTAGAGAGTCAATTAAGAAGAGAAAGATCCTCGATGAAATAGATGGACACGGCAGCTACAGCGACGAGCTCGAGCCTATAAAAGACCATGAGATGGCACAGGCTCAGGCAGTGTTTCACTCTGTGACACGTAGGGTCGATGTTAGTCTGAGCCAACGTGATGGCATCGAACACTGACTAAACCAAAAATAGCCAAACTCTACTGCCATCAAGTTGATCCAGGCTCACAGTAACCCTACACGACAGGACAGGACTGCCCCTGTGGGTGTCTGAGACAGTAACTCTTCACAGAAGACAAGCTCTATCTTGTCTTTCTCCCACGGAGCAGCTGGTGGATTCTGACTGCTCCACTGTAATAGCCTAATGCATAACCACTCTGCCAAGAACACATCATATTGGAAGTGACTTTGTTGTTGTTATGTACCATCATGTCTGTTGCGACCCATAGCAACTCTACGCACAACACAATGAAACGCCACCTGGACCTGGGCCATCCTCGCAATTGTCCCCATGCCTGGGCCCATCGCTGCAGCCACTGTGTCCGTCCATCTCCTGGAGGGCCTTCCTCTCTTTCACCGCCCCTCCACTTTACCAAGCAGGATGTCCTTCTCCAGGGACTGGTGTCTCCTGATGACATGTGCAAAGTATGGGAGACCAAGTCTCGCCATCCCTGTGTCTAAGGAGTTTCTTATAAGTGTCATATAACTCGGGTTATTCTTAACGATGTTTAATCTCAAGTATGCTTTTTCACATTTCCAAAATAGTCTTCATTTTAATTTTTAATAATAGTTTAATAGATAATTGGATGAGGGGAAGACAGTGCTTTCTATTCCTATAAAGATTTACGATTTCAGAAACCCATGGGATCAGTTCTACTCTGTCCCTTTGGGGCTTCCATGAATTAGAAGTGCTGAGGGGACATGAATTTGGGTTTTTGTTGGTTTTTTTTGGCTCTTACATTTCAGATCATCCATTTTTCTCTTTTTTCTTTTAATCATTTTATTAGGGGCTTATACAACTCATTTTATTAGGGGCTCATACATACATAAATTGTGTAAAGCACATCTGTACATTCATTGCCCTCATCATTCTCAAAACATTTGCTCTCCACTTAAGCCCCTGGCATCAGGTCCTCATTTTTCCCCTCCCTCCCCACTCTCCACTCCCTCATGAACCCTTGATAATTTATAAATTATTATTTTGTCATATCTTGTCCTGTTCAACGTCTCCCTTCACCCACTTTTCTGTTGTCCATCCCCCAAGGAGGAGGTCACATGTAGATCCTTGTAATCAGTTCCCCCTCCCACCCCCCTCCACCCTCCCAGTATCACCACTCACATCACTGGTCCTGAAGGGATCATCTGCCCTGGATTCCCTGTGTTTCCAGTTCCTAGCTGTACCAGTGTACATCCTCTGATCTAGCCAGACTTGCAAGATAGAGTTGGGATCACGATAGTCAGATCATCCATTTTGCATTACACAACTAAGCTACTTATCAAATCCCTCAGTAGCTTGCTCATTTATCATTTTAATAAGTTACAAACATGTTAGGATTTGTCTGCCTCTTTTTCGCTCTGTTTGTTCTCCGCTTTTCATTTCTCCATTTTCTCCCCTATCTTTGTGTGAGGCGGTTTGAGAATTTTCTAGAATTCTACTTGATTTCTCTCTAGTTTTAGTATACCTTTGTGTATCTTTATTCATGGCTCCTCCAAGTATTGTATTAAATATGCATAACTTATCACACCATTGGTATTACTATTTCACCAGCTTATTTTACCAGAAGCCTTATCTCCATTTACATCCTTTTACCCGCCCTCCTTCTCCCTAATTACCGTATATACTCGATTATAAGTCGACACGAATATCAGCCGGGCAGTTAATTTTACCACAAAAACTGTGCTGGAAAACTCGGTTTATACACGAGTATATACGGTATGCTGAAGACAAGAATGGCCTCTACATCCACAAACACATCAGACGAGGCTATACCTTTTGCTTCAACTATCCAACATCCTTGTGAAGACCGCAGGGTAAAGGAGAGTCTAATGCATTTACCCAATTTGCCCAGTTCTTTCTTACTGCAGTCTTCATTTCCCCACTTGATGTCTCAAGACTCTTTCTCTTAGCCTTTCTTTTCTGTTGACAGAAATTCCTTCAGCCATTCATTTAGGGCAGGTCCATTGGTGGCAAATGAGCTTCATTTCCTTCATCTGAAAATGTCTAGATTTTTCTCTTCATTCAGGTTAGTTTCACTGTGTATACGAATCTAACAAGACAGTTCTTTCCGGCTGTTGTTGTTGTTGTTAGCTGTCATCAAGCCGCTTCAGACCCATAACAACACAGACAACAGAAGACAACATGGCCTTGTCCTCACCATAATTATTGCTGGAGTCCGTTGTTGCAGCTATTGTGTCGGTTCAGGTCCTTGAGAGTCTTCCGCGTTTTCACTAACCTTCTATTTTATCAAGCAGGATGTCCTGTACTAGGAACTTGTCTCTCCTGATAACTGTCCAAAGCACACAGACGATGATACCTACCCTTACGAAGCAATCACTGAAAGCCTGGGTACAAAGCTTATCTTAAAACAAACAGCCATCTAAGTGAGGTGTCAGCTCAGCCCACACAAAAGGAGCACACCAGCCCATGTGATCCAATGATTGTCAGTAATAAAATCCAAGATCAGAGAAGAGAATTGTATGAGAGCTTAAATTCTGAGTACCCGGCTTTCAGAAGACTACGATGACAGTGGAAGCCCAAAATCTATTTGCAGGGATTAAGCCACTACTGAGTTTCCTCGGACCATTCGCCAGGGATGTGCATGGTCTTGTCCTCAGAGTGCATCAGGAAGTGAATAAATGCAGACATTGTTAGGTCAAATTTGGACCTCATTTGTCTTCCCTTTTGACCCATTTTTAATTTGTTCTGCTTTTTATTATTTTCTACTTTCTTTTGGAGTTTTTTCTGTGTTTTATTTTGTTGTTGTTGTTGGGATTGTTTTTATTTTTTGTAAAAATGTTTATTTGAAATCCAGAATAAGTAAATCTAGAGAGTCAGTAGCTAGATTAAGCATTCTGAAGGTTGTGGCAGGGGAGGTTAGGGAAAACAGTAGAGCTGATAACAATGAATACCAAAAATGAAGAAACTGTTCTAAAATTGAATGTGGTGATGATTCCATAACTCATTTAAATATATTCAAACCAGTGAATTGTCAACAAAACTTTTTTTTTAAAGAGGACCTGATGCAAAGGGCTTAAGTGGGGAGCAAATGCTTTGAAAATGATTAGGGCAAAGAATGTACGGATGTGCTTTATACAGTTGATGTATATATATGTATGGATTGTGATAAGAGTTGTATGAGCCCCTAATAAAATGTTTTTTTAAAAAAACAAAAAACTTTGTTTTGTAAGTACCTGAGACAAATCTCGCCATCCTCTCTTTTAAGGAGCACTCTGGTAGTGCTTCTTCCAAGACAAATTGGTTTGTTCTTCTGGAAGTCCACAGTGCTTTCGATAATCTTTGCCAACTCACTGCCACCGGATCTACTCTGATTCACAGTAGCCCTCTGGAACAAGGTAGAACTGGCCCGATGGGTTTCAAACACTGTAACTCCTTATGGGGATAGAAAATCTATCCCCTGTGAAGTGGCTGGTGGTTTCGAACTGCTGACCGTACCTTTGGCATCCCAACTCGCTAAACTGTTGAAATGGTTGAATGAAGATGACTAGTACTTTGGGGCACAGTGACTCTGTGTATTCCTTCCATCCTCTTTTGAGGCTTCCTGGGTCATTCAATGTTTCACACATAGCATCTTTCAATATTGCACCTCAAGGCTTGAATTTTCTCTTCAGTTCTTTCGGGTTGATGTATGCTGAACGTGTTTTCCTTTGTGGTTTTCTAACTCCGAGTCTCTGCGCATGTCTTTATAATACTTTGTCCTCTCACGCTGCCCTTTGAAATTTTCTGTTCAGCTCTTTCCCTTCATCATTTCTACCATTTGCGTTAGCTACTCCATGTACAAGAGTGAGTTTCAGAGACTCTCCTGACACCCCTTTGGTCTTCGCTTTCTCTCCTAAATTTTTAATGACCTTTTGCTTTCTTCATGAGTGCTGGTCTTTACATCAGGTCTTCTCTCATTAGAGTTCAGTGCATCAAGTCTATTCTTAAGGCGTTCTCAAAATTAAGGTGGGATCGAGTCAAGGTCATATTTTCCCTCTTTGGACTTGTTTTAATTTTTTTCAATTTCAACCTGAAATCACCTGCCACAGACATAGCCAGTTTGATTCCTGTGTATCCTGCCTGTCCACATGGATCGCCATGGTTTGTGTCATTTTCTTTGGTTTGTGTTGTTTAAAAAAGAGTATTTCCAATTTTAAAAAGTCCTTGGTTTTGAGAAATTCTTTTTTTTAATCATTTTATTGGGGGTTCATATAATTTATCATAATCCATACATACATCCATTGTGTCAAGCACATCTGTACATTTGTTGCTATCATCATTCTCGAAACATTTGTGTTCTACTTCAGTCCTTGGTATCAGCAACTCATTTTTTCCTCTCCCTCTCCCACCCTCCCTCACAAACCCTTGATAAATTATTTTTTCATGTCTTATACTGTCTGATGTCTCCCTTCACCCACTTTTCTGTTGCCCGTCCCTCAGAAAGGGTGTTATATGTAGTTCATTTTGATTGGTTTCCCCTTTCTACCCCACCTTCCCCTTCCCCTCCTGGTATCGCTACCCTCAATATTGGTCCTGAGGGCCTTATCTGTCCCGGATTCCCTGTGTTTTCAGCTCTTATCTGTACCAGTGTACATCCTTTGGTCTAGCTGGATTTGTAAGGTAAAATTGGTATCATGATAGTCGGGGGGAGGAAACATTTAGGAACTAGAGGAAAGTTGTATGTTTCATAGGTGCTATACTGCACCCTGCTGGCTCATCTCCCCATGACCCTTCTGTAGGGGGATGTCCAATTGCCTACAGATGGGCCTTGGGTCCCCACTCCCCCTCATTCTCAATGATATGATTTTTTGTTCTTTGATGCCTGATACCTCATCCCTTCGACACCTCGTGATCACACAGGCTGGTGTGCTTCTTCCATGTGGCTTTTGTTCTTCTCAACTAGATGGCCACTTGTTTACCTTCAAGGTTTTAAGACGCCAGACACCATATCTTTTCATAGCCAGGCACCATCAGCTTTCTTCACCACATTTGCTTATGCACCCACTTTGTCTTCAGTGATCATGTCAGGAAGGTGATCATCATGGAATGCCATGATAGAACAAACTGTTCTTGCATTGAGGGAGTACTTGAGTGGAGACCCAATGTCCATTTGTGAACGTAATAATAAACCTATGAATATATGCGCATAGATCTATTTCCCCATCATATATAAATATATTTACATATGTACATGCCTGTAATTAGACCTCTATAATGCCCTTTGCCTCCTACTTCTCTCCTCTATTTCCTTTTACTTTCCTCTTGCCCCACTATCAAGTTCAGCCTTCATTTGGGTTTCAGTAATTCCTCTCAGTTACATTGCCCTTGATCAAGCCCTACCAGGTCTCTTACACCCTCCTCGCCACTGATTTTGGATCACTTGTTGTTCCCTTGTCCATGGGTTTGTTAATACCACTTCCTTTCCCCCACCTCTCCCTCTCCCATGTCCCCACCCCCCACCCCAGAACCATCAGCCCCATTGTTTTCTCTTCCAGATTGTTCTATCCAGCCTATCTTATCTAGATAGACCTGCAGAGATAATAATATGCACAGAAACAAGACAGAGCAAAACAAAATAGCAACAAAAAAAAGAAAGCCCTATAAATAGTTCAATGTCTGTTTGTTGACTTTTAGGAGTGTTTTCCGGTTGAGTCTGATGGGGTGCCACACCCTGGCCCAAAAGTCTATTTTTTGGTACTCCTTCAGGACTTCCTTGCTCTGCTCCCTTGCTGTTCTGTTACACGCCCTTAGTGTTTTCCTCAGTGTGGTGGGGTCAGATCGGGTGCAATTCCCACACTGTGTCTACAGTGTTGTCCCCTGTAGGGCTATGGGTCACTGAGGGATATCGTGTCTCATAGTGGGGCTGGCCCTATGGTCTTCTCTGTGGATTGGCTGCTCTGAGCGGGAATATCTTCCTCAAGGCTTGGTGGGCCAGGATGTGCTCCGCTCTCTCTTCCTCCCCCTTCGTTTGCTCCCGTGTGCTCTGGTCAGACATGTCCCTCCCCTGAGCACTATCTTCAGTGCTGTCCTCTGAAGTGAATTCTTCTGGGGGGAGGGGCGGCTGTCCACGTAATTGGGATTGGGGCCAGCTCGGTCTTGTGAAATTCTATCACGCAATCTCCACCTTTGTTTCTATCACGAAGGTTATATTTTCCAACCATTGTTCTTTGTTTCTAACTTTTTCATTTGAGTTGTTAATATTATTAATGCATCTTGACTGCATGTTTCAAAGATTTCAGGCTGAATCTTCAGTCAAGATGCAGTAATGATAACATTGCTAGAATTGTTCCATTTCTTCCTTGCTAGCTTTAGTGGTTGGTGCATAAATTTGAATGATAGTTGTATTGACTCAATTTCCTTGTATGCATGTCAATACAATCCTAGCACAGACAGCTATATACTTCAAGATCCTGAAATGTCCTTTTGACCATGAATGTGACACCATTACTCTTGAATTTGTCATTTACAGTCCAGCAAACCATATGATTGTCTAATTCAAAATAACCAATACCAGCCCATTTCAGCTCACAAATGCCTCAGATATTGATCTTTATGTGAACATTTCATTTTTGATGACTGCCAGTTCTCCTGGATTCATACTTTGTAGACTCCAAGTTCTAAATATTAATAGATGTTTCCCACTGTTTCTTCCCATCTTCCTCCATCCATGTCACTCTGGTTGAGTTGACTCTGAGAAGACAAGCTCTTCCTCAGTATTATTTTGAATGCAGCTATCCACTTTGAGCCTTAAATTCTGAGTACCCAGTTTTCAGAAGACTATGGATGAGAGTGAAAGCCCAAAATCTACGTGGTTACATGTTGGTTGGACTGATAACTGCAAGGTCAGCAGATCGAAATGAGCAGCCCCTCTTTGGGGCAAAGATGAGGCTTTCTACTCAAGTAAAAAGTTACAGTCTTGGAAACCCACAGAGGAAGCTCTACTCTGACATATAGGGTTGCTATGGGTCAACCTTGACTCGATGGCAGTGAGTTTGAGAGTTTTGATCCCACCTGAGAGGCTCATCTTTTGGCACTGTATCTGCTGCGATTCATGAGGTGTTCAGTATCTGACCATGTTCGGCTCTATTTGTAAGGTTTTCAGTGGCTATTTCCTCAGGAGTGGACAACCTATTCCTTCTTTGCAGTCTGTTCTTAGTCCGGAAATTCTGCTGAACCCTGTTCACATTGGATGGCCCTGCTGTCATTTGAAATACCGGTGGCATAGCTTCAAGCACCATAGCATTTGGTCCTGGGAGGAAAACGTGGAGGAAAACTCAAAATCATAAAACAAGCACACAAAAAGATCAGGCTTCCTGGCTAGATAGAGTTACCAGTTAGATAGAGACTCTTGGGCCTCCTGAGTCTGTAGCTCTTAGCCACCCTTCAGGTCTGGAAGTGAACTCACCTCCAGGACTCCATACTGAGGACGGGTCAATAAGGAGCCCCCCTGGTGTCCCCATAGTGGTTACACGCTAACCATAAGATCAGCAATTCAAAGCCACCAGCCACGCCTCGGGGTAAAGGACGGGACTTTCTACTCCTGTAAAGAGTCACACACTGGGAAACTCACAGGAGCAGCTCTGCCCTGTCCTACAGGGTTGCGACCAGCCGGCATCAACTCAATGGCAGTGAATTTGGGTTTTTTGGTTATCAGGGGAACAACGACATGAGTGAGGTACACCCATCTTAACATAAACAACCATTTTCAACCAAAAAGGCAACATCTGCCCAAGGACAGAGTTCAGAAGGGTTGAAAAAGGAGGAATGGAAAAGGAAACGTGGAGAGGAAGAGAGATGTGATAGGACACGGAGACTGACAGCAATGACGTGAAACAAAATGTGTATGACTTGGTGAACGGAAAAATGATCCGCCCTATAAACCTTCATCCAATTCACCTTTTAAAAGCTTAAAACTAACAAACAAACAAAAACCTTCTGTTTTAGCTGATTTTGCACAGAGCAAGGAAGGGCATCGTCTCGTTATTGCCACGCTGGGCGTAGAAGTTCAAATTGCCCACTCAGCGACCACTGACACCTGAGAAGGATGCTCCTCATTAGTTCTGGGTGGGAGTGCTGGCCTCCCCGGAGGCTTCCAGGGATCTTTCCACCCACCACCCACCCCCCTGGGGATTGCAGGAGTGCCTTGTTACTCCTCCCTGCACAGCCTCATTCACACCAAGAGTGGAGGGTGATTTTGCTACCGCTGAGCACTGGGGTACAGCCTCCCACCTCATGGCACCCCTCTGACACCAGCACATGCATCTCAGCATCACCAGGTGTCCAAAGAAGGTGAGGCTGTCATGTCCTGTAGCCATCAAGTCAGTTCCAATGCATAGTGACCCTATAAGAGAGGGTAGAATGGTTTCATAGGGTCTCCCAAGTCGAACTCTTTGCAAAGTATACTGCCACATCTTTCTCTCCAGAGTGACTAGTAGATTTGAACCACGGACCTGTCTGTTAGCAAGCGAGTGCTTAGCCACTGTGCCACCAGGGTAGTCTCTGCTAATACCGCCATTGGGGCAGGGGTGCTTATTGCTGCCCAACAGGGATGAACCTTCCACCTGCCCACTCAACCTTCTCAACTACTAATTGGGGTAGGGGGTGGGGTTGAGGATCCCTGGTGAGGCCACTTGACTATGCTGACATGGGTGGGATGGAATTACAGTATTTTCCAGGGTGTTTGATTAGGATACAGAATTATTTTCTCAAAGTTCTCTGCCTTCCTATGAAGGACTTGGGATTCCATAGTAGAATTCTCTCCTTCCATGAAGCCAACCCGAGTTTGATACCCAACCAATATACTTGGCGCTGGGCTACCACCGTCTATTGGATGAAGCTGTGTGTCACTGGGTAGGTTTCAGCAAAGCGTCCAAACTAAGACGGACTAGGAAGAAAATCGACGTTCCTAGATCAGTCAGGGAACACCCATGGCTGACAATGATGCGATCCACAGCCAACCGTGGGGGTGAACATTGTGTAAGCGATCATCCTATGCTGGGAGCGAGCTCAACGGTAGAGAACAGCAACTCTGGCTGGCTGGGGGGCCCTGTGGCCATAGAGAGCAGGCCCTTGTTGGGGTATGGTTTTTTGCTGCCGTTGTAACTTTGGGTCTTTGTCTTTGTTTCCAGGGCGCTGGATTCTCCGGTACGCTGTTCTGGATATGAGGCAGGGGTGGGGGTGGGGGGGTGGGGGGTGAACCTAAAGGACTCACCATTATGCCATTCTGTAGATCCTGACTTCCCTAGTCAATCTGCCTTCTTCTCAGCCCTTGCTATAGTTTATTGTGCCAGCCTGGCCGATAAACACAAGTAGGATTAACTGAAGGGCAGAGGGATAAATGGCTCGGTGAGCCTCGCCTTGGTTGTTCTGTGCCTCAGTTTAAAGGGGTACACTACCTGTGGGATGCCTAGCCTGTGGACTGTGTCGCTTGTAAGGTGAGGTCCCTTTAAGCCCACAAGATTGGAATGTTCATCTCTGGAGCTGGGGACCGACAGTTGATGACAGTTGGGGACCTGCCCTGCAGTTTGCTGCCTGGGTATATATAGCCCAGCTCTCTCTACAGAAATGGGACTGGCACCTGGCAGCTCTCAAAACTTGAAGGACTGCTAGTGTCTCACTGCTTTATAATTTAACTGTTAATTTCTTGTATTATCTATCTGTATATTATTTAACGATTTATTTCTTGAATTATATATCTATCTTTATAAATATATTTATATATAATTACTAGCAATCTGGTTTGTCTCTCTAGAGAACCCCGTTCGGTGTCCTTGTGTTACATGCAATGTCCTACTCTTTTCCCTGTGCTTAGCAGAAGAAAACAGGGAAGTAGAGCTTCTCAGGATTGGACAGACTTCTTGAGCATGTCCGACTATGTCTTTACCTACATATGTCTATATCCTCGTTCACATCGTTACCTAGCACGCCTCTACCTCCTTGAACACATGGAATCTAGCTAGAATGGCTCTTTTAACGTCCTTGTCTACGGATTCTATCATCCGGGTCTTTTCTGGGGCTGGATCTGTTTGGGATACTGATTGATTTATTTTTTTAATCTTCATTCGGTGTCGTATTTTCTTGTTTCTTGGCATGCCTGGTGATTTGTTCATAGAGGATGTTTTAGAGCCGTTTTTCATTTACAGAGGGGAAAAGCTGTCCAGACTACAGAGAGAACGGGGCGCCCTCTCTTCCCTCTGTATACTTTCGCCTATTGTGAATATCTGATGCTTACGTGACATGCTAGTTACAGCTGGCGATACGAATGCTAATACAGCACTGCTGAATGCAGTCCAGAGTTTTCCGTCCACTCTGTGTATTGTAGTCTATGGACTCTGACACATGCGTAATAGCACGTGTCCGTCATTACCGCATGACACAGAGCGGCTCCATCCCCCTGAAATCCCCTGTGCTTCCCCATCTACCCCTCCCCCTCCCCCTCCTGGCAACCACTGACCTTTTTGACTTTCCTGAAAAACACTGTTGCTTTCTCCAGCATGTCCTACAGTCAGAATCACGCTGGGTGTAGCTTTTTAGAAACTGTGTTAACGGCATATAATGCACATACCATACCATTCAACAGTGTAAAAGGTTTTTTAAAAGGTTGTGCAACGCTCACCACAGTCCATCTTAGAACATGTCCTTCCTTCCCTTTTATGCTCAGCATGATTAGTTCCCTGTGACCCCCAAGCTCCCCTGCCAAGGCCCGAAGAAACCATTCCTCTCGTCAGTCTCTAGGATTTCATATAGAGATGATCACACACACACACACACACACAACGTGGGTCACTTTAACGACTAGAGGGGGCCTTGCTCAAGCCATGGTATTTTTTCACTCACCTCCGATGAGCATGAAAACTGGACCAGGAAGACTGCCAGAGCAAGTCTGCCTTGGGATGTCGGTGCTGGGGAAGAATATTGAAAGTGCCGTGATGGCCTGAGAACAAACACATCTGTCTTAGAGGAAGTCCAGCCAAAGATAAGGCTGGCGAGACTCGGGTCCCCTGTACTTTGGGGATGTTATCAAGAGAGACCAGAGCCTGGAGAAGGAAATCATGCTCGGTACAGTGGAGGGTCCATGCGAAAGGGTAAGACCCTCAGTGACATAGATTGGCACAGTGGCTGCAACAGTGAGCTAAAACATAGCAATGATTGTGAAGATGGCTTGAGTCCTGACAGTGTGTCTGTAAGGTTAATCAAACCCACTGCAATCCAGTGGATTTCATCTTGTAAGAACCCTATAAGGATAGAGTAGAATTATCCCTTTGGGTTTCTGAGGCTGTACGTCTTTCAGAGAGTAGATGGTGGGTTTGAACCGTAGACCTTTCTGTTAGCAGCCCAACGGATCATCGACTACACCAGAACCGCCAATCTTTTGGTAAGCAGATAAGTGCTTAATGATTGCACACACGTCCACCTGTCCCTTGAGTGCATAAAAGCAAACCCACTGCCATCAAGTGGATTCTGATTGGTGGTGACCTTAACCTTGCAGCGTTGACAGCCTTGGACACTCTATAGGGCAGTTCAACCTACCCTCCAAGGCCACCACAAATTGAAGTCAACTCGATGCAATGGATCTGGTGCTTCCATTTACACTTGAAATTTAAAACAATAACCACACTTACAAATTAAACAATTTAAAACATCCTGCCAGTGCAGCCAAGGTACTTAAGAACAACAGGGAAATAAAATGCTTAAGGCTCTTAAATACCCCAGAGGCCTGGATTCAGGCAAGATGTCCTAGAAAGAAAAACCTCATACCTTATGGTGAACGTCACTGGCCTGTCGTTGGAAGCCAAGGTGAGGCTGAGGGAAAGGAATTCATACTAGCTCTATTTATTAGTTGCAATTTTATCTATCAGTTGCAATTTCGTTTTAGGAATAAATTCAACAACTTTGTCTCAGGTGCTTTACCCTTTCAGCATTTCCGTTGGAGGAGGCAGGAAGTGGAATCTGATCTTCTACCCAGTACCGAGGTGGGGGGTGGGGGTTGGGGAGAGCCCTGAACCACAAGTTTGATCATGTGATTTCTAGTCCTCATCTGAGCACTAATTAGCATGGTGTCTGATCCAAACCACTTGGCTTCTCTTGGTCCCCGTTTCTAGGTCTGTAAAGTGAACAGTAAACCATCCCAGTGACAGGGGAGGTTGATTCTGAACATTTGGAGCAGTTAAGACTTGGTCATTTCCCCCCCCCCCCCCCCAATGATAAGATCTAACATAATGTGATCACTTCCATGATGAGATCTTCTCTGGGGAATCAACCAACTGAAAGGCCATTTCCTGGGGGTGTGACCTGTTTCCATGCTGTTAAAAACTCCCTTGCTTTTTGCTGGGCCTGGCTCCACATCTGGCTCATGGTCCAATCTCAGATTCCTTGGACTTGAGCCAGTGGTCGGGCGCCTTGCCTATCAATTCCCCGGCAGTTGTCAGTAGCTGGCCTTCCTACCTGGCAACCTTCACCTCTGCACCCAGGAGCCTGTCTGCTCGCTGACCTCCCAATCCATCTTGTGTTCATCCCTCCCTGCAGCTGCAAATCTAAAGAGGCCTCCAGACTTGGAATGTATGTGGCTCTACAGCTGAGCCAGGCCCTTGATATAAGACCAAAACCAAACTCACTGCTATTGAGTCAGTGCTGACTCATAGTCGATCCCCTCTGTGGTTTTCCAAGACTATACCTGTTTAGGGGAGTAGAAAGCCCAGCCTTTCTCCAGAGGAGCTGCTGCTGGTTTCAAACTGCCAACCATGTGGATTGCAGCCCAATGATTAACCACTACCCTACCAGGGCTCCTTTGCCTTGAATATATAACCTCTCTCGATGTTGCTCTTGTTGTTAAGTGCAAATCGGTTCCAACTCACAGTGGCCTGTGCACTACAGAACAAAATACTGCCCAGTCCTGAGCCGTCCTCACAACTGTCCCCATGCCTGAGCCCATTGTTGCAGCCTCTGTGTCCGTCCATCTCCTGGAGGGCCTTCCTCCTCTTCCTGCCCCTCCACGTTACCAAGCCTGATTTCTTTCTCCACAGACTGGTCTCTCCTGATAACATGTCCAAGTGTGTCAGAGGAAGTCTGATGACCCTGTTTTCAACGGAACAGAACACTGTCCTCAAAATTGTTGCTGTGTTTGAGCCACTTGCCATTGTCACAGCCCCTGTCAATCCACCTAATCGAGGGTTTTCCTTTCTTATGCAGCCCTTCTACTTTACCAGGCCTGATGTCTTCGCCAGGGACTGCTCTCTCCTAACATGTCTGTGATTGTTGGGTTTTCTGGCAGCTTGAGTGGCCCAGGATTCTCTCAAGATGGGATCTAGCAGGGTGTAGCTGATGCGATCTTCTGTGAAGCAGTTATGGGAGGAATAGGAGGGTGGGGTGCCACCTCCTTAAGCTGGTCACAGTCTTGATACGATTGATGGAGCTTCCATTGGAGGTTCCATGTATCACGGAGGTTCCTTATATCACCTGTCCATTCCAGGAACCATCATTGGCTGCTGACCTGGATTGGATTCATTCAGCGAATCGCAAGATTTCATCAGCTCATCATCCACCAGCCTGTGCTCCCCTGCTTCCTATTCATCAACCCTTGTAGCTACAGGAGTCAAGAGAAGCCTCCAGCTTACATCTGACCTACAGACATGAATCAGACTGGACTTACCCACTTCTACAACTGCATGAGCCATTTCTTGATATGAATTTCTTTCTATGTACATCCACATACAAGAGTCAATGGTTTTGCTCTAGCGGATCCAGTCTAACACAGTGTCCAAAGTACATATATAAACGTCACAGTCTTTGCCTCTCTAGAGAACACACCTTAGACAATTCCCAAGCACCCAACCAATTCCAGATGGAAAAAACTGCTAGGATGTGAGTTCTTAGTCTTGATGGAGCTGAAAAGGCCAGGAAAATGCCCATGTGTACAGAAAAAGAATGTTGCACAGTTTCCTGGGTTTCATCCACAAATCGAGAGGCTATTCTATATTTCTAACTGCTCTCCTCTACAGTAATGCAAACATTGCTTGGAGTCCTCTGCTGGCATAGTGGTTACTCGTTGGGCTGCTAACTCTAAGGTGAGCAGTTTGAAACCACCAGCTGCTCTGGGGGAGAAATATGAGGCTTTCTACTCCAATGAAGAGTTATAGTCTTGGGGAAGGTGGGGGGAGAAAGGGGAAACCAATTACAATGATCTACATATAACCCCCTCCCAGAGGGATAGACAACAGAAAAGTGGGTAAAGGGAGACATCAGTCAGTGTAAGACATGAAAAAATAATCATTTATAAATTATCAAGGGTTCATGAAGGAGGGAAGGTGGGGGAGGGAGGGGGAAATGAGCTGATACCAAGGGCTCAAGCAAAAAGAAAATGTTTTTTAAATTATGATGGCAGCAAAAGTACAAATGTGCTTGACACGGTGGATGTGTGTATGGATTGTGATAAGAGTTGTATGAGCCCCCAATAAAATGATTTTTTAAAAAGAGTTATAGTTTCAGAAACCCGTAGGGGTAACTCTACCTTGTCCCACAGGGCCACTATGAGTCGCCTTGACTCAATGGCAGTGAGTTTGGTTTGGAGTATCGTGACAAAGAGCTCTCTGCCTTATACTAAGTATCAAACTGCTTTTTAAAAATTATTTTAAATTAAGTTCTTCTACATATTGAACCAAAATCTGCGCACTGTAATTGCAACTCAGTGGCCCAGTTTTCTGAGGCAGAAAATTCTCTCCTAAACGTTACATCTCTTCATCTTTCTGCAGACTGTTTCTGGTTTTAAGAGCAAATAATTTAAATGCATATGGGCCACCATGAGAATTATTTACAGTACATTTTTTGCAAAGATGTGTTCTCTGAGCCTCCCACCTCCACTGCAGCTATGCCGAACACCCAAACGTGGACTCCAAATTCCAAATACCCATCATCACGGCTACTAATCTGCATGAATCTCAGAAGTGAATAACTGTGATAAAAAGTGATAAAAAACGACTTAAAAATATCTGGGAGGAAATAGCGTAGTCTTTGGGGGGAATAGGTAATGCACTGGGGAAAGAAAGAGTCTTGCTCCCCTACTGCAACGACCTGAGTAGTTGTGTAGTGTCCTTGGACAAGTCGCCTACTATCTCCGGGCCAATAGCTGCAAAACTATTCGATCAAGTCCACGTCGCAGAGATATCGTGGAAATACATGATAGTCCGTAAAGCTTCTAGCCCAAGCCTCCTAGCACCGAGTAGATTCCTCTAACTCTTTCGAAGCGCAGCAAGTTCAGCGCTTCATTCGATATGCTCGGCGCTCCTTCTCGGGCGGGATTCCCCCACCCGAGTCGGAGCCTGCGCTCTGGGATCGACTGAGGCTGCCTGGCCGCTCGCGCTTTTCTCTCCTTCTCCAAGATGGCGGCGGTCGGCGGCGCTGAGGCGGGATCCGAGCGAGCCGAGTGAAGGTAGCGGCGAGCGGAGCCCCCACGAGGCCGGGCTGGGCCCCCACCCGGAGACGGCAGCGGCCCCGCCCGGCCGCCACCCGCCGTCCTGGGCCCGCGACACCGCCCCGGGCGCGCCCCAGGCCCGCCGCGGCCTAGCCCGGGGGCCAAGCCGGGGACTGGAGTAGCGGCCGCAGCCCGCCCCCGGGAATGGGCTGGCGCGGGCCGAAGGAGGGAGGCGGGCGGGCGCTGTTCAAACTGGGAAGGCGGGAAAGCTGCGGGGCCGGGAGGGGGCGTGCGGCCGCCCCGGGGACCTGCGGGCCGGGCCGCCCCTCCCCCTGCCCGCCGTCCCCGCCCTCGGGGGCTCGGCGCGGCCGCCGAGGACGCGGGCACCGGCGTGGGGACCGCGGGGCTGGACGCGGGATGCGGGGTCCCGGCGCTGTCACGGGGCAAGGGGCCCGCGGCCGGCGCGGCGGGAGGGCTGGGTCCTCGGCTGGCAGGAGAGGATGCGAGGCGCTCTCTTCTTTTCCTCTTTGCAGAGCTTTGTTGCACTAGCTGTTGCTGCCAACCCGCCGGGAGTCCCGTTGGCTTTCCGTGGGGGACCGCCGAGACCGGGGTCCTGGGGGGCTCTTTGTATATCCATGACCCGGTATCGTGTGTATTCTTTGCGTGCGCCCCAGTTGGAGCGTGCCTTGGCGCGCTCTCCTCGGGTGCGGGCCCGCGTCCCCTCGCAGCGGTTGCTTGTCGATTCTCTTCATTTTAAACCCTGCGAAGCAGAAGAAATCGCCATCTCCCTCCAGCCCGATGCCCGAGCTGCTGGCTGGGGATAACCCCTCCCGGAAAGAATAAAATTCCAACATAAAAAAATTTAACACACGCACGCACGCACCACGGAGTCCAGCAGAAAAGCCGCGGGCCAGGAGTGGACCGGGCTTGTCAACGTGTATCCCGGCTCTGTAGGATGTGTGTTGTCAGCCCACGTGTGCGGTGGCCGTGGGTCCGCTTCCTTGCGGGGCCCTGAGAAGATCCAGCCCCCCAGCCCAGGCTCCTCCGCCGGCCCCCGGAGCTGGCAGGGGCTGTGAGTGCTGCAGGTACAGAGGTAGGTCCCGCAAGAAGGGAATGGCAAGAATGCTGAGTTGGGTCCAAGACTGGAGGCGCAAAAAGGCTTCACCTGTTCGAATCTAGAAGCGGCGCACACCTTCGGCACCAATCAGTCGGAAAACTGGCAACCACTGGATGCGCACCTTCCCCTTTCCACCGGCGATCTGAGTCGTTCCTGGAAAGAACATTGGGAGAAGAGACCGTGGAACCTGGGACAAAGCGCACCTCCCTGACTGGACCCTGTTGTCTCTGGGCGGCTGACTTGGTTCCTTCTCCTTCAGTAGTCTTCATTCTGCACAAAGAAACAAAACGTGTTCGTGATCAGTGGGGCTTCGGTCACCTGAAAAGATCCCCTTCTCAAACTTTTTTTGCACACCCCCCGCCCCAGTATTTATCATTTGTATCTTTCAAGCACCCTAGCTGAGGGATTTTAGCTTTTCCCCAAAGTGAGCATCCCCAGAGCCTGTTCCAGAAAAGTTATAAATTCTTCTGTAAGAAGAAGAGCAGGCCCGCCTTTCCCTTTCCTTGTCCTGAAGGGGTTAAAAAAGCACCCAAGAGATGTGCCACAATTTGCATATTCATACACATATGTATGAATATATTTATAATGACATGTTTCCTACTTTCACAAACTGTTAAATAATGAAGTTATTTTGTCATTTCTCAGCACACTGAGACAAGCCTTTTGTAAAACTGACCCCACCTCCTGACGTTGGCAAAGTTGAACTTTAACAACTCTTTCAGATTATGGAACTCAGGAAAACGGGTTTTAACACCTGTTTAAGATTTGCCAACATCGAATGTAATTATGGCCTTTGTGTTTTCTCATGTGAAAATCAAACCTAAGAATTTTCATCTCCACTAACTGCCAACCCTTGAACCACAGATTTCTCCTGGGTCATGTTTGCGGCTTGGAAGGAGTATCAGGCACTAATCTGATCTTCTTTAACTGCGCCCTCAACTGCCTTTCTTCCACGCTGTTGCTTGAGATGTCTTACCTTTCTTTCATGAGTCAGCAACCAAAGTTAGAGCTTGTGCTACAATAATATCCTGAGTTTAAAGGAACTAGACATTAAGGGCTCATAGGCCTTCCCCAGCAGTGACTGATAGAGACCCTTGTATTGGGTTTCTCTTTTTCAAGCTGTTAGCTGCCCCAATTCTTCAGTGAATTGGACTTGCCTATAGGCCTCTCCCATTTTTCTATAGGGTGATTTAATATTGTCATTTATAAAATCCTTTTCAGTTGATTTTCAAGAAAAACGGAACAGTGACGGACCAAGGTCTAAGACCTAATGCTAACCTGGCCCCCGTTTCTGTCTTGCCCTGTGCCCCGTGAGCAACAGCTCAGAATATTTTCCTCCCACAACGTTAACAGTCCACTGGCTGTGTTTCAACCACAAGCGCCTTTTCTGAGTCCAGGCAGTCACAGTTCCTGATTTCTCTCATCCTATTCTGAGAGAGTTACCAAAGGGAAAGAAACTCCTTGGCCTGACATGTAGAACTGCGATTTGTCATTGACAGATTGGCTGCCATATTTATGTTGTGAGTAAGAATTCCCCCTCCCCCTTATTAAGCATTTGTCATGAAGAGCATTAAAATTTGTTTGTCATGAAGAGCATTAAGCCTCAAAATTTACTATTTCTTGGCATTATTTGCATACAGAAATCAATGTTGTTTTCCTTAAAAATTCAATATATTGGTGCCAATGAAAGGACATACAATTTCCAAATAACTGGGTCTACTATCCTGTGACTTTCCTCTATGCTCCGCCCTCTGCCCTGCCCTCCACTCAGTTTTGAACTGCAGCACTTGAATGGATAGAATGGAAAGTCAGCAGTATCCATTGGAGAAAGTTGGATACTTAATGCTGGACTATGGAAAACTAGCTACAATGTATCTTTCTACTTGAGGCCTGCCCATACATTTCTAGCTCCTTCACTTCCTATGAAAGCTTCCCTTGAGCAAGGAAGTCGCAGGTTTACCTTTAGACAGTCCTGTTCCTCTGGTTCACTTCCAGCTGTTGTTCTTCTGACCAAGACCATTCTGAATGCCACTGCGTAAGGATGGGTAGTTGCTGCTGCTTTTTTTTTTTTTAATGTTTTGTTTCTTACTCTTGTAAATCACTCTTCTAATCTTTGTTTTCCTCCTGTTTTCAATATAGGCTTCTCTGTGCCTGCTATTGTATCTGACTTGCACAAATAAATCTTTTAAATGTTTCATTTAACTCAAGCAACTTTCCCTGGTTAATAGAATCCATACTTTGACAGAAGTTTTACACTTCAGTACCATCCACACCTACCTCAAGGGATTAGTTATTAATGCCCTGTTGAAGTAAGTCCTGCTATAATAATGAAGGGGAAATAAAACAAATATATGACCCATCAGTCAACTTCTAAACATTTTCCTGGCTGGAAGAGAGCATCTTCAGTCTATTTTGTAAAAAAAAAATTTTAAGTTTATCTAAAAGACCATTCCTGCAGGACTTGAGACATTTGAAGAGCAGTTTCTATCACTTGTTATCTTCAAAGTAAGAATTGATATGTACCCGAGTGTAAAATATAATAATTTTAACACATTTAATACTATATAGCATTAAAATCATAGTAATTCTTCTAATTAGTGAAAATCATAAAAAATTGTAGACAAATAGCAAGTCTCCCATATTTTTACCTCACCCAGACTTTCATCTAATCAAAACTATATAAAAAGCTGTTTGATAAGTGTTGCAAGCTACATAGCCAACTAGTGTCAGAAGTTCATCTGCTTTTTTACTCATGGGAATTGGAGCAAAGTCTTAGCCCCATAAAATACAGGTGGGGGGAAGAATGTTCTAAAGGTCATTCATACCCCTATAATGTCAGCATGCCTATTTAAATGGAAATCTCATCTTGTGTCACCATTCCACCCAGTGTGATGTCGTGGTCTGTGTCCCTCTATAACCTGCATGGCCTGTGCGTGTGTTGGGTAACCAGAGTGTCCAGTGTCTGTTTTTGCTCTGTCTCCGTGTGATCACTCTTGTCGGCATTTCAGAAACGCTCTGTAGTTGCAAAGTGTTTTTAGAGGGGAGGTATTTTATATACTTTCCCAAGCCCCACCCGTAACTCTTGATTCAAAGCTAAGCCTAGTATGCTTCCTGAAGTTTCCTCCCCACGCGACTGACAAACAGAATGAGGAGGTGACGAGACACTCCTTTATTTCTCGCTGCCCTTCCAGTCGGCCCTTGGATCAGCACACATTCCACCTGCAAGGTTACTTCTCCACAGTGCATTCACGTGACAGAAGGGTTTTCCTTCTTTGTTTCTCAGACCTGGTCCAGTAGACGGGAAGGAGCCGGGGCACAGTGACATTCTCAAAGGCCCTGCAGGACCGCCATGGCTTATGATGACTCCGTGAAGACAGAAGGTATGACCCTTAATCTGAGAAGCATTCCAAAGGGGGTATCCTCTGCTACCCTTGCAGCCCGTGGACATAAGTGACCAGGACTGGGCACCACAGCTTGGACTCCCAGGTGATGGTCCAGAGCGCTATTAATGATACTCGTCCTCCACGACACCCCCAGGCTGGGCCCATGGAAACGAAAAACAAGACAGGGGTTCCAGCCTGTGAGTCTGCAACAGCAGTCTAGCATATGGGGGTGATCCCCGGCAGCACTCTTGGTCCTTGCCAGCTCCAGTGTGCAGGAATCTGAGGATAGGCATCACATACTGGACTCCCGCAGCCCAGCGCAGCACATGAATCCTTATCCTTCCCAGCTTCACCTCTGCAAGTCCGTGGCCACCCACCAAATCACAACTAAGAAACCGTGTCTGAGGATGCACATTGGGCCTTGCATAGTGTGGAAGCAGTGCTTCTTCGGGTTCGGTTCTTGTACCTGCAGCCTTCCATCAAGAAATACATTCTTGCCCCCTTGGACCTAGCCTGTACTGCAGTGGACGTACTGGATCAGTGCTTTCCTTTAGAAATCAGGAACCGTGGCATTCGGTATGAGCATGCTGCTCTGATCCTTACTTAACTTGACTCTCATTTCTTTTCCCAAATGAACCCCCGTTCCTCAGATTGCTTTGACGGTGATCACAGCTTGGAGGACATAGGGCTGGCAGCTGGCCGGAGCCAGCGAGAAAAGAAACGTTCTTACAAAGATTTCCTAAGGGAAGAGGAAGAAATTGCTGCTCAGGTCAGGAATTCTTCCAAGAAGAAGCTAAAGGTAAGGCTCTGAACCTTTGAACTGGGAATGTTTTTAACCACGAGGGGGCTACAGAAAGCTCGTGGAAAGATGTGGTTGGAAGATAGTGGCGCTTGTTTCTATGAACCCTTTGAAGCCCTCTTGTATTTCTCTTTCTTAAAATCATTTTATTGGGAGTTTGTACGGTTCTTCTCAGTCCATACATGCTTCCATTGTGTCAAGCACATTTACACATATGTTGCCATCATTTTCAAAACATTTTCTTTCTACTTGAGCCCTGGGTATCAGCTCATTTCCCTCACTCCCCCTCCTTCCTCTCTCATGAACCCTTGATAAATTGGTCTTACACTGACCAATGTCTCCCTTCACCCACTTTTCTGTTGTCCATCCCCCCGGGAGGGGTTTATATGTAGATCATTGTGATCGGTCCCCCTTGCTCCCCTCACCTTCCCCTTACCCTCCTAGTGTTGCTATTCATTATTGGTCCTGAGGGCCTCTTGTATTTCTTAATATGTGAAAAAGGACATTTCTTTTTAAAAGCACAGGGTTTTTTCCCTTAAATTTTTACATCTATTTTATTATTGCTTGT
The DNA here is from genome assembly GCF_050624435.1 of Tenrec ecaudatus. Classification (NCBI taxonomy): domain Eukaryota; kingdom Metazoa; phylum Chordata; class Mammalia; order Afrosoricida; family Tenrecidae; genus Tenrec; species Tenrec ecaudatus. Next base: position 15,137,408 of record NC_134535.1, on the reverse strand, counting down.
GTTTTACAAGGCGCCCTGGTGGTGTAACGGGCTACTAAGCTCAAGGTCAGCATTTTGCAACTCCAGCTTCTCAGGAGAAAGATGAGGCTGGCTTCTCCGATGAAAAGTTACGTTCTCGGAAACACGCAGGGGCGGTTCAGAATTGACTCCTGGCCGTGAGCAGAGTTGTGTCTGACAGAGTTAAAAGTCAAAGCACAACAGTCCCACTCGGCGTTCCCCTCCTCGTTTACTCAGCAGGTGTCCCTCTTTAATTCCAGGACAGTGACCTTTACTTCTTGGGGACGGACACGCACAAGAAGAAGCGGAAGCACTCCTCTGATGACTACTACTATGGAGGTAAGGGTGGGAGAGGGCGACAGGGGGAGCAGCACATCACTGGCTCTTGGAGTCAGGGGAAGGGGAAGGGATCCAGATGTTGCTGACTCAGTGGCCTATTTAACAGGACAGTGGTTCTTGTTCTGAGTGCCGATAAACCGGTGTGAAGGAGGAGAGAGGTGGAGGGCTGGTATTTTGGAGGATTCAGCATAGAAGAACAGTCTTCATTTGTGATACACCAGGTACCAGGTTCCTTATCCCCCCCGAATATCCACTTATCTTATGCCCATTATCTAGCATTCCTTTACCATACGTAGTCCTTGGGCCCTCTGGCCTACACCTGTGTGGGTTGCCTCTCCATCCAGTGTCTCTCCACTCATAAGCCAGTTGTCTCTGAGCTGCGGTAGGCACCTAGCTGAAGAGACCGCCCTCGGCCAGAATGAAGTTGTCCCAAGCACGGAAACAGCTGTAGGTCCGCTGGCAGTCTCGGCTAGATTGTCAGGCCCCTTCCTCTTACAGCGATAGCCCGCCCTTCTGGGCATCCTCTCCTTGGTAGCTTGGGAAGATTAGTGAAAAGAAATAACTTTAGTGGTGAGGACTGTCCCCTGGAGCCGAGGCAGGACCTGCCAAGACAAAGAATCACCTGAGCTTCGCCACAGACTGTTAGGCACCCGCTGAAGGGAAGGACCTCCCCTGACATCATTCCTGTTGGTCTGGTCCTCTTGTTAGTTGGGTGTTTCGGGTGAGAGCGAGTGCAAATGTGTTGCAAGTTGCTTCCTGCCATTATTGACATTGCTTGTCTTGCTTATTTACAGACCTTTCATCTTTGGAATCGTCACAGAAGAAAAAGAAAAAGCCCAGTCCGCAGCCTGCCGATACAGCTATGGACCTGCTGAAGGCCATCACTTCCCCACTGGCCGCAGCCGCCAAGCCTTCCAAAAAGACAGGGGAGAAGTCCTCTAGTTCTTCCAGCCATCCCGAAAGTAGGAAGGATCAGCACAGGAAGAAAGGAAGCGGAAGTAGTGGGGAGCTGCCCCTGGAGGATGGAGGTGCCCACAAATCAAAAAAAATGAAGCCCCTGTATGTGAACACAGAGACCCTGACCCTCCGGGAGCCTGATGGCTTGAAGATGAAGCTCATTCTCTCCCCAAAGGAGAAAGGCAGCAGCTCCGTCGAGGAGGAGCCCTTCCAGTGCCCCTCCCAGCAGGCAGCTGGGAAAAAGTCCTCCAGGAAGTCAGCTCGAGATGAGCAAGGTGCTCTACTCCTGGGGCACGAGTTGCAGAGCTTCCTGAAATCGGCCCGGAAGAAGCACAAGTCATCCTCAGACCCACACTCGTCTCCTGGCCCGGAAGCGCCCGAGGCCTCCCAGTTCCCCGAGTCCCACAATACCAACCTCGATCTGTCAGGGATTGAACCTATTCTAGTGGAGTCGGACTCGTCCTCAGGTGGGGAGCTAGAAGCTGGGGAGCTAGTAATAGATGACTCCTACCGGGAAATCAAGAAGAAAAAAAAGTCAAAGAAGAGCAAAAAGAAGAAGGACAAGGACAAGCATAAAGAGAGGCGGCACTCCAAGTCCAAGAGAAGCTCAGGCCTTCCCATGGCAGCAGGGGGTGAGGTCCCCCTGGCACCTGCCCCTCCTCCCAGTGTGCCCTACAGTGGAGCAGCTGCCCCTCCTCCGCCACTCCCCAGCCTCCACACAGACGGGCACAGTGAGAAGAAAAAGAAAAGAGAGGAAAAGGACAGAGAGAGAGAAAGGGGAGAGAAGGTAAAATTTAAACCTCTTTTAAAAGTGTGAGTAGACTTGGAGTCACACCTCCAAGGTGAGCCATTGGAAGTAGGGGGGTGAAGGAGGTGGGCCCAGAGGCAAGTAGAATCATATAGTATAGAATATTGCTAGTTCCTCATCACTTCACCAAGGAAAAGTTTAGGAATGCCTTGGCTTGCTCTGACTGATACTTAGAATTCTCAGAAGGGGCCAAACCTAGTTTCTGTCACTCAGCAATGCTGTCTTCCGTGGGGCAGTTGAGACATAGGAGAAGGTGTTCTTTAAGGACATTTTGAGAAATTGGCTTTTAAAATCAGGTTTTATGACCAGTTCAATGGAATAAGCTGAGGGCTTGCTCCTGGCTTTGGGTACTTTTCCTGTGCTCTCGTGAGGGCCAAGCGTTTGTTCTTGCACCACGGAGTGCGTGCCAATCGCGCAGCCCCATGCTGAGCTCGGTGCCAAGAGGGGCACAAGGGAGCCGCTGGGACTCTAGGCCTCAGTGGCTTCACTGTCCACTGGGGAGTCGGGAATGAGAGTTAACCACCTCCATGTGAGACCTCGCGTCCCGCTAGAGGACCTGTCATACATGGGAGGACAACTGTGCCATTAAGTTTCCTATGAAAACACAAAATCCTTGCCCCGTTATCAAGGCGTGCTAAGGTAGGCACTTTGGTAGAAATATGGAAATTATGAATAGTAGGAAGAAGGAAGCATCAATCATAGTGGGCCACCGGAGGACAGCTCTTTCTTATTCTGCAAAAGGAAGCATCACATCGTAGCTGCACGAGAAGCTAAGGAGAAAATTAAGTCTAGAAGCCACTTGAGAGTAGGAATCTCATTGCACTCTGCAGTGGAGTGCAAGATAGAACAAGATCGATTCTGAGTCAATTTTGATTCATTTGTTTCTTTGAGCACTCTTTCACTGGAGTGGTTTTGGTATGTGTGGTTTCTGTGTTTGCCCTCCAAATTCCCACACTAATGGTGTCTGACAGTGCCATAGATTAATCTTACGTTGCTGGAGGTGGACGGGTGAAAGCAAGCCTTTTCAGCTGGGCCTTGAAGAGGAGGAAGGGCTTGTGTGAGGGCTGGAGGGCACTTAAGGAATGGCGGTGTAAACCAACTGAGCTCTCGTCCAGTGTCTCAGACTAGTGGGGTTTCTAACTGCCTGGTAAACATTTCTGCGTAGATGTCTTTGGGACCTCAAAGCAGTGTGTCACAGTTGGAGCATGTCATTCCGAGCCCTAAGCCTGTCTCTCTTCATCTCCCATATTTCTGGTCAGCCTAAACTCAAAACCATATGATTTTTCTCAACTGTTTATTACAGAATTTTTCAGGTACAAAGAATTGTACCTACGAACGCCATATGCCTGCCGTTGAGATTATTTAACTTTTTGTTATATTTGCTTGATAGTCTCTGTCCATCAGTTAGCTCACCTTAATGCATTCCAAAGTACCGTATATACTTGTGTATCAGCCGAGTTTTTCAGCACATTTTTAATGCAGTTTTGTAGTAAAATTAGGTGCCTCAGCTGATAATCAGGTCAGCTTATACTCCAGTATATACGGTAAGTTGTAGGTGTCAATACACTCCATTTCTAAACACATCAGCTTGTATATCATTAACTAGCATTCATTATTTGTTTCTAGAGGTTTTCTTTGCTGTTTTTTTGTGTTTTGTTTTTTTTGTTTGTTTGTTTTTATTTTGTTTTGGTTTTTTTTGGTGCTCCAGGTGAGATGTGTTTTGTTTTAAGTAAAATTTTCTTATGGTTTAATATGAAAATCTGAACTCTACCGTTTCATGAGGTCTGACTAATGCACACACCTGTGAACACAGCATCTATTAGCTGTAGACCTTGTCCCAGAGAGCTCTCTTTTACACTTACCCTGTCAGTCTCCATCCCCAGAGCCAACCACTGATTGGATTTTCTTCCAGTCTTAAGGCTGACTTTTACATTTTTCTTCCCCGTTCCCATCCAACTTTCCAGTCAGGTGTTAAACCTGAGGTTCTTCCCTATTAATAACTTTCTAGCTTTTGTGTCTTCTATTACAGAGTAGAACTGTCCCTATGAGTTTCTATGCTTCTTTATGGGAGTAGAAAGATGGAGCGGCTGGTGGATTCAACCTGCTGACCTGTGGTTATCCGAGCGAGTAAGCCACTTCTCATGGCCTCCTTTATGCTTCTTTCTTTCCCCCATGCAGTTCTGGACCATTAGTGCCACACTGGGCTCCTTTAAGCACCATCTCAATGACAGATCTCTGTTCAGCATCTTCAGATCCTGAAGTTTATGTGACACCATAAGCTCCAAAAGGACCATGATCGTGTCTGTCTCGCTCTCTGCTCATTTCCTCACACTTAACCCCACATAGTCTGCCTAGTGCAGACTCATCCCCACATGCTTGGCCAAGTATTTACAATCGCCCATGATTTAGCCCTAACCCTCCCTCGCCAGCTTTACCTTCTGTTCTCTTTATGGAGGGTGCACTAGGTATGTTTCCCAGGCACTCCTACCTCATTCCTCTGCTTGTCTTTTTGCAGCGACCTTTCCCCCTTCTCACATGTTGAAGCTTGCCTTCTCTTCAAGCCATAATCAGATGCTACATCTTTCCTTAGTATAAGACATCTTTAAAAAAAGGACATCTCACACATCCTGCTCCCAGCAAAAGTAACTTTGGCCCTCCCATAGCATTGCTCTCTCCACTTTTCTTCCTTCATTAGTTATCTTTGTACACATCCCATTCCCTCAGCTGCAAGTCAGAATGTTGGTGGAAGTTCAAGTTCACCCAGTGGCACCTCTGAAGAAAAGCCTGGGAATCTACTTCTGAAAAGCCAGCTATGGAAAATTCTATGAAGCATATGATACAGTGGGGTTGCTCTGAGTCACAGCCAACTCAACAGCAAAGTTTTGTTTGCTTTACATTTGTCTCGTGTAAGTAGCAGATAGCTGGAGTGTATGTCTTCAGTCAGCTAGACTGCATGGTTTAATCCATTTACGTGGTATTCTTTCCTACTTACCAGGATTTTTGTTTGGGCTGCTGCTTTTCTGCTTTCCTTCTCACTATTGGAACATGGTTTTCTTTCTTCAGATTGATATATTCTGCTTCGATTTTTCCTGTAGCTACCCTTAAATTTCTAACACAGAATACTTCACATAACAAAGGCTAAAGTCACTCTGTTTTTCCATCCTCCATAAGTTGATAGTTATTCTAGTGGGTACTTTGAAGATGTTATTTCAGTGGCTAGTATTTATTATTGCTAATGAGAAGCCCTCCATCAGTTTGTCTTCTCATGTATGTGAAGGTGGGCAGGTAAATTGGTGGAATAGATTGATAGTAGTTAAGATTTTCTCTGTGTTTTTGTTTGTTTTTAACAACAGTCTGGACAATGAAAATTTTTATTCTGCTAATTGTTTAGTCGTGTTGTTCAAATCAGATCTCCTTTTCTATCTGGTGTCTCTTTCTTGAGATGTTACACCTTCTCAGTCGGTCCTCCATATCTCCTGATTTGCTAATTCTCTCCACTGATACATATCTAGATTTCTTCAACCTACCCATTGATCTTGTTCTTATTTTAAGTATCTTCTGTGTAGTTTCTAGAATTTCTTGTTTAGTTTTTCAAAAATTTATAAACACTGTCCAGGAAATGTCTGGTTCAATTCCTCAGCTATTTGACTATTTTAAGCATACTTATTTTTAAGTCTCTTTTGGTTTTGATTTATTATTTCTAGTTCTTGAAGCACCGATCCTTTGATTTCCTGTGTCTGCAGACTCTTCGGATGTTTCAGGTCCTTGGGTCTACAGTTCCTTTTAACTATAAGCACAGCTTCAGCGGAGCTTGTTGAGTGCCCCATGGAGTTACAGGAGTTCCCCATAGTTTTGTGTTTGCTTCTACCAAGAACCGTATGTTTTTAATTTTTTACCAGTTTTTGTGTCAGTTTTCCAATCTCAAGGTCACAGTACCACCTGGTGATGTGAATTTGATGTCATACACATTTGCTATGCCAGTTTCTCAAGCTTAACTTTTCACCTCATGGTCTGATGCAAAAGACAGCCTTTCTTAGGCTGGAAGGGGGGTGGGATTTTTTTTCTGGTTCCTATGTCCCATCTCATGTGAACTCTCTCAGAATTATACAGGCCAGTCTCGCCTTTATATATGTGTAGCTCAGACCCCAGACTTAAAGCCCTCAGCCCCTTCCTGTGTTAAGGTATATTATGGTTCCAGCGTCTCACTGATCTCCTTAGCATTACCTTCCACTTCGTTTCCTCTGGTTTCTGGCACCTGATGATTCCCTTTCCTCGGTTTCAGGGTTACTCATGGATTAAAATGTTTTCTGTTTTTTTCTGGCATGCCTCTGTGTTTGAGAGTGGAGACAGGCGGTTGCCCATATCACTCGTCTATTTTGGTAACTGGAATATAGTCCTTAACCTTATAAAAAAGAATAAACCACAGGCCCCACACCTGATTGGAGGATTTGGGCTATTCTTTCAATATTTTAGAAATAAATTAATTTGTAATAAACTAGTTCATGTTTGAAATGAAAGACTTTGTGAAGGAACATGGTAGTGATGCCAATAGCAATATTAAGTTTGCCACAAATACAGAAAATGTGTTGTTTTATGTTCTGTCAAGTTAATTCTGATTCATACCTGTTTGGTGCAAATTATTTTCAGTAAATTCATACTGAAAACTACCATTTATGCTCATGTATAAGCTGAGTTTTTCAGCACACTTTGTTATGCAGTTTTGTGGTAAAATTAGGTGCCTCGGCTGATATTCGGGTTGGCTTATACTCAAGTATATATGGTACTTTGTTTTCTCAAAAGGAAGTTTCTTTAAAGATGTATCTTTTCATTCTAGTGATTGTGGCTGTTGAAAAAACCCAGGTTCTGTGATCTTTCTTACTATTATTAAATCAGATTATTCAAAAGATAAAGCTCATGCAAGAGGATGGAAGCTACATGGTTACAGCGTTTTGTTGACCTTTCTAAAAGTCAAACAGTCTGGCTAAGAGTCACATTCGCGGACCTAGAGTGAGCTGAGGCTGGAGAGACAGCTAGATGGGATGCTGGAGGCCTCATCAGGTAGTCTTCAAATTCTATGACCAGGATTATCAAAATAGAGAAGTTGAGAAAAGTAGCTGATTTGGGGACAGAAAATAAGTTTAGGGGTGTGTGTGTGTGTTGCTTTTACTTATTTGATTTTAATCATTTTATTGGCGCCTCATACAGCTCTTATCACAATCCATATATACACCATTTGCGTCAAGCACACTTGTACATTTGTTGCCATCATCATTTTCAAAACATTTTCTTTCTACTTGAGCCCTTGCTATCAGCTCCTCATTTTTCCCTCCCTCCCCCGCCCTTCCTCCCTCATGAGCCCTTGATAATTTATAATTTTTTCCCATGTCTTATACTGTGCGATATCTCCCTTGACCCACTTTTCTCTTGTCCGTCCCCCTGGGAAGGAGTTATATGTGGATCCTTGTGATTGGTTTCCATAAGTTTAGGTTTTGAGGGACAAGTACCCTACAACCAGCATGGCTAAATGGGGTGACCTCATTCATTAAAGTCATTAAAAAGAGACAATTTTTAAATAAGACCAAAATAGATATCAGAAGAAACTTAGAACCTTATTCTTAAACATGGAGTAGTTAAAGCAAATAGAAGAAATGGTTTTTAAAAGAAACCTCAAGATTTCAAAGGGCATCTCAAGAGGACAAAAGTAAAATATTATAATGAAATGTGCAAAAGACTTGCAGTTAAAAAATCAAAGGGAAAAATAAAAGTCAAAAAAGAAAAACACTGAGCATTTCTCAAGCTGAAAATATTCAAGACTCTAGTTGCTATATTGAAGGATTCTGTGGGCAAATTGTTGAACAACACATCACAAGAAAATGCACCGTCACTGTACTAAAAAGAATTGGTCCACATTTAAGCATTTCACGAGTAGTGTGTGATCATAGCCCATGGTCTTAAGAAGTCCAAGCTGCCCTTGACAAAAAAGAAGGCAAAATACTAGTTCAGATATTTCAATAAAGTGTATACAATACCAAAAGCGCTCACTCCTCACTTGTCAATGCCAAGAAAATGAGACGACCACAATGTGGCCAAAAGCCTCGAAGAGATCCATACTTGTGCCCATTCGGAAAAAAAGGTGATCCCACAGAATGTGAAATTATCAAACAGTGTCATTAATAGTAAATGCAAATACAGTTTTCTGAAGATAACTTTTAAACTGCTATAGTAGAGAATTTTCAGAAATTCAGGTCAGATTCGGAAGAACTTGTGGAATGAGAAATATCATTGCTGATGTTAGATCTTGATTAAAAATAGGGAATACTGGAAGACATTTACTTGAGTTTTATTGACTATACAAATACATTTGCCTGTGTAGATCAAATATACTATAGACAACATTGTAAAAAAATGAGAATTCCAAAACACTTCATTGTACTTATACAGACACAGTACATAGACCAGGAGACCACTATTGAAACAGAATGAACTACTCTATGGCTTAAATCTGGAAAAGTGGGTGTCAAAGTACTTATTCAGTCTGTATGCTGAGCAAAGAATCCAAGAGGCTGGACCATATGAAGAAAGAGGTGGCATCAGGATTGGTGGAAGACTCATTAACCTCGTGTGATACACAAATGACACAACTCTCCCTGCTGAAAACCAAGCAGACTTGCAGCACTTGCGATGGAAATCAAAGACTGCAGCCTCTGGGAGGGGGTTGTACCTCAACATGAAACAAATCCTCACACTAAGCAACATCGAAATCAACAGAGTAAAGATTAAAGTTGAAAAGGATTTCATTTCATTCAAATCCACAATCCTCATGGAAGCAGTATTCAGGAAATCCAATGATGTATTTCCTGGGCAAATCTGCTGCAAGAGATAGCTTTAATGTGTTCTAAAGATAACACTTTGAAGACTAAGGCGAGCCTGATCCAAGTCATGGAATTTGTAGTCTCCTCTTACTCAAGTGAAAGATAACCGTGAAGAAGGAAGACTCCAGGACAATTGATGCCTTTGAATTGCTGTGTTGGGAAAGGACATTGGATATACCGTGGGTTGTTCCAGCAATGAGCCATCCTGAATGCTCCTTAAAAGGCAACAATGGCAAGACTGTATCTCACTTACTTTGGACATGTTAGTAGTGGAGACCAGTCCCTGGGAAAGAGCCTCATGCACAGTAGAGGGTCGGTGAAAAAGAGGAAGACCCTCAATGAAATGGAGTGACACAGCAATAATTGTGGGGATGGCACAGGACCAGGCATTAATTTGTTGTACATAAGCCAAAAGAAAACCTCACTGCCACTGAGTCAGTGCTGACGCATAGTAACCTTTTAAGATAGTGTAGAACTGCCCTTGTGGGTTTCTGAGACTAGAACTCTTTACAAGACTAAAAGCTCCATCTCTTTCCTCTGAGGAGCCACTGGTGGTTTCAAACTGCTGACCTTGTGATTAGCAATCAACACGTAACCATAGGGTCACTATAAATTGGAACAAGCTCAATGGCACCTAAAAACAATAAGTGGTTAAGTTAAGCATGTGGACTGTGGAGCCAGACCACATAGGTTTAAAACCCGGGTCTGCCACTCCAAAGCTGTGTGCTGTGGGGCAAGTTACATAACCGTTCCATAAGTTGAGAATAGGCTTGTTAAAGATTAAATGAGGAAATGCATAGAAACGTGCTTAGGGCTTCATGATGCCTAGGCTCTCTGGGTGCCACAGCAAAGGGATGCAGTGATAACTTGACATCTTTCAGATTCTCTTGAACTACTGGCTGAAAGAAGTTCACAGTTTCAACATCTTGTCACATTATATTCCTTTCAATAATGTCGTATCTCTGCAAAGCTCAGTTTTCTGATTGCTTACTTTGGACATGTTGTTAGGGACTGGTCTCCCTGGAGGAGGACATCATTCTTGGTAAGTGGAGACGTAGTGTGACAGAGGAAAGCCCTCGACAAGGTGGATTGACACAGTGGTTGCAACGGCGATCTCAGGCATAGGAACAACTCTGAGGATGGCTCAGCACTGGACACTGTTTCATTCTGTCGTGTATAGGCTCGCTGTGCATCACTGTCCACTCGCTGGTACCTAACAACGACAACATGAGTAGCCACAGAGGAACCACGAATCAACAAAGTTCAAAAACTATGATTGGCACATTAGTGAGCTTTCAATAAATGTTGTATAAATAACCTCTAGGTAGGGGTTTCCAGAGGTCAGGGGAAACAAGACCCAAAACTCAGCAGAGCAGCTGGAAATAGAATTTAAACTTGGGCATTGATTGCAGTAAATGAAATATATAGTAGACAGGAGAATCAAGCCCAGAGCAAACCCTTTTGGAACACTTGCATTGAGGCACTGGAGATAGAAGAGAGTGCAGGGGTATTGAAGAAGCCAGAGAAAAATCATTTTGGAATAGCCTGGTCTCGTGCTGGAGAGATCAAGGAGTCCATCTGTAGTGGAGACAGGTAGAATCCAGATTGGCCAGCGAGTTAGTGGAAGTGAAAGCAGTAGGGTCTAGAAGCTCTTCTTGGTTCACAATTTCCACTAATAAGGAAAGGTAACATTGTCAGTATTAGGTTTTGGTTTGGACCGGTTTGATTTGAGCCCTGCTTCTGAGGAGTAGGAAAAATCATCCCATTGGAGTGAAGGCATTTGATTTTATGCAAGAGCCCAAGATAGTTCTACGAAAGCAGATCCACTTACACTCAAGAAATCTGTCACGTTGCCATTCCAGAGGCATTGCCTTCAGTAACGTGTGCTTCCAGAACATGTGCATTTCATCTTAGCCAAAGGCTGAACCAGGGAGATGAGACTGGTGATGAGTTCTACCTAGCAAAACTGAAACTGAACACCATCAATGAGTGTTAAAAGCTAGCAGTTCGCATTTGTCACCTGCTCTCCGTGTATCAGGCATTTTAGCACATTATTGTTCCTGATTGTATTTTTTTGTTTTTAAGATAGCGCCTGGCCTTTTAGGAACCAAACTGCCATATCTCATCCCTTTGGAAAGCAGTTAAGAAAGGAAGCAGGGTCTCTCTGGAACAAAAAGAAGAATGGTATCAGAGAGTTCTCTCCAGCTCCTCAGGACCCCTGGAAAGGAAGGGAGGGACATTTGCTGCCAGACACCAGTTATTTGCTCCTAAAATCAAGTAAAATTGTGCAAATGAACACAAAAGTAGACCTCACCACACATTAACCTTGGACACTGTTTCTCATTCAGTGCATGTTTACCCCAAACCTATATTGTGCAGGCCCTGGCCAAGTGCTAAGGATACAAATCGGAATAAGAGACAGGCTCTGCTCTCAAAGCATTCCAGGGCTCGTGTAGTCACACGCGCGCGCGTGCAAAGTGCTGAGGGAACGTGGAGCACAAGGGAAACCTGGAGTATGGGTGAGAAAACACCTAAATGAATTCATAATAGCTGGGCAGATAGTACCAGGTAGACATGAAGAGTGGGCATTAGTCAGCGGATAAAGTGTGTGCGCACACAAGCCGTGTTCTCCAGAGCGCACGTGTACTGAGTCAAGAACACTTAGATTATGGCTTCAGTGAAGCCAGCAGAAGGTTGAAAGAAGGCAGAAAGGCCTGTAAGGCCAGCCCGCCTGCCAGGAGAGAGAGGTAGAGCTGAGGAAGAATTCAGGGGACAGGACGTGTTGGGTCATTTTCCTTCAGGGTAGTTCTCAGTAACAATAAAGAGCAGTCACTCTGTTTATAGACCTTAGTATGCTCCAGGTGCTATTGTGTTTTATCTGCAGTAAACCTGAATATAACCCAGTGAGATATGGGTATTGACATCCCCATTTCACAGAAATAAACTGAAAGAAGTGAAATAAGCTGTCATAGGACACGTACCTGTTTAGAACAAGAGCAAGAATTTAAGCTCTGGTTGCAGAATTCTTGTGCTTTCTACCATGCAGAAAACTATTTAGATTCTTATTTAGTGGTGGTATTTATGATAGAAATTTAGGCAACATTTTACAAAGATTTCCATTCATAATGGGTAAAGTAAAAGCTTTGGTTTGAAGACCTGACTTACCTGGTACCACCCTCCCTGTCTATTAGCCAATTTGGGTTTAGGGATCTCATTCAGTCAATGCAGAAGTGTGGTTGGTATAATGGTTATGGTGATGATGATACTGTTTTTATATAGTTTTGTTGACATGTACTTCACATACAACTTGATTGTTCAGTCATATTAAGAAGATTTGTGCAAATGTCACCACCATCCGTTTCAGAACAATTTGCTTTCATATGCAGTGTTGTTAGCTCTCCGTTTCCCCTTACTTTCCCCTGCCATTGCCCCTAGGCAACTAACAGTCTAGTTACTGTCTATAGGTCTACTTACCCAGGATTTCTTATATAGAAAACCATCCAGAATGCAAACAGGAAGCAACAATGACTAAACAAAACAGAGAAAGAATGGCCTTAATCAAAAAGAAAGAATATTCAAAACTGAACCAACCTTAAAGGAGGCCAAAGGGAGATCAAATGATAAAGCATTGCATTTTAACCTAGCTACATCTGCCACAATCGACTTCTCAAGGATGCTCTCCTCCCTCAACTACAGTCAGAGGGGTTCACCGAGGCTGAGTCCTGTGGGGAGCCTGCCAACAGATTTTGGGCTTCCACTGCCATCCTTAACCTGCAAACCCAAACGGAAGTGTTCACAATTTAAGCTCTGATAACCGTTCCTTTTTCAGATTTGGATATTATTATTTACAATCTTTGTATTACTCAGGCTGGTGTGGTTCTTCCTTCCGTGTAGACTTAGTTGATGCCCCGCTTAGGTGGCTGCTTATTTTAAGACAAGCCTTTACACTCTAGACCAGTGGTTCTCAACCTTCCTAATGCCATGACCCTTTAATACAGTTCCTCATGTTGTGGTGACCCCCAACTATAAAATTATTTTTGTTGCTGCTTCATCTCTAATTTTACTACTGTTATGAATCAGGCAACCCCTGTGAATCATTCGACCCCCAAAGGGGTCGGGACTCAGGTTGAGAACTGCTGCTCTAGACCCTACTCTTTCTGACAGGCATCTGGTGGCACCATCTGATTTCTTCACCACACCCATGTCTTCAGTGATCTCTTCATGAGAGTGAGCATTGAACAGGGTCATGTCATAAGAAAGAATCCATTCCTACATCTACGGTGTTTATATGTGGGAAACTGAAAACTGACAAGAGAGTGTATCCAGACAAACTCTCAACGCTATACGTTAAGGAGTCTGGAAGGCTGGATCCCTGGAGGGGAACCTTTCTGTTCGCAAGTTGGAGATGTGTTCCAGTCACATTCTCCACCTAAGTAAAAGTCATTCCCCTCAAGGGCCCACCAGAATCATGCCAAATTTAAGGTGCTGTTTGCAAACACATGGTCATTTACTGTACTCTTGAAGGTCAACTGCTTGAAGACTGCCTCCCATCAAAAGCAATCAGACCCTATTGTCTGTCCCACCCTAAGGAGGGCCCAATCCCATCTGATATGGATCATAGATTGTTCCCCGAGAAGAGCTCAAAGATATCTAAGGTCAAGCCAACTCAGGTGACCAGGGTTAGGCTTGACTTGAGAACTCACCCATCTTGTCACGGATGTACCTTCCTGTCACAAGTATGTCTCCAGTGCCTCCCTTCCTATGGCGCACCTACCCATAGCTCATTCCCTACTGTTACGTGTATGCCTATAATACAGCCCCTCCTGTTAAGTATGTGCTTACTATGGCTTGTGTGCCTGAGATTATATGAGCTCGTGAAAACACATTGTGTGCTTTTTGTACTGAGACCTGGTTCCTGAAGCCATGGCGGAGGTGAGTCTTGCATGCTTTATCTTGTCTGATGCCTCTTTAATTTACCCCTCAATTACACAACCACCCCCTTGGCCCCATTTGGTTGTAAGAGACTAGTCCCCCGTATACTTATGTGTCTGGTTCACTTTAGAGACATCTTTATCATTTATGATAGCGAACTTTGTAAATCATCCCCTTGGGGCACTAGTGATAGTGTCATTAATTTAGCCAATGGTGTAGAATTTAAAACACTGGAGAAAGTGTAATTGTATAATTATAGGCCCACTTCCCACCACTTGTCTCAGTTTGTCATACTGAGGTGGCTTGTGTGATGCTGGAAGCAATGTCACTGGTATTTCAAATACCAGTATTTGAAGGGAAAAAAAGAAAGAAAGAAATAGAACACATGAAGACTGATATCCTAGGTATTAAGTGAGCTGGGATGGACTGGTATTGGCCTTTTTTTCCTTTTTTTTTTTTTTGTCTTGGCCATTTGGAATCAGAATATCATGAGTAACTATGCGGGGATAACACAGTTAAAAAGAATGGCATGGCATTTGTTGTCAGAAAGGATAGTTGTAAACCCATCTTTGAGTATAATGTTTTCTGTGCCAGATTATATCTATCCACCTTCAAAAAAATTCTATCAATACAACTATTATTCAGATTTATGCACTAACCACAAAAGGTAGTGGTTAAATGGAAGAATTCTACAAATGACTTCAGTCAGAAATTGATCACACTTGCAATCAAAATGCATTGATAGTTATTGGTGATTAGAATGCAGAAGCTGGAAACAAGAGGAAGGAACAGTAGTTGGAAAATATGGACTTGGTGATAGAAATGAAGCTGGGGGATTGCATGAAAAGATTTTGCAAAACCAACGACTTGTTAATAGCAAGCTTTTTTTTTTTCAACTACACAACGGGCAAGTATACACGTGGACTTCCTCAGATGGAATACACAGAAATCAAATTGATTACATCTGTGGGAAAATACTATGAAGAAGCTCAATAGCAGCTAAAACCAGACCAGGGACTGACTGAAACAGACCATCAAACATGTATATGTAAGTTCAGGATGAAGCTGAAGAAAATGAAAACAAGTTCACAGGAGCCAAAATATGACCTTTAATCATTGCACCTGAATTTCCAGAACATCTCAGGAACAGATTTGACCCATTGAATACTGATGAGAGAAGACCTGATGGGCTATGGGAGGATACCAAAACCATCATTCGTAAAGAAAGCAAATGGTAATTATGAAGGAAAGAGAAAAGATCAAAATGTATGTTGGAAGAAACTCTGAAACTTGCTATTAATCATAAAGTAGCTAATTTCAAAGGGCAGCTCGAGATGACAAAGCCAAATATTATCATGAAATGTTTAGAGACCTAGAATTAGAAAATCAAAAGGGAAGAGCATGGTTAGCATATCTGAAACTGAAACAACTCAAGAAAAATCCAAGTCTCGGATTGCAATTTTGGAGGATTCTATTTTGAAGGATTTTATAGGCAAACTGTTGAATGATGCAGGAAGCATCAAGAGAAGATGGAAGGAATACAGAGTCAGTGTTTCAAAAAGAAACATCCACCATTTCAGGAGGTAGCATATGAGCAAAAGGAAGAAGGTCAAGCTGCACTGAACGCATTAGCCACAAACAAGGCTTCAAGAATTGACAGAATTTCACCCATTGAGATGTTTCAGAAAGCTGAAGAAGCCCTGGAAGTACTCTCTCACCTGTGCCAGGAAATGTGCAAGATAGTTGCCTGGCCATCTGACTGAAAGAGATTATATTTGTGCCCATTCCAAACAAATGTGACCCAACAGAATGCTCAAAGTATAGAATGGTATCACACACAAGTAAAATTTTGCTGAAGATCATCCAACAATGGTTGCAACAGTACATTGAAGGGAACTGCCAGAGGTCAAGGATGTAGTCAGAAGAGGACATGGAGCAAGGGATATCATTGCTGACGTCAGATGTATCTTGGCTAAAAGCACAGAATACTTGAAAAATATTTACTTGTGTATCATTGACTCTGCACAGGCATTCGACTGTGTGGGCGATAGTAAACTGTGGATAACCTTGAGAAAAATGGGAATTCCAGAACACATCTTTGTGCTTATGAGGAACTTGTACATGGATCAGGAGGCAGTTCTGTGAACAGAATTAGGGAATACGGTTTAAGATCAGGAAAGGTGTGCATCAAGATTGTATCCTCTCACCATACTTCAATCAACATGCTGAGCAAATCAGAGAAGCTGAATTATATGAGGAGTGTGGCATCAGGATTGGCGGAAAGCTTATTAACTACGTGTGGTATGCAGATGACATAACCTTGCTTACTGAAAGTGAGGAGGATTTGAAGCACTCGTTGATGCAGATCAAAGATTATAGCCCTCAGTATAGATTACAACTCAGCCCCAGATGAAGGAAGAGGAATGCATTTTAAAAATAGGCAGAGCCGGCGAGCGGCGGCGGCGCGGAGAGGCGCAGCGGAGGTTTTCCTGGTTTCAGATCCCAGCGGCCGGATGTGAAATCCTCCCTGCAGCGGATCCTCGACAGCCACTGCTTCTCCAGAGAGAAGGAAGGGGATAAACCCAGCGCCACGTCCACCCCTGCCGCACCTTGCCGCTCCTTAGCCTGCACAGCGCGGCGGCCGCAGCAGCGAGAGTTCCAGGCTCCCCCTCAGTTGCTGTAGTAACCTGGGTCCAGGGCCTCGGTGGTGTTCCTGATGCCCCTCACCCACCCCTGAAGATCCCAGGTGGGCGAGGGGATAGTCAGAGGGATCACAATCTTTCAGCCAAGTTATTTTACTCGGATAATCGGCTGACAGTAACAGGAACTAGCGTCTAATGACAAGACTAGGATTCTTAATGTCCAGTCCAGGTTCACGGAGTCCAAACATGTCACTGGAGGGTTGTGGTGAGCGGCGGCAGCCTCTACATCGAGATGCCAGGTGCTGCCCTGCCCGAGGGGAGCAAAGACAGCCTCGCCGTGCTGCTCGAGTTTGCCGAGGAGCAGCTCCGCGTGGATCTCGTCTTCATTTGCTTCCACAAGAACAGAGATGACAGAGCCGCCTTGCTCCGTACCTTCGGCTTTCTGGGCTTTGAGATTGTGGGACGGGGCATCCCCTTGTCCCCAAGAGACCCGACGCCTGCTTAATGGTCTACACACTGGAGAAGGACTCCTCGGAGGAGGAGTAGCCATGCCGCCACCAGCCCCACCATCTGCAGAGGCAGGCCTGTCCCATGGCCTTGCCCGGCGGCTGAGTCCCTGTGGGTGGGCTGGGGTGCCCCAGCTGCCCCCTCTTCCCAGGTGTGTCCGCATGTTGTAATTGTGCAAATAAACGCCCACTCCAAATTAAAAAAAAAAATAGGCAGAGCCATACTACCTTAAAATTGTGTTAGCGTGACACACCAGACTCCCCTTTGGTGTCGTGTGCACCGCAGGTACTGTCAAGGACAGGAGACATGCAGGAAACTGGGGAAACCAGTGCGCGTTCCTAGAGTGGCAGGCCACCCACTCCATGCCAGTCAGGCCACCACGCGCTCTCTCAGATGGCCAAGTAGAAAATTCCAGGAACTAATTGTGTGTGTACTGCCACTCCCTGCAACTTACGTCCAATAAAAGGCTTTGAAGGGAGTCCACACCCGCTAGAACATGTGCAGTGTTTGGGGGGCGGGGCATGAAACTGCATGTGAATTATTAAGGGAGCTGCGCCCCCAGAACCCACCTCAGTAGCATCTCTGACAGGCTGGATTTCCCCCAAAGAATACTAAGACTGGGAATTTTGCTTTATGAATAATTTTTTTAAGGTCTTGCTGTTTTCTTTGTCTGGTTTGGGTCAAACAGTTTAAACCTGTTCACTATTTCTATTGTTTTAAAAAACTTATATTGGTTTCTGAGGCCACATCTTTCTATTTTGAAAAATACAGAGGGACTAGAAGGGAGTTCAGATTTGTTTCTATGACAGATGATCACAGTGAAAACCAGCGTCCGTTTACTGTCCCTCACTTGGGTAGGTCAGCAGTCTGGGTCGGACGCTGCTCAGTGTTTCTCTGGACTGAACTCGTGGCATCTACCAGCCGGGGTTCTCATCCAAGGGGTGGGCCGCCTCCAGGCTCACAGGGTGTTGTCAGCTTTCAGTTCCGTGTGGTTGTAGAACTCACACCCTTTTTTGTTCAGGGACAACAGTGAGTATCTATTGTTGCTTGACTCTTTTAAGGGCTAACCATAGTCACACCCATTCAGGATAATCTCGCTTTAATTCTAACTAGGGTTCAATTTATTAGGAACCTTAATTACATCTGCCCAATCCCTTTTGCCATATATGTAGCAGCATCATGGAAGTGAGCCCGTCGAGAAGAGGGATGCGTACACAAGACAAGTATGCCACGACGGGTCAGAGGGACCACCATGGGGTTCTGCTCACAACAGAAGTACTAGGATTAGGTGACTAAGGCAGGCCCACCCCTATTTGATTCCTTTATACCTCTGAGTTAAGTGGCCTTACCCAAATTTCTGCTACAAGGAAACTAAGGCTCAAGGAATTGAAGTACTGGATGGAACTAGTAGAGAGCAGGGCTGGGATTCTAACCACAGCCGTGGTCGTGCGCTAGCCCTTTGCCCCCGATTTACCTCTCATCACGCTGCTGCTTTCCCTCTGCATGCTCTCTGGCTTTCTCCAGCCTGCTGCCCCCTCACTGCACTACACCGGGACTCCTGACGCTGGGCTTCTCTGCTTCAAATACCCGGATTGCTTCTAGGATGCAGGCCCAGTCTGGGCCCTACCTACTTCTCTCTCACTTCTGCCCCTCTCCCTCTTGGGACTGTGGCCACATCTTCTTCCCTTTGCCCAAAATACTGATAACCTCTCTTCACTGGCTAAGCCTCCCCAGCTCTCCAGTAGAAGTAAAAAGTCACTTTTCCCAGGGAATGTTCCTTTACTCCCTAACTAGCTGAGGTGTCCTGTCATCAGTTCCCACAGTGCCCAGTACGAGTCAGGTCACGGCCTCCATCTTACTACAGCGACGTAGGTATCGATCTTATCTGTTAGAGGGTGGGTCTGATTCCAGGCTGTAGTCCCCACGTCTGGCACATAGTGATTCTCAACAGATATTTACTAAGAACTGAACTGTCTGGAAGTCCCCTTTCCTGGTTACTTTTTGTCTGTACAGCTTTTGGATTCTTCTCCCCGTTTTTCAGGCTCTGCTTTTCCTTCTTCGTCTTTGAAGCCCTTTGGCATCATGTCTCAGAGCAGCTGTCCACAGAATATACTCGAGTGTAAGCTGAGTTTTTCAGCAGCACATTTCTAATGCAGTTTTTGTGGTAAAATTAGGTGCCTCAGCAGATATTCGCGTCAGCTTATACTCAATTATATACAGTATATTCACCATTTAATACACGGTGGAACTGGGACAAGATAGGATATGCCTTTCAACTTTAGATTTCATATATTTCTCTCCACCCCAAGCAGCTTATCTAACTGCCTTAGAATAAAATGTTGCCTCCAGAGCCTCATTTTTTAACCCCTCATGCTAATACACACACATACCCTGTAAGGTGCCTCATAAAATCAAATTTCCTTTCCACACAATTGAATAAAGTCCTTTATAAGCTGTAGGGAAATCCCTTTCTCCGGTATGAATTTGAATCTAGCATTCATATATAGTCCAAGAGTTGTGATTTCAATCATTTGAAAGATTTAATAACTCGGTTGGATTGGTTTAATTTTTTGGTTATGAGAATTTAATAACTTAAAATTGTGCTAAATATATAACAAAACATTTGCCATTTCAGCATAAAATTCCATTTTTAAATTTTTTATTACAGCTGTAAATACAACCTTGTAAGTAGCATTATCCTTCATAGTAATAGTGCCTGAGAAAGCATTGTTAAACTCCTTGCAAAGTTATAGCCAGTGGGCAGTGAAAGGTGTCACACATATATCCTGCCTCAGTGTTTACCAGTACAATTGTCCCTACAGTTGAGAGTTTGCAGCCTTCTACAGAGAATTCTTCCATTGTGTACTTTAGTAAATCAACCCGATAACCATTTTTAAAACAGTGACATGCAATTTTGATTAAACTAGCCTTTTCTCATCCTTAGCCTCCGTGAAGCTTGGTCCTTTGCAGATAACTTTTGTAATGGAAGCAAGTAAAAGACAAAAAGAAGGAAGTCAGGTGAAGCAAGGGGTGGGATGAGACTGGTTCAAAACAACGTGCAACTCTCACGTAGGGACAAGACTGTGCATTTGTCGGGTGTAGGCTGTGTCATGAGATCTTACTCTGAAGGCAAAAGGGCCAGAGTACCATGTTTGCACGCGGTTTGTCGTTGGATTCTGTGGGTTAGGATTTTGTTGAGGATTTTTCCATCTGTGTTCGTGAGTGCTGTTGGTCTGTAGTTTCCTTTCACAGTGAGATCACAGCTTGGATTTAGTGTCAGGGCTCTGCTCATAGTGCCTGGCAAGGTTCAAAGTGGCAAATACTGACATCATGAGAACTACAGGACCAGAGAAGAGTCACTTTGGAAGGGGCTGAGAGACTGACGAGAGGTCATATTTTGATGCTTCCAGTTGGATTTTTAAGGAAAACCTTACAGAACAAAAATCTCATTGTATCAGATACTGATTATAAAAGGATAAAACTTTCCTTTTTTTCGATGGTAACTTTGTCTAGATGAAAGCAACCTGTTTTCTTCTTGTGGCCCTCTGCAAGCCTAACATGCACACCACACAGCCCCGTTGTAGCTGTGTTGGTGCCGTAACTGGCTGAGTTGTCCGATCCTCAGCTGGCCACTGTGTTTCAGAGCTGCTTTTTTCTCGTCGGCAAAACAAGAGGTTTAGACAGAGGATACCTGATGCATCTTTCTGGGAAGGAAAACTGACTCTCCCCCACCCCTACCCCGTCTGTGGATAATTTGTAAAAATCATTGAACTGACCGAAAACATATTTTTGTTTCTCAAAAATTAGTCTTTGCTTTTCGAATGTGTCAACATACAGTGAAAAACAAACCTGTTTTAAGTCATACTGACCAAGCTGTTTAATGTTAAAATCGAGGAGGTTCATCTTGAGTTGACTACCAAAAAGTATCCTCAGTTATTTATGTACTTCCCACCTTGAGCCAAAGAACGTGGATTAATGATAAGCTGCGAGTGGCAGCCAAAGAGCGTCGTCGGAGAAGTGACAAGATTATAAATCAAACCCAGGAGACAGGAGCGCGGCTTTGGTTCCTGACTTTCAGGCAGCAACATTTACGGGGAAGTGGCAGTTCTACGGCTTTGAGAAGTGAAAAGAGTGGGTGTGCCTGGGAGAGGCACAGATCTTAGTGCTTGGTGCCCAGCGGTGTGTGTAGGCAGAATGAGTGCGGCACCACCAGGATGACCAGGTCATCTCCTGATAACCAATACTCATGTGGCTGCAACAACCTGAGAAATCCACAAAGAACTTAGCGTAGGGTTTTTACCTTCTAGAATAAAGCAGACATTCGTCTCTTGAGTGATAAATAGTGTACATTACAAATTAGTTACCTTTTAAGAAAGCTAGTCAGTAGTTTGGAATTCTTTTCCTTGATGAAAAAGTATTGGAATCCTTACAGTTTTATCATTAGATATCAGGGTTGCTGGGTAGCAGGTGTTCTCATCTGTTTTACTCTTTTCTCTTTTCGACCTGACACTAGCCAAAAAAGAAGAACATGTCTGCCTACCAGGTGTTTTGCAAAGAATATCGAGTAACCATTGTGGCTGATCATCCAGGTATAGGTAAGGACACTTCCAACTTATTTTTCTCTCCCTCAGCGGTGCATATGTAACAAGGAAGCAGATGGACTTTGGGCTTCCACCTAAACCTTGCCTCAGTACAAGAATGGTTTGTACTAGTAATGTGGCATTTTATATTACCTTCCTGACACAATCGCTGAAGACAAAATGAGTGCATAAGCAAATGTGAGAAAGCTGATGGTGACCAGCTATCAAAAGGTATAGCATCTGAGGTCTTAAAGGCTTGTAACTAACAGGGAAGCAACAAATTCCACATGGAAGAAGCACACTAGCATGTGTGATCGATGATGTGGTGTCAACAGGAAGAGGTGTTAGATGTTCAAAAACACACAGCCAACTCAACGTGAAGGGGCATGGACACAACAGAGACCCAAAGCCCGTCTGCAAAGTATTGGGCCGTCCCTCTCAGAAGGGATGGTAAATCCAGGGTGTGGTGTGCACTGATGAACCACATAACCATCCTCTAGTTACTCAATATTTCCTCCCCTTACGATCAAAGTATTTATTTGTTTTACTTATTAATCATGTTGGAGTCACACCTGCTCATTTGTATGTGTAAGATTGTTCAGTCCATGAAAGTTAGGGTAGGTAGTCTGGCAGAAAGAGTAAAAGAAGTAACGGTACAAGGAGGGTGGGGCGGGGGGAGATGGGGAGTTGACAGCACTGATGATTGTGTAACTCCTTGAGGGGACTGAACTACGGAAGTGTATGTGAATAGATATATTGGACTGTGTACAGTATATTAACTAAATCGCTCAATCAGCAGCACTGTCTGCCTTTTGCATTAGAAGAATACAAAACTCATTCCTTTCCTCGGCCTGTTTACATCATTCTAAAAGTGTAAAGTTTTCTCTTTGCAGCTCTTAAACTGATCAAATGAGGAAGGTTCATATAAATCTGAATTTTCTGAAGTGTAGTTTATGCGTTTAATAAAACATTTTTTTTAATTGCCATCAAGTCATTTCTGACTGAGTGACCCTATGGGGCAATGTAGGCAAACCATCGGATTTCCAAGACATTCATTCATACAGAAGCGGACCTGCTCCATCCTCCCTGCATTTGAGTAGCCATCCTTTCAGTTAGCAGCCAGGCACTTTGACCAGTGCTCCGCTGGGCTCCTGTAGCTCATCATGAATGTGCATAAAGATGCAGCTCTGTGTGATTACCTGTCATCGGAACGTCGGCTGCTGTTATTTTCCATGACTCCACAATTGACCTTTCCCTTAAACTTCCCCCGGGTTAGAGTTGCAGCCAAGCTCACTCGTGTTATACCAGGAGCCTTCACAAAGTTTATGGAGAATGGAATTGTCTCCATGATCTTTTAGGAAAGCCCTCATGTTTTTGCTTTGTGCTCGAAGCTAGTGAAGTGAGAAAACACTGCAGCACGCCCCCCTTGGACAGTCACTTACCTTCTGCGGGAGTCTTTTGCCTGCTGTGTAAAATAGCTGTCTAGTCCACTACTGAGCTTGTTAGGAGGCAAATGTGCAGTAGTCAAAAGATGAAGATGTGCTTTCTGAAGCACACAGTCACTATGCAAATACTGGAAGGGTGCTCACCGGACAGATCTGCAAGATTGGTCTCTAGCTGGTATAGAGGAATTCTTCCGTTCGGATCATTCAGGGTCCTGGTAGTGGAGTGGTTATTTGTTGGACTGTGATCCAAGAGGTCTGCAGTTCAAAATCATCTGCTAGTCCTTGGGAGGAAGAAGAGGCTTTCTACTCCCATAGTTACATGATCTTGGAAACTCACAATGGCAGGTCTACCTTGTCCTATAGGATCATTAGGAACCAACATAGACTCGATGACAGTGAGTTTGTTTTTTAATGGGCTTCTTATGTTTTATGTGTTTTTATGGGTTTGTGGGGGTTATTTTTCCCGTTACTCTAAAATTTGGCAGGCCCCTAACATCATCTTTATTTTTATTAAGTTCTACCATACATATTCACTTTTACTTAAATTCATCAGCCCTATTCTGAGGAAGCAGAGTGTGTGAGGAATCACGCCTAGCAAGCAGGTGTGTGGGAACAGGAACCTGGCTCATGGTCACAGTGCAGCTCCTTTCAGGCAGGAAAGAATCAGAAGAAAGGGGATGGGGTCCATTTGGATTGGCATTTTTGAGAGAATCTTCTGCTACTTAAATATGAGCTTCAAAAACCTTTTCCAGTCTTTGCTTCTCATCAAACTGGTGTTTTGTTGATAGTTAACCATGTATTATATCAGTTTTCTTTTTTACTCTTTTACTCCAGATTTCGGGGAACTAAGTAAAAAATTGGCTGAGGTGTGGAAGCAATTGCCAGAGAAGGATAAACTGGTAGGTACGCCTCCTGACCAGCACTGTGAACCATTGCTGTACGCCTTCAAAGGGCATGATTCTCCTGTAGACAGACAGTACTGAAAATAGGGAGAGTGCCAACGAAAATGGGCTCTGTGGCCCAGGGCACTGTGCCAGCTCACCCTGGGCAGAACTTAGCAGCAGAGATCCTCTCTTTTCTAAACTAGTCTAGGTTTTTTTTATCCCAACAACCATACATTTGAGCCTAAAGATGACTTAACTGGGCAGTGATTAGAGTGCTGTTGAAAGAAAATTCAGAATGAGAGCCGTCTGGTACAGAGGCTGTAGTCTGAGGCCTGGGAAACACTCGATCGCCGCTTCGAGCAATAAAACCATAGAGGTGAATTGACGAGGTTACACACAATGTACCCGACCACCCAGAGCTAGCAAAGCAGGAAGGAATAGAGTCCTGGAAGAATCATTTACAGTCACTTTCCAGCTGGATCATAGAGCACTAGAATTATGGTCTCAGGATTAGAATTACCATCTTGCTTTAAGGTGTAGCTCAACTGGTGAAATGCCTGCATAGTTAGCCCTTAGTTTCTAGCTTCCATGTCATTGTCACTCTCCCAAGCAACAGGTGAGAGGACATATTTAAACCATGTGGACGTTGTACTGAAATCAGATGTTTACTCCATGATTTTGCATTTCAACCTTGTTCTTCGGTCACACGGTGTCATCTCCTTCCAACTTCATGTGACAAGAGTACAGCTGCTCCAGATGGTTCTCTAGGCCAGGGGTGCTCAAGCTGCGGCCCGTGGGCCACATGCAGCCTTTCGAGGACATTTATCCGGCCCACCCAGTGTTTTTGCCCTGTTTTGGTTTTTATTCAAAATAAGATATGTGCAGTGTGCATAGGAATTTGGTCATAGTTTGTTTTTTTTAAACTATAGTCCAGCCCTCCAATGGGTCTGAGGGACAGTGAACTGGCCCCCTGTTTAAAAAGTTTGAGGACCCCTGCTCTAG
Source organism: Tenrec ecaudatus (assembly GCF_050624435.1). Classification (NCBI taxonomy): domain Eukaryota; kingdom Metazoa; phylum Chordata; class Mammalia; order Afrosoricida; family Tenrecidae; genus Tenrec; species Tenrec ecaudatus. The sequence continues at coordinate 15,112,443 of NC_134535.1, read as the reverse complement.
TCTAGTCTGTACTCCTCCCAGGGCGGGCAGCCAGGTCATTCTTCCACGGAGCTGCTGGCTGGGTGTGATTGCCAGCCTTTTAGTTTGCCACCGATTGCTTAACACCATTGTCCCTGAGGCTCAGCCTAGAGTGATGTCAAAGTCAATGCCACTGTTGTATCACGGCTTTGACAGGTGTCTGTAGTTCGAGAAGAGTGGGCGTAATCTCTGAAGCTTCTTCAGTAGCCTTCAGCTTAAACAGTTGTAACACCCTGCCTGCTCTCCTGTGCTGTTCATTTTGGTCTTCTGGGGGGGAGGGGGTCTAGCCCCACAGCCAAGCAGTCCCGGGAGCGATGGTGCAATTAGGGGAAATAAAGAGACAGAAAGAGCAGGGACTGAGGGCGGGGGCTCACCTTTCCCGATGTCAGGATCAGGAGAGCAAATGTATTTTTCAGCTGGTTTATATCATCCTGGGACTAGCAAGCCCCCATCAGTCACATAAGTAACACGGTGGGCATTGGCTTAACTCTTGGATGTCCCTAAGCTCATTGGAGGGACAACCCACAACCAGCATCAGAAGCAGGCAGCAGAAGGGGGTCATCCGCCCTTTGAGCAGGGAAGACAAGAAAACTTGTTTACACTCAGAGATGGGTAGTCTCCGGCTGCACAGCGAGCAGCCAGGCACTTGTACAAGGCATCTTTAAAGTAGCACTTTAGGGGGCGGAGGGGGGAGAAATGCTGTGAGGATAGCCTTCCATCTGGAGCATGTACATTTGATGTTATCTCTCTCTCAGAACTGTTGAGCTCTCTCTCTAACTAGAGCCATTCTTCCAAGCCCTGTGGAGAGCTCAGGCTGCACGCATTCTCTTCCACACTCCCATGCCCGCCTTCCCTCTTACTGCTTTGCCCTTTTAAATTACTGGCTCCTGACCCAACTGCAGGTTTGGAAGCAGAAAGCGCAATACCTGCAGCACAAGCAGAACAAAGCAGAAGCGACCACCGTGAAGAGAAAAGCATGCGGCTCCGAAGGCTCCATGAAAGTGAAAGGTAGGCCAGAGTCCCTCCACCTTCAATGCCCCTGGAGGTCTGCAGCTTCTAGGAGAAGCACATCTTGACCCCCAGGAATGTTCCTGAGTGCTACAGGTCACCAAGTGATGATCACATTTGGGAAATGGAGGTCAGAGATAGCCAAACTGTGAAGGGCCAGATACAAATTATTCTAGGCTTTGGGGGCCACACCCAAGTTTCTGTCATGCATTCTTCTCTGTTGTTTTCTCTGGGGGTGATTTTGCTTTCCAACTCCTTAAGAGAGCAAAACCGTTCTTCGCTTATAGACCATACAAAACTAGGTCATAGGCTGATTTGGCACACAAGTCTGGTGTCAGTCACTGAAAAAAAAGAAACTTTAGCAAGAACATTTTTGTGGTGTTGACGACCACAGGTAAATTTGGTGTGTTTTGTCCCTCTCTTCTCAGCTTCTTCGACAGGAGTGCTGTCACCCCAAAAGAAGTCCCCACCCAGCACTATGCTTTTCCCAACCTCACCAGCCAAAGCCCCAGAAACAGAGCCCATTGATGTTGCTGCTCACCTCCAGCTGTTGGGGGAGTCCCTCAGCCTCATTGGCCACCGCCTGCAGGAAACTGAGGTAAGGACAGCGGTCAGTGGGGCGAGTCCAGGCCCTTAGATGACAGATTCGCGTACTCACCTCATAGGCACTCATGGAGGCTATGCATGGCAGTGCAGCCAGGTGCTCAGGGCACACTGATGAAGAAGCCACATGGTCATAAGAAACATCTGCAGATTTGGGATCGACCTGCTGGTTCTCAAATTTACACTAGTACTAGCCTCTTGAAATGCTGCTCCACACACACACTCAAAATCCTTTTATTAAAAGGTGGGGGAGCATGGAAATGATGAATAAAAATCCTAGGGCAATTTGGATCGCTTGAACTTCTAAGAGATGGACCTGTCTGTGCATTTACAGCAAGATTTTAGGTAAACAGACTAGATTGTGTAGGTCAGGTTAAGAGTTCCTCTACCTCTTTAAAAATAGGTAGCAAACCGATGATCCCTTCAGGACCAGTGGTGAGAGTGGCGATGGTGGGGTGGAAAGGAGAAACCGATGACAGGGATCTACATATAACCTCTTCCCTGTGGGGCAGTCAACAGAAAAGTTGGTGAAGGGAGACGTCGGACAGTGTAAGATATGACATATCAATAATTTACAAATTATCAAGGGTTCATGAGTGAGGGTGAAGCAGGGAGGGAAGGGGGAAATGAGGAGCTGATGCCAGGGGCTTAAGTAGAGGGCAAATGTTTTGAGAATGATAATGGCAACGAATGTACAAATGTGCTTGACACAATTGATGTATGTATGGATAAGAGTGATAAGAGTTGTATGAGCCCCCAATAAAATGATTAAAAAGAAAATATGTAACAAATATGGGGAAGTTGGGATTCTCAAGTTCTTTGTTGGTCTCTGCACTCGAATTATATTGGGTTTTGTGCCCTGGGGAGATCTTTGTCTTTTTAAAGTTCAATTTCAAAATCACTTAACCTACAAAGCTGTCATGTTCCATTTCTATTTCCATATTCAATTTCTATCCAGATGACCCCTGTGGCTAACCCAGTGGTGAAGTCATCTAGCTTTCCAGTGGTTCTAATAGAACATTTCAGCAAAGAGAGACTACACCCTCCCAGAAGCCATTTTTAGCTATTTCACCTTTTATCGGCTGTTACCCAACAAATAAAATACCAAAGGCCTCAAGACCTGACACTGTATCTGGTTTGATTTTTATTCATTTTTTATACTTAGCCCTTCCCATATTTCCTAGCAAGTTAGAAGTAAAAATTATTTCTTTTAAACACTTTCCATATATCAGATTTTCTCTGATATTCCTATTTAGTTTAGCAAATATTTGTTGAGTACGTAGGTATTATTCCAAGAATTTGGGGAATAGAAAATGTGACTAGCAAAGTATAAACAGGAAGTTTGCAGTCTAGCTGGAAAGTGTGTGTGTGTGTACATAGTTTGCCATCTGTGTTGCTAGGTGCCATCTTTTGGTTTTGATTCACAGCAACCCTGTGTACGACAGATGTGTCTAAAGATATGTGTGCGTACTTACACAGCTTTGTATACGCACAGGAGGGTTTCAGAAAGTTTGCGGGGAAATGGAGTTAAGAAATACTATCATTTTCCCACAAATGTGTTGCAAGTCCCGTAGTACATATATTTAACCGTTTAAAACAAACCAGCTTCTCTGAGTGAGTTACTTATACTTCATAACCATAACAGAAAGCGTCTCAGATTTTCTACTCCACTTTGTTTTTTTAACCACTGTATTAACTCATACCATGTGTAAAACCTACTGAAGTTGTCGAGGATTCCATTTACTTGGATACACGAGCAGTGCCATGCGAGTGGCAGTCAAGAAATCAAAGAAAGAATGTGTTCCTTGTGGGGCATCTGCTACAGAAGTCCTCTTTAAAATATTCAAAAGCAAAGATTTCACTTTGGGGACAAAGATTCTTCTCACCCAAGCCATGTTATAAGACACTCTTTAAAGAAGTAAAAAAAGACACCCTTGACTCAAGCCTCATCTGCATGTCAATAAGGAAGATTGAAGAATCGGTGCCTTTGAATTACGGTGTTGTGGAAGAATATTGCATATACCATGGACTTCCAGAAGAATAAATAAATCTATGTCTTGGAAGAAGTACAGCCAGAGAGTGCTCCTTAGAAGTGAGGATGGCTTAACTTCACCCCTGTCACATTGCCGGGAGGACCCAGCCCCTGGAGACAGACATCCTACTTGGTAAACGAAGGGTCAGCAAGAAGAGGAAGGCCCTCATCAAGGTGGACTGGCACCTCGCCGCTGCAGTGTAGGCGACAATCGAGTGGATGCCGCAGGACCAGGCACTGTTCCATTGTCTTGCACGTACCATATGGTCACTGTGATTGGATCTGACTCAGTGGCACCTAACGACAATAGTGTATTCACAGAACATGGATCCGTCGCCACTGTCTAGTTCTAGAACCATTTTATCACTACACATCCACCCCCTGCGACAAAAGAACCCATACCCATTAGCAGTCACTGCCTGACCCTGCTGGTTTGCTTTTTTTAGAACTTTAGTCATTTAGATACATCCTCACAATTTGGCAATTTGCTCATGCCACTTAAACTCTTTCATTGCTTTTGTATTTTTATCTAAATCAACCTGCCTGTGCATGCACAAAAATATCCTTAATATCACAAGTGTCATATTCCAGGGAACTTTTTCTGGTGTGTCACAATGGATACATAACTATGAGAAATAGTTCGTGTTCATTGATGTACCAATTGGAAATGCATGCCACACTTTAGGGAACGGTGATCTGTACCATTTGCTCACCGAAAGATCGAGTCCCTGAAAGCTGCCGATATGAAGAGTCTAGTTTGCCCCATTTCCAACCCTCTTGTGCTGCAACCACAAGGTTGACAGTTCAAAGCCACCTGTTACTCTGCACGAGAAAGGGAAGGCTGGCTGATTCCCTCAAGATTTACAGCCTCAGAGACCCTATGCAGGGTTGCTTTGAACCAGCATTGACTGCATGGTCCTGGACTCTCATTCTGTAGGAGGTGCTGCCTTAAGTGGTTAAAGGTCGATTGGAGAACATGAAGGGTTAAGCTAGGCAGTACTGTGCAGATGCTCTCCATTTTGCAATCACGTAATTATCCTTTTTTATATGTTCTAAGCCATAACCCCATATGCTAATGAGTCAGGATTAAACCAAAAAACAGACTCACTGCCGTTGAGTCCATTCCAAGTTAAAGCCACCCTACAGGACAGGATGCAATTGCTCCTGCGGGTTACCAAAACTACACTGCTTACAGGAGTAGAAAAGCCTTCCTTTTCCCCATGGCTGGCAGTTAGCCGCCTAACTAGTAACCACCTCGGCACCAGGATTAGTGTGGGCTTTTTCTTGAGGCGCAGCCTTGCAAGAGTGTATGAGCCAAGTCACACTTTTACTCTGGTTCCCCTTATCCACCCTGCTCATATCCTTACTGAAATCACTTGAGTCCAACCCTTATTTTAATCACACTTTGTGTCTCGTTTTCACTCGGTGCCAGCCAGTCCATTATAACTCAGCAACCTTATGTCCAACAGAACAAAACCTTGCACAGTCCTGTACCACGTTCACCATCGTTGCTATGTTGGGGCCTGTTGGGGCACTACTGTGTAACTTCATCTCACTGAGGTTCTCTGTGCTGGCCTACTTTACCACGCAGGATGCCCTTCTCTAGGGAGTTGGTGTTGGTGCCCCAGAATCAGTTCCATGCCATCCTGACAGTTCTTATGGTTGAGCCATTGTCGCACGGTTGTGTTAATCCATCTCCTTGGGGGCCTTTCCCTCTCCTTTATCAAACATGCTGTCCTTCTCCAGGGACTGGGCTCTTCTCACCACATGGCCAAAGTATGCAAGATGAAGTCTTGCCATCCTTGCCTCTAAGGAGCACTCTGGCTTTACTTCTTCTAAGACAGATTGGTTTGTCCCTTTAGCAGTCCATGGTACTTTGAATATTCTTCAGCAGCACAATTTTCAAAAGCATCGGTCTTCTTTGGTTTTCCTCATTCAGTGTCCAACTTTCACATGCATGTGAGGCACTTGAAAACACCTGGCCTGGGTCAGGCGCACCACAATCCTCAAAGGAACATCCGTGGTTTGCAGTACGCTAAAGAGGTCCTATGATTTGTGGAAAGCTGTGGAGGACAGTGAGAGCCCAAAACCCATCTGCAGAGGATCCCGGCAGACTGAGCTTCTGGCAGCTCTACTAGCCGCAGCCAAGAGTCACACCCTTACTGTCAGGCAGAGACCATGGTAATCTTGAATGTGCTCATTCAAACTCAGTACTTGGCCAGATGACCTCCCTATAGACCTTACCTGAATTGGTTCTGGGTGCAAGTACCTCTTCGTTGTTCCATGACAGAAATTTCTTTCCTGACTTTTTTTTAATAAATCATTTTATTGGGGCTCATACAACTCTTATCTCAATCCATACATACATTAATTGAGTAAAGCACCCTTATACATTCGTTGCCCTCATCATTCTCAAAATTCGCCTTCCACTTGAGTTCCTGGAATCAGCTCATTTTCCTTTTTCCCCTCCCTCTCCCTCACAAACCCTTAATAACTTATAAATTATTACTCTATCCTATCTTACACTGCCCGGCGTCTCCCCTCACCCACTTTCCTGTTGCTCATCCCCCAGAGATGAGGTTACATGTAGATTCCTGAGATCGGTTCCCCCTTTCTACACCCCCTTCCCTCCCGGTGTCGCCTACTCTCACCACTGGTCCTGAGGGGTTCATCCGTCCTAGACTCCCTGTGTTTCCAGATCCCTACTGCACCTCTCTGCATCCTCTGGTCTAATCAGGTTCCCTGGCTTTTTTGATGTTAATGGTGGGTCTTATCTGTCTTACTCATTATTTGTATTTTGGTCTTTTTATTATTATTATATCCTTACCACCCTATTTCTATTTTGTTTTTATTGTTTCTGTTGGGTTTCCCAGCTTGTGAGGCACAGGACTGGAAACAAGGCTAACACCAAACACAAGTGTTGATGTAGGGGTCGGGGTGAGGGGCAGGGAGGGGAAAGGGGGTTTCAGGAACTAAAAAAGGAAGGCAGGAGCAGGGAGGGAGCCCTGGAACTGACTGACTCCACAACACATTGTAAAGACGATTCAACCATGGGGGGTGGGGCGGATGTTCTAAAATTGATATGGTGATGATTGCCCAACTCTCCTTGGTATAACTGAGTGATTAAACTACTGAATTGTATGATATGTAAATTATGTGCCCATAAAACTGTTCCTAAGAGAGAGAGAGGTCCTGTGCAGCGCATTTACCCAGGGCAACGTGTCTTGATCTCTTGATTGTTGCTTCCTTGAGCATTGATTTTGGACCCAAGCAAGCAAAACCCCTGACAACTGCAACTCTCCATTTGTCTTAATGTTACCTATTGGTCCACTTGTGAGGATTTCAGTCTTCCTCGAATCCTGATGCCACTTCTTCATCGAAGCCAGCTTCTCTGATGATTTGCTCAGCATGCACACCTCTCCTGATCTTAAACCATGTAGTCTTCCCTTTTTCCATTCACCACTGCCTCTTCATCCGTGTATGAGTTCAGAGGGGCACGATGAAATGTTGGGGAATCCCCACGTTTCTCAAGGCTATCCATAGTTGGTTATGATTCACACAGTCCATTGCCTTGACACAGTCAATAAAACAAGTGAACATGGTAGTCTCTGCTTTCAGCCAAGATCCATCTGACATCAGCAATGATGCCCAGTCCTCTTCTGAATCCAAGCGGGACCTGTGGCATCTCCCTGTCAATGTACTGCTGCAACCATTGTTGGATGATCTTCAGCAGAATTTTACTTGCATGTGATGTCATTGCTATTGATCTGTAATTTGAGCATTCTTATGAGTCACCTTTCTTTGGAATGGGCACAAATAAGGATCTCTTCCGGTCAGTTGGCCAAGTAGCTGTCTTCCAAATCTCCTGGCACAGATGAGTGTGTGCTTCCAGTGCTTCTTCAGCTTTTGAAACATTTCCATTGGTGTTTTATCAATACCTGGAACCTGGTTGTTGGCTGATGCTTTCAGTGCAGTGTGAACTCTTCCTTCAGAACCGTTGGTCCTTGCTCATATGCTACTTCTTGAAATTGTGGAATGTCAAGTAGTCCTTTGTGGCGCAGGGACTGTGAATTCTTGCCATCTTCTTTTGAAGCTTCCTGCATCAGGCAGTATTTTGCCCGTAGAGTCCTTCAAGATTGCAACTCAGGCTTGAGTTTTACCCTGAATCTCTTCCCTGCACGACGTGCTGAGTGTGTTCTTTCCTTTGGTTCCCCTCTCGGCTGTGCAGATTTCATTAGAATAGTTACTTTGTCTTCTCGAGCTGCCCTTTGAAGTTTTCTCCATTTTTGTGCAGTTCTTTCATGTCACCACTCCTCCCATTAAGAGCAAGTTGTGGAGTCTCTTCTGACACCCACTTTTTTACTTTCTTTCCTGTCCTTTGCGTGGCCTTCTGCTGTCCATGTGAAGTATGAAATTTCTTGATGTCCTCCCACAGCTCATAAGGTCTTCTGTCATTCGTGTTCCTTGAGATGATCTGCAAATTCAGATGTGACAGACCTAAGGTCATATTTTGGCTCTAGTGGACTTGTTTTAATTTCCCTCAGCTTCAATCTGATCTTACATACGAGCAATTGAAGAACCATTCTACAGTCGGCCCTGGCCCGTTTGGGCTCCTGATGTGTGCTTCTCTCCACTGTCTCTTCCACAGATGTAGCCAGTTTGTTTAATTTCTGTGTATTTCGTCCGGAGAAGTCCATGTGTGTAATTAACCATTTGTGTTGTTCAAAAATGTATGTGCGAAGAGTTGTCATTGGTCATGAAAAATTCTGTTGTGCAATCTCTGATTCGTTTCTGTCAAGGTTATATTTTCCAACCACAGCTTCTTCCTCTTTTTCCCAACTTTTCCGTTCTATTTGTCAATAATTATCTATGCATCTTGTCTGCATGTTTGATCAATTGCAGGCTGACGACAGTAGAGTTCTTCAGTTTGTGCATCACCTGCTTTTGCTGTTGGCCCATAATTTCCACTGATAGTTGGATTGCTTGGACTTCCTTGTATTCCAGTAGACATGATCCTGTCAGACAGCAGTGTACATTTCAAGATCTATCTTTTTGACGATGAGTACAACACCATTCCGCTTGAATCCATCATTCCCAGCATAGTAAACCTTATTATTATTGTTTTATTCAAAATGGCCAGGAACAGTAGAATAACCATTTTTATGCATCTCATTTTTTGACAACTTCCAGTTTCCTTGTACTTACACTTCGTACGTTCCAAATTCCAGTCACGCATTGTTGCTTGCAGCTTTTTCTTCTCATGTCGAGTCGTACGCCATTGGCAACTAAACGTCTCGAAGGCTTTCCTCCTTCCACATCATTGTGGTCTTCCTCAGTCAGCCTCTCGGAGGGGTCAGTGAAGAGGAAGAGGAAGAGGAAGATAACAGTGACTGGGAGTGCCCAGCACCGGGCAGGGCTGCCTTCTGTTGTACACAGGGCTGTGATCAGTCAGAGGTGGCTCGATGCAACAGAACCTTCCAGGAGAGAGGTTAGGTGACTGCCAGTGGGTAATGTGGTTTAGGGCTATAAAAAGAAACCTGTAAATACGAGGAGGTACCCCCCAAAACAACTTTTATAATACACTTTATTCCTGCTAGCCAAGCATCGAGCAGCATACTCTGAGTTAGTGCAACCAGTGGTGTTGCCGGGGAAAGTTCCCTTTGGTCCCAGTGAATTTTTTTCTAAAAGCACTTTCATTTGAGCCTCGTTTTTTGTGATGGCTGATTTAAGCAAACAGCATGCAGCTGTTAAATTTTGTTTCTTCCTTGGGGAAAATTGCTACAGAAACTGTTGTGATGTTGAACACAGCTTACATGGACAGCACTATGGGAAAAACTCAAGTGTACACGTGGTTCTCTTGTTTCAAAAAAGGTGAAATATCTATTGATGACCTGGTTCTGGATGTCTGTCAACTTCCCAAACGGACGAAAATGTCGACTCATAAGGGATTCGTTCCACCAGATCAGACTGTTAATAAAGCTTTCTATTTAGAGGTTCTAAAACGATTGCATAACAGTGTGCAACAAAAAAGGCCTGACTTGTGGCAGGCAGGGACTCAGTTTGCCACCACGACAATGCACCTGCTCGGGCAGCCATCTCAATGGGCCAGTTTTTGGCAAAAGAAAACAGTATGCCTCTCTTGCCCCACGCACCTGACCTCGCTCCCTGTGACTTCTTTTTGTTTCTGTAAATGAAGAGAAACATGAAAAGGACAGTGATTTGATGACAAATAAGTGGTGGAAAAAAAACAAACGAGGGAGGTGCTGTCAGACATCCAAACACTGAGTGAAAAGTGTTTCCCAGAATGAAACCCCAGATTTGACAAATGTATGAAGTGTAACAGCGAGTACTTTGAAGATGTTAGGGTGGTTTTATAAAAAGAAATTAAATGCATAGCTGTGAAAATAATTCAATTTGGGGGGGGGGGCGGTCCTCCTAGTACATTGGGTCAGTTACATTCCCTCCCCTGCCCTGCCCTGCTCCCCTTTCAGGGAATGGTTGCTGTGTCTGGCAGTCTGTCCGTGCTGCTGGATTCCATCATCTGTGCACTTGGCCCCTTGGCGTGTCTGACCACACAACTACCTGAATTGAACGGCTGTCCCAAGCAAGTCTTGGTGAGTTGTCCTTGGATCTTGGGGCTGAGTCCCTCGGGAGCAAGAGAAACCCTGACTTTCCAGAAGCACTGTCAGGCGAAGGCTTGAGAGTCTTCATGCCAGGTTGCAGCCCCTTCATAGGTCAGCCCATGGTACTTGACGCTAGAATGCGACCATGTTGTCAGAGGAACCGAGCTTTGCATTCAGGGAAGCTTGAAAGCACGCCTTCTCCCCAAGGAGAAGAGCCTTCCAGCCCTGGGGGCCTGTGATTCCCATCTGCCCTTTGTTTTCTAACCCTGAGACTAATGGGAAAGGCTGGTAGAGAAACTCCCAGCATGCCAGACAGCAGGATCTTCTCCCCACTGTGATTTCGCCTCCTCCCTCTCCCTTGAAGGAAGAAACGGTTCTCAGAAAACCAGGGTGAAGTACTCTTCAACTGAACCTTTTTTCCTTGCCTTACAGTCGAACACTCTAGACAACATTGCTTACATCATGCCTGGACTCTGACAGCAAAGAATCCTGGGACAGAAACCTGATTCTACCCCATTGCTGGCTGGCTGTGTATATGTGACTGTTCCACATCCTTCACTGGTCTCGGTGCAGGTTTTAAATTTTTATATGTGTATATACATAATGTACAATATATACATAGGACTTTAACGATGTTGTTATTAATAATTTTATGAAATGGCAAAGGTTTGGCCAAGAGTAAAACCTTAGAATGAATCTGGGCTGGGGTTCTCCTTTCTCCTGTGGTGGATCCATCTGCCTTAATCAATGTAACTTGGGGGCTGGGGGCTAGTTCCGGGTGCCGAGTATATCCTTTTATGGACAGCTAAAAGGTGTTTTTTTCCCAAAGTCAGTTGTACCTCCAGACCCATCACTGACCATTTGCCTTACCTGTCTTGTAGTCTAAAATTTAATAGGAAAGACTTATGGGAAGATGGCCATTACCTAAGGCATAAAGCCCTGCAGCTTGAAGTGACCTCGGCGGAAGGTGATAAAAGCATTCCCATCCTGTAGCTACTGAGATGACTAGGAGCCGAGTAGGTGGGTCCGTTCCAGTTCCTACTACATATGTGTCCATGTCTCAAAATTCATTGTAATCATTGATACCTTTGGCGGCTTCATTAGAGGCCAAGGGGTCACGGAAGCTCTGGCAGCATCAACAGTTTGGAGAGGGCAAAGTTGCCCATACCACCAGTTGGACTTAACTGGCCCAGAATAATCTAAGAGCTGGTGTCTCTTGTCGGCAGCATTTAGTTCGCCACCAAGTCGTCACCCCTTTTGCTGCGTGGTTGTGCGGGAGCCATGAGGGCAGGCTCTGCCCGCGGGCATCTTGGGTACATGTTACACCCCCCCTGGTGGGCAGTTAAGCTGTTTTGCATTCCACACACGAGTTGAAAAAAGAGTACTTGATGTTCACGGAGGTTTATTTATGTGCGCGTGGGAATGTGTTTTAATTTTGTGTATTTAACTTTTTAAATCTTCGACTTTAATTTATCCTGTAAATTTCTGTACATATAATTTAATAACAAAGTCTCCACAAGCAGGAGCACGTGGAAGATACAGAGTTGCCGTTTCTTCCTTCCTCCCTCCCTTCCTTCCTCTGCTCTGCTATAAAACTCCAATCATTTACATTTTAAGGTATTCAGCCTCAAAAAGAATCATTATTATATTGGGTTTCTGCATCTTTATGAAGACTTTTATAAAGTCCTTCAATAATGTCAAGGAAGTAAAATTAAAAAGAATGTTGCCATTCCCAGCCCCTCTTATTTCCAAAACCAGACTTTTGCTTCCCAGTTGGCGAGAAGATAGTTGAGCACGGCAGGACTGTGCTGGATTCGGTGTGAGGTTAGCTGGTGCTCTGAGGAGCTCAGCTCGAGGCAGCGGGGTGTCTCTTCCCCTGGCCTGGGCGTGGCACTCGGACGTCACAGCCAGCCCTGGGGGACGCTGCAGCCAGCGGGCGTCCTGTTTCCTTCCTTTCCCCTCTCCCCATCAGGGTGTCCCGACACGGCCTGTATTTCTCAACAGTCTTCTGGCAGCTGAGTGCCTTTCTCAGCTCGACAGCTCTGAGATTTAACTGGGGAGACAAAAGCCTCGGGAGTGTGTGGGAACTGAAATCAAGAGGAGCAGGAATCTTGATTTCTTGGGTTAAACGAGTGTTTCCCAAAGACGGTGAGACCGCCTCTTGGGAGGCCCTACAATGATCCGAGGGACCTGGAAAAGCAGACGCCTACACTTTATCCTTGATTTGGGGCTACAGGACAGACGTTTTCCTTTGCCCGGGAGACACTCTATTTTTTTTTTAAAGGGGCAGTAGGCCAAATTAGTGTGGGAACTTATGGATTAGACCCTCCGTCCACACCTCGAGTCTGCCCCATGGAAGCTTTCAGTTTGACACGGGGTGCTCAAGGAGGGGCTTTGGAGACAGGGATTAGTACAAAAAGAACCAGTCCTGCCGGCGTCTGTCCGCTTCCATGCCATTCTGATGAGCACTTGCTTCCTGTTTTTGCTCTTTTCACCCCAGCCCTCTTGTATTTGTATTTAAAATTTGTACACATTTGTATAATAACCTTTACCTCGTAGTATTGGGTATTAGTAGAGAAAAACTTTGGATTCAGACCTTCTTGCAATTTTTATATCATTGTTTTATTTTTGTTTTTTAAATACTAGTGGTTTGATCCAAATCCCATTACAGTTGTATAAAGAAATAAAATTTTGTACTTATATATTAAAAAAATCACATTTTTAATATTTGTAGTCCAGTCTCAGCTATCTTTTCCATGCTGCAAACCAAAGTCATTGTGGATTCATAAAGCTTCCATTTTCCACGCTACATTGTACCATCATTTGGGGATGGGGTGGGGATCAGATGGGGCAGGAGCCATTGGCCCCGAATAGAGGGCTTATTTCTAACCTGTGCCGCATCCCTTGTACACCCCTTGTTTGGTCCCCATTGAGTCTGGGGTGAGGGACCATTTTATTTTCTCTTGCAAATTTCAAATGCAGTGGCTCTACCTGAGAACTGGCTTGATCCACTGGGAATTGTACGTCAAAGAATGTCACTGTGGTGAGCTGACCCCAGAAGAGACCACTCTCCTTGTGAGCACGGACTGCCTCTAAGTCAGGCGGCGGCACCATCCTGCCTGACTTAGTGGTGCTGAATAAACTCCATTCGTGCTTCCAAGCTCCATCCATGAAAGCCCGCAGCCAGTCAGCGTGCCATGCGTGTGGAGTGTCACTCTGAGCATGGAGTGTGTGGCAGTTTGAGCTTTCAAGGTAAAAATTTCCATGCAAACAGCTAGACGTTAAGTGGTTACAAAGCTGCTTTACGGAGAGGCGGCAAGAAAGAGACTACCTTATAGATGGAATTGCGGACTTCATCCCGTTAGCCTCCCAAAGGCCTGACAAGGTACATACCTCACAGTTGAGGAAACATGCAAAAAGTATTTTTTCGAAGGGCACACGACTAGTAAATGGCAAATCCAAGAACAATAACACAGTGACCCCTAGAAAGAGCCTTGACTCTAAACGGACATTTTCACACTTAAACCGTACATACACGTGTATGCACGTTAGGGTCTTTCTCCACGCCACCAGGTTGCTTCTGGTTTGTAGAGACTCCACTTAGGGCTCCTGATATAGTTAAAGTTCATTGTGCCAACCTGGACAATAAACACACGTGGGGTTAATTGAAGGGCAGAGGGATAAATGGCTCTGTGAGCCTCACTTTTTCTAGTTCTCGGGTCTCTTGCTTTGTGATGGTCGGACCAGGGTGCAGCTGCCTTAGCCAGTTCCCTGCTTCAACTGGCACGGCTCACTTCCTGCAAGACATCCCCAAGGAGAAGCTGCATGGACCTACCCCGATGCAGCCCCGGGTGCTGGAGCAGCCGTGTGGAGACCCCTGCCAGCGCTGAGATGCTTGCACATTCACTGACTCAGCTTTCCTCCTGCAGTCGGCATCATTGCATGTGCTTTGTGAGATGGAGAAGGACTTTGTGGACTGGTGTTGGACATATGGGTTAATGTTGGACTTGTGGGCTTGGGCAGCACTGGGTTGGGATGTTTTCTTGATGTGCACTTAACCTTTATATAAAACTCTGTCATACATATGAGTTTCTGTGGATTTGTTTCTCTAAAGTAGCCAGACAAACACATATGGTACCTTGGGAGTGGGGTACTGGGGAAACAAATCATAAGATGGGGAGTAGATGTTTGCTTGACCTCTCCCTCATGGTAGTGTTTCTTCTGTCTAGCCAGAGGTCAGATAAAGCCACACTTTACTCCGTTGTTTTCTGGGGAAAATATGGGAAGTATGAAAATAGAAAGTTTGTAAGCCCACTTTCTTTCAGCCGTTAAAATTTGACTTTTAGATGGGTTTGGGCTATGCCGGCAAAGAAAGCGTTGAAAAGATATGCCCCACACAGTGCTTTGAAGTACTCAGGAACTAATGGTATTTGTCAGAAGCTGGAAAAAATCTGGAACCATGAAGAAAATTCCCCTCTAGGACTGAATGTTAAAAGGAGCCTGAGAGCAGGCTGAAAGGCTTGCTAGGTGACCACCTGGATCTACTTGTTGAGTGGAAGTGGAAGAGATGCGGCAATAAGGAGACGGGTTGAGTTTGGCCACTGACAGCTGTGGACTTGGTTTACAGGAAAAAAGACGAGAGCAGGTTGACTGGTCTAATGTTCATGATCTAGCACAAGAGAGCTAGGCTTGTTGAGTATTGGTGAGAGCCCATGGTCTAAAGGCAAGGCGACCAATGGGCACCCTGTAGAGGGTGAATGAGGCAACCCACATTGAGTTGACCAGAACCCGTCCAGATGGAGACTTTTAAGCCTGTGAACTGATGCTTATTGTTGCTGACTTCATGGATGGCCTGTCCGGATGTGACTTTGCTCATGGATGTAGACTTCACAAGGTTCCAACTGGAATGAAGACTCTTCGTGTTGAAAAATATGATTGTCTTCTCAGAGAACTGGGTTGATGTAAGTGGGCAGTATATAAATTGGATACCCAAAATTAGGGGGATAAAGGCATGAAGTGGTTGGCTTACAAACTTTCATAGGTGGGGGAACATATTCATAGGATTAAGGTGTAGGTGTCACTTAATTGCAATTGTGAGGCTAAAGAATTATGTACAGGTGCCAAATTGGCAAGGGGTGGATTAATATAGTTTATTGTGCCAACCTGGCTGATAAACATGGGTTAATTGAAGGGCGGAAAGATAAATGGCTTGGTGAGCCTTGCCTTTCTAGTTCTCGGGTCTCTTGCTTTTTGATGGTTGGACCAGGGTGCAGCTGCCTTAGCCAGTTCCCTGCTTCAGCTTGCAAGGCTCACTTCCTGCAAGACAACCCCAAGGAGAAGCTGCATGGACCTACCCCGATGCAGCCCCGGGTGCTGGAGCAGCCGTGTGGAGACCCCTGCCAGTGCTGAGATGCTTACATATTCACTGACTTGGCTTTCCTCCTGCAGTCGGCATCATTGCGTGTGTTTTGTGAGATGGAGGAGGACTTTGTGGATTGGTGTTGGACATATGGGTTAATGTTTGACTCGTGAGCTTGGGCAGCACTGGGTTGGGATGTTTTCTTGATGTGCACTTACCCTTTATAAAAAACTCTCTCATACATATGAGTTTGTGGATTTGTTTCTGTAATGTACTCAGACTAACACAGCTCCCAAAGCTATAAATCTTTACAGAGCAGGCAGCCTCCACTTTCTCCGGAGCAGCATCAGGTGGGTTTGAACTGTCAGTCTTGAGCTAAAGCACTTCAGCACTTACCAGACAGAACCACCAGGGCTCCTTAAAGATGGTAACAGATCACATTGTTCCCATTTTTACCCTCAAGAAAGTATTTGGAATTGACATTGCTGATAACAGTAGCATAAACTACATTTCCGAGGATAGAAATGATTAGACCCTTCCACCACAATGTCAGCGGTTTGAACCCACCAACTATTCCATGGGAGAAAGGTGAGGCTGCGTGCCCCTGTACAGTTTTGGAAACCTGAGGGAGCAATTCTCTGCCCTACAGGGTAGCCAGCATGGAGACCGACTCTGGTTGTGCAGCATTTGGGGCTGCTGGAACACATAAAAGTAAAATCAAATGGAAACAAACTTTACTGAATGAGTGTTAGGCCAGGTGGACGAGAGAAACAAATCCTGGGACTCCTATGGATAAGAAAGAGCTTTATATCAAAAGGAATGGTATATCAAGAAAGGATCGGGTAGGGGGACCTGATACCAAAGGCTCAATAGAAATTAAATGTCTAGAAAGTAATATGGCAACATAGATACAAATAGGCTTGATACAATTGATGTAGGGGTTGTTATAAGAGCCCCCAATAGAATGATGTCTTAATAAATAAATAAAATGCTTGTAACCCACCCAGGGGTTGGGGGGGGGGGGCGGGGAGAGAAAGGATCCCAGTCCAACTCAAGTCTGTAAATATGGTACTAATCCATAAGTCGCGCTTCAGACTCCTGCAGCCACCTGAATGATAAAAGATAGAGGAAGATCGCAGGCCAGTTAGAAACATCATAGGGCTCTGGCAGTCATTGGAGCAGCCAACAGGAAGGTGAATGCGGGGTGGGGGTTGGGGGTAGGGGGTTTTCCTAGGCCCACAAGGAGGCACCATCGGTCTGTGACCTAACAGTCTGGATACCACCCCACACTTACACACCTTCATGTTGACATGAAATTATGCAGCTGCTACAGTGAGTTTGTGCCTTGTTAGCTCACCCTTGAAACCCTCATGTGTAAGTGCCGTGCTACACACAGAACTGGCCACTCATGTTCCCCTGCACCATATTGACAAAGCCAACGCTCCCATTTCTGCTGTCTTAGCTGTGTAGCACTCCATTCCTGGGGAGTTGATGCAGTTCCACTTCCTGCTTTGGGACATATGAGTTGTTTCTGATTTTAAGTTTGGAATGCAAAGTATATTTTCATCTGAAAGTGTCTTAAAGCATTCTGCCGATTAAATGTATGCAGAGTGTCAGTCTCCAGAGACATGCTTAACCTACTTCGGGAAGGCATTTCGTCTTAATACAGCTGTCTTCCTTGTCCTTGGCCGTGACACTCCTTCTGCCTGTAATCACTCTAAAACAGAAGGAAGCAAGAGCTGCCAGCAAAGCACTGCTCAGCACGGGGGGCGGGTGTCCATGACAAGGTGAGATCGCTGGGGGGTCCCCATGACAAGGTGAGATTGCTAAAATGGGAAAAAGACGTGAAGTCCATGCACCAGGCCCATATTAAATGTACCCCTCAGAATCCAAATACCACTTCTGAAAGGGCCCTGATTGACGTTTTTACATGCTACCTGTGCTGGGAGGGCCGGGTCAGGGTAGAGAGGGCTTGGAGTGGGAGCCACGGGGTCCCTTCAAGAGACGCAGTGTTGGGAACCCATGGGAGCAGCTCCACTCTGGCCTGTAGGGTGGCTATGAATCAGATTTGACTCAACTGCAGTGAAGTGTTTCTTTTTAGTCATTGTACTAGACAACAGTGCCCATGGAGTAGCTAGACTAGTGGGGGAGCGACTTTATTAACAAGTCTTGTACCTCCTGTTACAACGCTGCAAAGCACAAGAGTGCCTGACCCCAGTAAGGATGCCACCACTACGCTGCTCCAACCACACGGAAGAGATGCTGTTCTCAAGTACAACTTCCACTACCCCCACCCGCAGCATCTGGGCCGAACGGATTTACTAGGTTTTCATGTTTTAATATCTCATGTGCTGAACGGCAGACTAAGGCACCTTGCAGGGCCCAAACTACTACTGCGGTGGTATTGCTTTCTTTTGGGGTGTAAGTCATTAGAAGCCAACTACAAACCATAACCCAACATTCCAGGGATCTACTAGGTAACCTCTCTGAACCCAGGTATACAACCAGATGATAGAGGAAGATACTAGCTTCCCAAACTGAAAGAGGCCTTTTGAGAGTCTTAACTAGGGTCCACTTATGTCCGAAAGGAACTCTAGAGTTCCCATGATGTTCTAATTGTTTCTTTTCCTCGGAAAGGCTCGTACTCGTGACATTCAAGTTCTCAGGGGCACCTGTCACCAAGTTAAAACGTTAAGAATTCTTGATCTAGTTCCAACATCAGGGGGAGTCGATGTCAGTGCACTCTTTGGAGGCCCCAGGCCCTGCTCTGGAGTAGAGCAACGCTTTCTGCCATCCTATGCTGCATTCGGGTGTGCTGGGGGTCACTGTCAGTCGGAAGAGTCCCCATGACATCAAATGACAACATGCTGCAACTCTTGAGTTGGCTCTCCCTCTCACTGGGGAGTAACCCCTTGCCCCTTGCCACCTGTTGGAGGTAAGCGAATATGGCCTACAGCCCCAGGTCTCATATAGGAAGCATCTTGGAGCAGAGTGATTGCAGAGCCAGACTGGGAAACCCACCCCAAGGCATCTCCCAGCTCTCGGATCGTTTTCCTAACGAGTGAAATGAGATCTTAGGGTAAGGTGACCAGACGTCATGCTTTTGGCGGGACAGTCCCGATTTTTAACAATTTGTCCTGCGGCCATTTAAAAAAGTCCCGACTTTTGGAAAAAATACACGACAAGCTAGGGAACGGCAGGAGAACGGGAAGGGAATGTACATACGGTTTTTTGGCTGCCATGTGGCTATTTCGCCAGGATATGAGTTTTATATTATTTTTGTTAATTTTATAATGTTAAACTATAATAATAGATAATTGTTGAGAACTGCTTATCAAAGTTCGCATTGTTGATCAGTTGTTAGAATTTGACCACCATTGTTTGGATTTAATGAACAACGGCATTTTTTGGCATTGGCAACGACGAAAACATTTTGTAACTCTCAGACGATACACATCGTACTGCGTGCTAGGGCTAGTTAAACACGTGATGGCAACAAATCAGCTATTCAGATCATTTAGGTAAGTAACTTACTTATTTCATAGATACATAAATTTTCTTGAATTTAGCAGACAGTACTTGTATTAGTTATATTTTATAGTGGCGGCAAAAAGTCTAGTGCCGGCCTTGAAAGTGACACTTACGACTTACATTACGGCAAATTCAGAGAAAAAATAATACAAGTTAGTATTGTTATTATTTAGAAAGAAATATAGGATTAAAATTAAAATGATTTTTAAAATATGGTTACTTTATAACAATCAAATTAATTTAATTATAAACAATAAAATATGTTTATGTAATTACGTACCTAGCTGTGCTTGTAAGCAATATGTATATAATAATTTATAATATAATTTTAAATTTTTAAAAGATTTTTAACATAGTGAGTAAGAAAAGAGGATGCAATTTCAACAATGATCTAAGAAGTGAATTTCCTTTTATTAAAAAAAAAACAAAAAGCGATTACATGGTAAAATGTGAGAAATGTAATGGTGAATTTTTTATTTTGCACAGAATGATATTTCAAAGCACTTGGAGACACGGAAACATAAAAGATATTTAAATACTGCTGCATCTTCCTCCAAAATACAGGGATTTTTTTTGGAAAACAGCTTATGGAGACAAATAAATTAGCGTTAGCAGAAGGACTTACGTCTTTTCATGCTATTCATCACACTCATTCCTTCAGATCTACGGACTGTACAGCACAGGTTGTCAAAAAGTTTATCAACAAAAAATGTGCCTGTGCTAGAACACAACCCAAGGCAATTGTGTGTAATGTGTTTTCCCCGTATGCATTTTCAGAATTAAACAAAAATCTACAAAAAATTAATTTTATATCCATATATTCTGACGCATTTAATCATAAGGATATAATGTTATTTCCAACCATTATTAGATTTTTTTATTCGGAAACTGGAATAAAAATTAGAATTTTAGATTTTGCTTCGGTGCCCGGCGAAACCTCTGAAATAATTTTCAGTTCCATTATTAACATTTTGGAAAAAAACAACTTAAAACATAAAATGGTTGCATATTGTGCCGACAACGCGAACACAAATTTTGGAGGAAAAGCGAGAAGAGGTACAAATAATATTTTTTATAAATTAAACAAAAACCTTAAAGCATTATTGGTGTTGGTTGTGCAGCACACATAATACATAACGCCATTCAAACAGCTGCTGATTTGTTGCCCGTAGATGTGGAAAATATTGTTGTTAAAATATACTGTGCGCGTTGAAATGTTTAAAGAATTATGTGAAACTGCGGAAGTCAAATGTCAGAAAATACTTGGATACATTAAAACACGCTGGTTAGCTCTTTTGCCAGCTGTCGAGAGAATTTTGAAAATATATGATCCTTTGAAATCCTACTTTCTATCACAGGATAAATGTCCTAGAATTTTAAAAGAGTTTTTTGAAAAAGAATCTTCAAAATTTCGTACACAATCAAACAGCTCTTTTTCGAAATGCTATAAAAGTTATTGAAAAAAACTTATTGAAGGTGACAACATTTCGGTAATCGAAGTAGCAAATGAAGTTAATAATTTAAAATTTCAGGGTCAGGAGTGGTTAGAAAATAATTTTCTTCCGTTAACTATCCATAATAGTATAAGCCAGCTAGAAGAACAAGGTGTAATAAATCATGAATCACATTAAAAAGTTCTATAGTAACTGCACAGATTATTTAGAAGAGTGGACAGTACATTACAATGATATTGAACATTTTCCTTGGGTGACATTAAAACAAGAAGTTAATTGGAATGAGTTAATTGGAATGATGTGCAAAAATCATTCGATCATATTACTCAAAATTTCCTATATAGTAATATTTCCAAAAATGACCTTTTTAATGAGGTTATCATTATTAAAAAATATATTGATAAGGAAAAGGTTAAATCTTGGGCATCAGCAAAAATCACAATAGAGAACAAATGGTTGGAAATATTTCATCATTTTGAAACAAACCATGTTCCATACAATAATGCACTAAAAATTGTGGAATATGCGCTGTCCTTACCAGGAACTAATGCTGCGATTGAACGCGTTTTTTCTACAGTAAAGTGTGGATATCAGAAAAATCACAATTAAGTGTTGAGACTTTGAAAGCCATTTTATGTGTGAAATACAATTTAACAAATTCTTGTGAAAATTTTCATGACCTTTTAAACAACGACAGCAATCTACTCAAATAAATTCACTCAAATGAGAAATATGCCAAAGAATAAAATAATACTACACATAATTTTAATGTATTATATTTATAAATCGTACTTATGTTGAAATTTTTAAAATAGATTACAAGGCTATTTTTGCATTCTATGAAAATTGTTGTTGCTCCATATGGACCACAGAATGGTGTCCCGCTTTACCAAGGTTAAAACCTTATCCTAGGGTCAAAGTTCCCTAAACCCCTAAAAAAAAGTTTGAAGGCTGGGCTGAAAAGGGGCTCCGCTGGGGAGGCCCCAGCCGCACACGGTGCGTGACGTCGCGTGAGACATCCTGCCAGCAGACGGCCATCCCCCCGGGCACGCCCCCGTCGGGCCGAACGCCAGACCCTGGGCAGGGGGCGGGGCCTGTGCTTTCGCTCCAGGTTTGCCCCGCCCACCGGCGGCGCCTCCCGTGGGCTTCCGGCGCGTCACGTGACGGCCTGGAAGCGCTGGCGGTTGCTGTCAGCTGATTCCCCGGCTGGGTGGCAGCGCAGCCACGGCGATGGACTTTCTCCTGGGGAACCCGTTCAGCTCTCCGGTGGGACAGCGCATCGGTGAGTCCGCGGGGCCTCCCGGAGCCCGGTCGCAAGGCGCCACACCTGAGCCCCGGCCCCCCGGGGCGCCGCCAGGTCCCCGAACCCTGACTGGAGGGATGCTGGGAGGAGGCGGCGGCTGGCGCGTCCCTCTTGGACCCGGTCCCGCCCCGTCACCCGCCCCCCTTGATTGACAAGGCTGTGGCCCATTAGAGAGCCTCGACTTGTGGAGGATGTGTACGGAAGCCAATCGGCAGAGAGGGGAGGCGGGCCCGGGACCGCCGCTCAGCCAATGTGTATTGGCTGGGGTCCCGAATCGACGTAGAAAGTTTCCAGGGTTAAAGGGACTGCGTGGGTTTCTAGTCACCCCTTGCTGGTCCATGGCCACTTCTCCCGTCAGGGCCCTGCCTTTTAGGCACTTGACAGCTCCTTCCTTCTCGTCACGTCTCGGGACCCAGAAATCTAGTTGTCCGGGGACGGCAGCAAGGAGGGCTCGGGGTCTGGGCGACACTGCCTGGTCTCCAACCCTTCCGGGCCAAAGCCCTGTAAGACTCGGGGCCTGGCACGCGACCCGGCGCCACGTAGCCCGCTTGACAGGCCACGGCCTACCAAGCCATCAGGACCTGTCTGCCTGGGCTCCTCTTCCCCCGCGCGTCTCAATCTCTGAGCCAGAGGAAGCGTCGAAACCACCTGGCAACGCCCCCCCCCCCCCAATCCCGTATTTCTAAGTAGGTGGGACAGCTGAGTCGCCCCCGCTGGCCACACGCAGCTGAAATAAAGCCCAGGTCGCCTGACGCTGGCTGCTGGCCCGTGGTTCTTGGCACCCTACCAACTGGAGCTTTCCCAGCACCATGCTGGTGCCCAGGTTTCCTCACCTGGGCTAGGCGGGTGGGACAGGTGGGGGTCGCGCCAAGCGGCCACTAGAGAGCACTGAGGTTCAGTCCACCTAGAGGTGCCTCAGAAGAAAGGCCGGGCGAGCTGCTGCAGGAAAAAACGACTGAAAAACCTTGTGGGGCCGAATGCTATTTGGAAAGGGGCCGCTGCGAGTCCGTCGGAGCCAACGCCAAGGCAGTTGTCAGGAGAGCAGTGTCCTCCGCCTTCCCTGTGGCGGTTGTTGAGATTAGCTGTTAACCATTGTACGGTGCTCGGAAGAGTGGCTGGCATCTGGCCTGGGCTACATAAGAAAGAGCCGTTTGATTATCCTTGTGACTGAGATACAGCCAAGGCGGAGTCAGGAATTCCAGAAAATCTGGTAGCTCCACCTTCCTACACACAAGGAAAGCGGGGAGCCACACAGTTTGGGGCAGTGCTGTGACGTCAGCAATTGGTCTGTTGAAGCATCCCGGTCCCTGGGATCGCAATCTTGTTCATGCCGCTTAGCCTCCGATCTACACCCGTAAACGAGCGCTTTCAGACAGACATACTTTCCATCCTGACTGTGTTGGACCATAACCGAGGAAAGGGCCACCAAGCTGTCTCGGGCTCTTTGTGGCTCTTTGAAGGTTTCGAAAGCAATTCCCTTCCAACTGGTGGGTGGGG